>NC_048279.1:10655373-10977873 GCF_009762535.1 Notolabrus celidotus | reverse complement strand
TCTTTGTGTGTGTGTTATGGAAACATGATGGATTTCAATTTAAATTAGTAAGTATATATATTGATAACTGTGCATCTTTGCTCACTAAATATTGGCCTTTTTTAACACACAGGTTTGCATGAACTACACTTATTAAATTAAAAAGTCTGTATTGTGCATCTAAAGAAATAATAATGAATAGATTTGCGACTGATAACAAGACGGACTGAAAAGCGTTTAACTACACTTTTAACAACAATATCTTGTAACTCAGAAAACAGACAGCATCATTAATATAAACACCACAAAGAAGACTGTACATACAGACAAAGCATCAGGTGGCTGGTCGAGGCGCAGGGTTGAAGACAGCATGGAGGGGCTGATGGGAAAGCTAGGACTGCTGGGATTGCGGCTCTTGCGTCGAGAGCGTCTTGTGGAATCCCTCCGGCTCTCCCTGCCCGGACCCTCGGGTTCCTCCTCTATCACCAGGATCTTGTCGTCACTAAGGTAACGCAGCAGGGAGTTGTCTGAATCTGTGAGGTTGAAGGGGAAGGCACAGGGTGGGAGCAGTTAGAGGGTGGACAGGCTCAACAGGATGGATGACAGAGGAAGGAAGGAAACCCTATGAGGGTAGAAATAGCGTCATGGCATTGAGGGAGAATCCCAGAGCAGAAACAGATGAGGGTGAATAGACCCTCACGGATACAAAGCCGACAGAAACGGATAAAAGTGCTTCAGATCTGTAATGTCTGATACGGATCCACATCCAGAGACAGACAGCTAATCTGTTTGCAGGGGTTATTCTGATTTGGAGGTCACTACTGCTAAATCCTGTCAGTCACAGAAAGTTTTATTCCTCTTCAGCCCTGGCGGTTTATAATTCATATACTCAAATGTGAAAGACTAAGATGTGACTTAGAGAAAAGTAGGAGGAAGGAGAAAGGCAGACAACCGACAGTAGTATTGTGCCTTAATGTTATTCATGGACTTTCTGATGGTAGAGTGGAGGGACGCCAGTTGAATACAGATTGAGTCTCGACGCAAAATGTTGAAGCTGGTTAGAATTGGTCACATAGAAGTAACCTCATTTTCAGAGCGGCTGTATAAATGCAATTTCCTTGCATTTATGTTTACTTGGCGCTCTGTCAGATACATACCTGACTGATATGTATCCTCACAAAACCACACCACCACCATGGATAACCAGAGGATGAGCTGAAATGTGTTGAGCAGAGTATGGAGCAAAGCAAAGAACCAGTCTGACCCGTCTTTGTTGAAGTGTGTGAGGGGTTTTTGAGTGTATGTGTGTTTGTGTGCGTGTACCTCGGCTCCCTCTCTTGCCCATGCTGGGTTCCTTGGGCTCAGCCATCCAGTTATATTCAGGGGGCATGGAAACAGGCCTGAGATCACCTGGAACGACCAATCAGCAATCAGAGAGTTTGCTAGTGGGAAGGGAGTGCGGGTGTTGGGGAAGGCGTTGACCAAGAGACAGCGTGGGAGACAGCTGGGGGGGAGGACAGGTGAGACAAAGTGTGTGCAGGTGAGGGGGAAAGAACAGGAGACTCTCAAGAGGCCGCTACAAAATGCAAGGCCAAGGACACATGGCTGTGTTATTAGTTTAGTGAAGTTTGTTTTCATTTCTGTCTTGAAGCTGTGTGTTATTTCTTATTTTGTTTCATCGCCAGAGATCTAAAATCTGAATAGTTTGTGGTAACTCATTGCTGGGCTGAGCACTAAATAAGTCATCTGTGAAGAAATTGAGAAGTTATGAACTCAGTTTTATTAAAAAGTATTTTTTTCACAGTTAATTTGTCGGCTATTGTGGGACCAGAAAATAAAAAGCATTACTTTATTTAATTTGATAATTTGTAAGATTCAATTATTTAGCAAAAAGTCCCCCCTTTACACATGTTGCAGTCAAAGGGGACCATTCGCAGTTATTTGTAATCATGGTTTTGTGCTAAAAAAATTAAGTTCACTTTCTTTTACTCCAGTTTTGGTCTCCTCCAGTTTCTCAGAGGGATTCTGAAATTTTCCCTGCTAAACGCTCAAAGTGTTAATAGGCTTTTTTGGTACAGTATAGTCAGTCTATCACACCATTTCTTTGTTGGTAACAGCTACATGCTGTGGCTGCGGGCTGTGTTTTAAATAGAGGCAGAATTTAACATAAGCAAGCAGAATAGTTAAAAATTTAAATAGAACTAAAATCAAGTAAGCTCTCACAATCTTACCATCAGTAAAAAAAAATGACCTTTATCTTTAATCATTACTCTGCTTTCTTGATTCTGATCGGTCAAAACCTCTTGACAACTCCTTGACATTGGCTATTAAATCTAAATAAACAGGCAGAGCAAAATATCACCACATCACTCCTGTCCTCGCCAGCTTACATTGGCTGCCAGTTTTTTATCGTGTCGATTTTAAGATCTTATTGATTACTTTGAAAATTTTAAATGGACAGGCCCCAAACTATTTAAGCGACCGTTTAACCCCCTATGTGCCTGGGCGGCCCCTCAGGTCTGTGGATGCAGCTCTGCTGGTTGTGCCAAGATCCCGCCTTAAAACAAAAGGTGACCGGGCCTTTTTAATCAGAGCTCCAAGTTTGTGGAACTCCCTGCCACTGACAATTAGACAGTCCACAACCCTAACTGTTTTTAAATCCTCACTAAAAGCATTTTTAGATAAGAAGGCATTTCTCCACCCCTAATTCTTGAATTTGCTTTGCATTCAGATGTCTTGTTTTGCTTCTGTCTTTTCCTCCCCCTGTTTGCACCATTTGTTATGCTTTGTAATTCTCTAATTCGCTTTTTTGTTGTGAAGCACTTTGTAACCTTGTTAAGAAAAGTGCTATCTAAATAAAGTGTATTATTATTAAATTATAAATAGCAAGAGCGACGCCAGAGACAACCAGATAATACGTGTCATACATTTTACTTCTGCTTGTTGACACTGAGGCATCATATTAGTGAACACTGTGGCAAAAATGTTCTATATTGTTAGCATACTAAATTCATAGATGTAATTCTGCAATCCATGTAATGACAGCAGAGCTGGTTAGGGCATATTTAAGTTACTGATGGCTATAAAGCAAAGGTAGTGATAAAGCAACAGGGTTAAAAGTGGGACTTTTGCCTTATTTATATTTAAAGGTGTGTTAACTGCAAAATGCTGAGAAGGAGAGCTGAATGAGGGCAAAAGTCAGCATTTATATTCTTGCAGTAGACCTGTTCACCTTGCCTAACGTAACCATCAATTTAATGTTAAGAATAAATAATAAGCAGGCTAGAGATATTAATGCTGAAGTCCATGTCACCCCGTCTAACGTAACCTTCAGTGGAAACGTTCAGCTAAAATTGTATTATATTAGCATGCTGTTTTAACTAGACTATTAATTAGAATCCGAAGCCATGGTAGCTACAACCATCAAATTAAAGGGACTGTTTTATCTAGTATATATATATATCATTTTTAAATAAATTATATCATCTTTAAATTAGTACTTTGTGTCAATTTGCTTATGTCTCTAGTACGCAGCCAGTTACAAGTATGATAAAATCAGCTTTATCAAAAAGTATCCCTCCTGCTGAAATTCTAATTTACATAACTACCTGTTGAACCCCTACATGGAGACACCTCAAGTCCAGGAATGTGGGGCATTACATCATTGGTTTCCTTTTTATGGTGTGTCAGGCTAACAGTAGGAGCCAATAGCTAGCAGGTCTTTCTTCATGTAATCATTCAATGCTTCTGTCTCTCACGTGACCCTATAGTCTTGCACTTCATAGGCCCATTGAGAGTCTCCAAGGAAGTAACAGGATGTCCACAAAGCTGTCTTGGACAAGGGTGACACAAGTGGTGGGGCAAACAGGGAGCTGGAGACAGAGTTTTAGGACTGACCCTTCGGCATGTGATCAGTGTTTGTTGGACGTGTGACGCAACATAAAGACACAAAGAAGCAGAGACCATGGAGCGAGTGATGAACACATAAGGAGAAGTTTGGATAAAAGGTAAAATAAAGCTGGTGGGAGAGAACATGCTGTTCAATTGAACATATCCAAGACCAGGGCCCTTACTGCCACATGTATACTGTAGAACTGCACTCGCCATCTTACCATGGGTGGGGGTCTTGTCACGCCGGCGGACCCCGGTGTTGCGACCCCTGTCATAGTCGGGCCCCGGGGGTCCATCTCCTTCCAGCAGTGAGAAGAACTGACCGCTGTCCTGGTCCAGGTAGTAGCTGACAGCCTCTGAACCTTTGGAGCCGGACTGGGAGCTCACACTGTAGCGGCTGATGTCGTCACAAGACATCAGACCCATCTCCTCCCTGGGGAGAGCAGAGTTGTGATTATCTCTGTCATCAGCTCCATCATCACTGTCATCAGCAGGATTGAGATAATCAACATAATCACCATCATCAAACATCTGTGTGTGGAAGTGTCTGACCTGGTGCTGTAGAGTCCGGAGACAGGAGAGAGGATGTAGACGTCCTGCATGCTGGGGGCGTCCATCTTGGACATGCCCAGAGTCCCACCGGGTGTAGGGGAGGTGCTGGTGGGGCTGGTGGGGATGGGCTAAAGGGAGAGAGGGGAGAAAAACTTAATTTCAGCCCCTTAGAGTTAAATCAGAGGATGGTTTAGGGTTTTTTTCTGCCTCACAGAACAAAGACAGTCAGGTGGTGCTGAAAGGAAGATAACCTTTTATTTGTGATTGTAGTTGTTTAAACACTGAATCACAAACAAGAGTTGTTTCCATGGAGCTGCTATGTGTTTATGTGTAGTCTTTTTTTATATCTGTCTGACTGTGCAGCCTCTCCCACGTTCAATCGCTTTGCTATTCTGTCATTTTGTCTCAAGCCTCTTCACACACACAGGGCTCTCCATGTCTGTTCCCATGACAACCTCTCCTTTCCTCTCTGCTCCTTTCCTCCTCTTTCCTCGCTCTTCCTCTACCCTCACCCCTCTCCTCTCGTTAGCACTACAGGAGATGAAGAGGATGGAGGAGAGCTAGCATGGCCTCCTACCTCAGCTTGACTCAAGGACATGCAGTTTTATTTGTCATTAGGTCCTCTGTGAGGACAGGATGCCTCGTCTCTGATGTCATGGAAACTCAGGCCAAATTTCAAGAGAATTATATTTGTTTTCAGTGGGAACAGAACTGTGGTGACAAATTCCTATCCTGCCAAGAGATTTCTCCAAGTTGAGGAGGTTTCTAGATTTCGAAAAATGTGATGTTTTACTGTATATGTCCGAGGAGGAAGCTCCATTTTAGAGAGGCGATGTGAGTGTGGACAGAATGGATAAATAGAGACAGAGCCTTAGCCATGGCGAGCTGGGCAGTGTTCTCATTAATGAAGCCCAGTGTTTCATCATTTCATCAGCAGTGCATTAGGCAAATTCATTTCATATTCCAAACTTTCCATCCTTCCCTCCCTCCTCCTCACCACCATCCCCAAACCATGTCTCTGTCTTCATCTCCCTCCTCCCTCTCTTTCTCAGTCGTCCTCTTTTGAATTCAGCTTACAGTAAGACAGCCGCACAATAAATAATGAAGATGGGGTGGAAAGAGAGGGACATGAGAGAAAGAAGGGAGAGCAAAGGAAATAGGACAAAGAACGAGAGACTGCAGAAGAGAGAGTGTGAGGTGGGGGAGCTGTGCAGTGTGGTGACTGGAGCTGAGAGTGAAAACAGTAATTTAGTGATTACAGCCCACTGCTGCCTGCATGGAAAAGAGGAGGCAGGAGGGGGGGTGTAAGTAGTGAGGGATAGGACCGTCACAGCAGGCGGAAATCCAGTCTGTTAAAACTGCACTTAAACCATTTGACCCCTGCAGCGTCCACTCTAAATTACCCTCAAATCTACCACTGAAATCCTGCCCACATGAGTGTTAACCATCCAAGCACTTTTACATTCAAACGTCCAACATGATTTCACACACACATGCACACACACTCCAAAATAAAACACTTAACATCACATTTACTCTCTAAAGGGGCGGAAATCTTCCAAACTACATGAGTAAAAAAAATTTCTGTCAATGCATTGAGTGGAATAAAATCTGAAAATGTACAATATGGGGTTATATAATGTAACGTAATTAAACATAAGTCATTTATAATTAAAGCTTCCATGAGAGACTTTAGGTCTGCGTTGATTTTGGCATCCCCTGTGTACAAAGCAGTATCTCTAATCTAGTAGCAGATGTTGTAAGTAGTATTATCTCATCCATCTGATTCCCTCAGTGTGAATCTTTGTAATGGAACATGTCAACAAAGGATGCTTTAATACCACAATTTAACTTGTTTTATATGATACAAGTTACAAGCATTAAAAATAGCTATGTAGAAATTATGAATTTTGTCACTGATGATATTGGTTTTTTTTTAGGTAATAAAATAGCAACAGTATTGATTTAATTCAGTTTCATAACCAGGTAACAACTCCTCATAGGAGGTTTAAGATAGAAGGAGCACATGTGTCGCTATAGTAACACTATCAATGTCTCTGTTCTATTTAAGTGCCCCAGTAACACATCATGGCAACCCTAATGACAACCTGCATGTGAATCAGCTGCATTGGCCACCATTCATCCACCTAGTGCCACATCTCAATATGTGCTCTGCTATAAACCTCTGTTAAATCTCTAAATTACTACTTTTATGATCAATTCAACTATTTTCTTAATTAAGTATTAATTTCCTAATTAGTCATTTAGCAGGCCGTCAACAATGTCAATTTGTCAATATCTGTCAATATTTTAAGCCCCAGTTACTTGCAGTTTTTCTTTGCTGTTATTGACCAAGATGCAAAGTTAGATTCTTAAAGTCAAGCTAAAGACGAGCAAACATGGAAAAAATGAATTAATTTCATGAAAAAAAAATTCAGCTTGCTTTGATTTTGGCACTCCTTCTTTGCTGATCTTATCCTGTACATGTGTAAGTACTGTTTCCTCCTCCTGCTGTCTTTTGACTGTCAAATTTGCCACTAACTATGCATCTCTGCTGTTTAAAATGCAAACAAAGGCTGTTTCAGTATCATGCTGCTCATCGCTTTGTCTGACACCTACCCCGCAGCAGTGGTGACAAAGATTTAAATTACTTTACAGAGATGCTGAATGTCGCTGCTTATGGTTTGTTTGTTTTTGTAGCTCATATGGAGTTTTAATTTCAGTCTGTTTCATATCCAGCTAGAAACTCCTCACAGGAGCTTTAAGATTTTAGATTAAACATTTCTCTTTAAAAGATCTGCAGGGAATTAAAATGCATTGAATACAAAGGGGTCACAGAAATAGAGCAAAGAATGCACTGTGTGTAAGATATCAAAGGAGCTGTAATACCTCACTCCTTCAGCAGGCCTGTTAATAATACATAACTGTTTCCTAAAATAGCACACATTTACAATGAGCAATTATTTATGTATCTAAACATGTAACAGATTTATGAAAGCCAGGTCACGGACTATGTGTGGCACACGTGTGGCTGGTGAAGTGACCTGTGATGTGGATGCTGAAGTGGCCTTCAGGCACGCATGAAACAACTCCCTACACACACATTTTGGAGCAGCGCAGAAGACCTGCATGAATAATGTAGCCTCACAGTATTCCTCAACTGATTCATCAAAATCCTTGCTCGCACCATTTTTTAGGACAGTGAATCGCTGAATCGCCTTTTCTCCTTCCTACCATGTTGGAAAACCGACAGTCATGAAAACACAAAGACAGGAACAGAAAAATAGAGAGAGAGGTTTTGTTACTTAGAGGAATTAAGGAGGTTGCCATGGAGGGATTTGGAGCTCGAATCACAGGATAATTTTTGAGATAAATTGTTGCCTTTGTGGATTTAGTGATAATCCAGCCATTTGCCACATTTGGGCTAAACTTCACAGACGTACGATTTATCTTCTAAAACGAGGCTTAGCAGTAAGGGAACGCATGTGTTTGAATGTGTGTTTGTTCTGGTGGTGTGTACAGTGTACGGTTTGATTCAAGATCAAGCTTACAGAGTGCAGTGACCCAGTTCCCTCAGCTCTCAAAGGAGCAACCAGACAGATAACGGATGCATCCCTCTGCATGCCTGCACATACATACATGCACAGAAACACACTTCACCGGACAAATCCGGACGGACAAACCTGCAAAGGGCATTGCTTGGGAATGTGTGCACAACTACCCAACACACACACAAGCACGCACACACGCACGCACACACGCGCGCGCACGCACACACACACACACACACACACACACACACACACACACACACGCACACACACACACACACACACACACACACACACACACACACACATTACAGGCTGTTTAGCAGGATATTTTGGATTCAGTGCATTATCTCCAGTATTTGCTGAGTAGCAGCTCTTGTTTCAGAGCCAGTGGAGCTGCCTGTAGTTGCTTATGAATAATTAAGAGCTCCAGTCTTTCTGAGAGAGAACAAATCTAAAACATTCCTTTCTTCTCTTCTCCCACAGATATCTCTACGCTCTGATCTAGGCGCTCACGGCACGTCTGTGTCTTAGTGGCCCATCAGGGTAGAATTCCATTTTTTGACACCAAATCATACTACTCGACCATCAACCCACCATGCCACACATGTAAGAGCCTTTTTTCCTGCCTATCTGTCACTTCCCAAAGGTTTTCACCTAAAAAGGAGTACTGTGTACATGGTTTAAACCCAAGGGCATGTACACAATATACTGTCCTCTAATACAGGGGTTTCCAAACTTTTCAGCCCGCGACCCCTAAAATATAGGTGCCAAAGACTTGCGACCCCCTCTTTCCCTCAAAATGATTTAATGTGGCTTCATTTAGCTGGTCTGCAGAGAATTAGCCTACCTATATGAGCATGTGTCTGTGTTTCCTGTGCTGTTATGAATTAACCTACTGCTACTGATGCTTTTGATAATTAACTGTTCACTAACCCTAAACTTAGGAGTCATCTGGCAAAAAGAAAGGCAGAAAACTCATTACATTTTCTATCAAGGTTTTATTTCAAGTTTAGCTACTATTTTTGTCAATATTTTTTTTACTATAATGGGTAAAAGGTACTAATTTTAGTCAACTTAAAAAAAAAACATTCTGGAAGACAGCTCTCGACCCTCCATTTGTGTCTCGTGACCCCCAAGGGGGTCCCGACCCAAACTTTGGGAACCCATGCTCTAATAAAGCGTTTGGCAGGGAGGAGGTGCGCAGCAGAGCACGAACGGCGGCTTTGTGTTCATCCTCTGACTGATGGCGCATTAGGACTTTTTTGCCATTACTGCCATATACAATTTTTTTGTGGCAAACCACGCACATGCACACAACCGTCAATTTGTTTTTTTTTGCACCACGTACCGAAAGGCTTTCCACTCTCCCCCACTTCATTTAACCTAGTTTGGTCAAAACGTCAGAGCCTTCTACAACAAACAGCGCGTCCATGCTTGCATACTAAATTAACTGAAAAACACTCAAAATACTAAGAACTGGATCTAAGAACTGAATCTAAGAACTGGAAACACCATCGGGGGCAGGAGAGACTTCATCGGTCCAACCGGCCACTGTTTACAGCTACAGAGTCAGGCTGACACGGCTGCTTCTGTCAAGTCCTCATAAACGTAATTTTATCACACATGCATCAAAAAAAGTCACGAAGCCATAAAAGATAAGAATAAAGGTTAGCTTGCGCTATATGCTATTGTGTACTATAACCTCTTCTTCAACATTAACTTCACCAATACCGATCCGATACTGATACTTTGTGCAAATACACCTATTGTGTCTGGTAAATCTAAAAAAGTAGTGTATTTCAGAGTTATTTATTTATTTTAAACTAGTAGGCATATCGAGGTCACTGCCTCATTTACGATACAGCCGAGCTAATACAACAACAGAAAAACCAAACAGAGGACACAATCATACAAAATATGTGAAATTGGTGTTTTAAACACAAACAAAAAGAAAATAAGTAAAACAATAAAACAATTACAATAAATTATTGTTTCATTATCAAGAACTTGAACTAGTAGTTTCCACCAACCGCGTATCTTTTAGACAAGATCTCAATGGTTTAGTTACTTTCCACTGTGTTCTTGTTAATGATATACATTGCCTCAAATGATTGAATATTAAAAGTATCAATATTTTGATTTGAGAATCGATTTTAGAGCATAAAGGTCTGGTATCGGAAGTATTGATATTTCAGTCTCGATTCACACCTCACTAGTGCTCATATGTTTAGCATGGGAGTTTTCTTTTACAGGCTACAGTTTTAGTATACAGTCAAGTAAGCTGTAGGCTGTATAATGTTGGTGGCACTGTTAGGGTGCAAGTGAGCACGATCATGTGGGCGCTTGTGTTTTCACGTTTATGAGATCATCATGTGGGTCTGAGAAGTTGGTGTTGGTCTCAGTTTCCTGAGGTGGGTAAGAGGTAACAGTGAGAGCGCCCTCGTCACCTGGCGTCACTAGATCAGCCTCATGCTGAGGCAGTAAAATGATGTCAGGGAAACAACAGTTTGTTCAGCCATCTGTGTCTTTATAGGCTCAGTCTAATGTATATTAAAACACTGAGGAGTGAGTCTGCTGCTCTGTGCTCCTGTGTGTAAAAAGCCAAATGTGAGTGTGTTGTGAACTTGCCTGTGTATGAACGTCTTTCGTAGTCACCCTCTAAATAGCAAGAACTTTGCGGAGATACTGGACATGGATCTGAGACTTTGGACCAGGTTTTGATTGGTTTGTAGCACAGTCACTTTCTGCATCCTCAAGACGGCAACAGGTCGTCTCACCAAAGCTCAAGACACTTTGCGTTGAGTATACAATATTGGGCCAAGAATGTCACTCTGTTGCATGTAATACACATGCAAAAGGTAGTGTCTGCTTTCTTCCTGACTAATAGTTGGTTAGTTAAGGCAAAAACAACTACATGCTTACTGTCAGAACAACATCATGGAGTGACACAACAATAATGCAATATTTTAATTGCGGATTAAATGAAAGTTGACCTCTGAGTGCCACACTTAGTCTCAGTCTTTCTTAAAACTTGGTGCAGTCTCTCATTCCCATTTTGTTTTGTGTTTACAATAGCATCGTAAAAAAGCTCCACTGTCATCACACCTCTATACTTTTATATTGATCTTGCACAGTATTGATGTCGCAGTGTGTGATGGGGTAAAACCTTTGGATATGTTATGTTAACAAAAAGGAGCCTGCTGCTGATTTTTTCACTGACCTAGCAAGCCAGTTTATTACCTGTACCGGACGATTTGTTGACCTATACTTCTGAACCTGTGCTTAATCGTCTTTGTGACTTCCAATTCTGAGTTATGTTTGTGGTTTGGTAGTCTGATAATAACCTCTAAAGTTATATAAGTAGCCCTTTTGTTTGATATAAGGTGGTTGTTAGCATAAAGTGGTATAGCATTAGTGATCATCATGTTAGCTGTAGAAAGTAGCTGTTTGGAATGGAACTGATGTTATGATGGGCTCATTATGACAAAACAACTGTAGAATTCCGAGGGGTATAAATAAGACCACCGGTCAGTTAAACCTTCACTGCAATACTATTCACTGACCCAGTTAGTTGAAGATCTCCTTGTGGTATATTTGTTTGGAAAACCTTTTAGTTACTGAAATGTCTCAGAGATCAGCCTCATCCCGCCGTCTGTCGGCAGATAAAGACTGTGTGGTGAACGACATCATCATCAACAGCACCAGTTCTTACCTCGTCCAGGACTTCATTGGCAAAGGATGCTTCTGCAAAGTTGCCAAGTCCGTGAATTTATTCACAGGAAAGGTAGCTCTTAAGATTGTAACATCTGAGGACAGCAGAGCCTCAAAAAGAGAGGTATAGATCCCTCAAGTCTTTTAAGTCTTTTTTAAGCGTCAGACAGACTAGAAAAGTCCTATATAAGTCCATTTTACAGAATGATGTTTTGTACTTTGTGATATATTTTAAACAGTGTAATTAACATAGAGTCATTTTCTTTTCTGTAACAGCTCAAAATGTTGGAGGCTATCTGTTGTCTTGACCCAGTCAAGACAAATATCATTCATTTCTTTGAGACGTTTGAGCACAGAGGTCTGACCTGTCTGGCTTTTGAGAAGCTGGACAGAGACCTGTTCCAGCTTTTGATGGACAGACATGAGAATCCTCTGTCGCTCAATGAGATAAGACCAATTGCACATCAGGTAAAGAATTTGTGGCTAAAGATGAATAAAATAATAAAGTGAAACAGATTTGTACTTCATAAAGAGAACATGTACTTTGCACCTGTAAACCTCTGCACACTTGTCAGTCATGTCTGTAAGCCTCTTCATGTCCTCTTTCGTCCTGCAGCTGCTGACAGCTTTTGATGCACTCAAAGGAATTGGTGTCATTCATGCTGACCTGAAGTTGGATAACATCATGCTGGTGAACCATCAGAACCAGCCCTTCAGAGTCAAGCTCATTGATTTTGGTCTGTCACTTCACACCAGTGAAGTGAGGCCGGGTCTGATGGCACAGGGTATCGGGTACAGGTAGGGGCATTATGCAAACTTCATGTTTGTGCAGATGTTTGTTCTAGCTGTGGATGATCAGGCAGAGGTTATTTCAAGCTTTCTGACACATGTCTGTGATGATGTACTTTCAAACAGAGCACCTGAAGTCATCCTGGGCCTCCCCTTCACAGAGGCCATTGACATGTGGAGTCTGGGTTGTGTTCTCGCAGTCCTGTACCTCTCCTGTCACCTGTTCGGGGTACTCTGTGAGTACCAGCAGGTAAGTGACTCGTTACATTGTCATTTGATTGCACAAATGGTGAAATATTGTCCCAGATAAGTCGAAACCCAACCACAGACCTGATGTATCATGGTTATTTATGATCTGTTTTAGATGAGGAACATTGTTGATGTCCTCGGTCAACCAGCTGACCACCTCCTTGATGCCGGCAGCTTCACTAATAAGTTCTTCAAGCTGAACCGGCATTACGACTACCCAAAGTGGTGGCTAAAGGTATTCTGCTTGTCCCTACGCTGTTGCATTATTTCAGCTGTAACTGAACAAGAGCTTTTTCTTCAGAATGAGCTTGAAGGACAAAGTATCTGACATGTACTGTATGTTTTGTTCCTGTAGACTCCAATGGAGTACAAGCTGACCACTGGGATTGAGCCCAAAGAATGTGAGAGAGCTCTCAATCATCTGGATGAGATTGTTACAGTAAGTGAGACATTTTAATGCGTGAAGAAAGAGTTAATAATCATTTACTCTGAATAAACTAAACTTCTGATTTGGTTTCAAATGTAGATCTTTCCAGACATAGAGGAGTTCATAGAGCTAGAGGATAAGAGAGCTTTCTTGAGCCTCTTAAAGTGTCTCCTTCAAACTGACCATGAGCAGAGGATCAGTCCTGAGAAGGCCCTGAAGCACCCGTTCATCTCAATGGTGCACCTACAGGAGGAGCTGGACACCAGCATATAGTAAGTGACTATAGTGCCAATCAGGTTGCATAGATGCTTGCCTTGATGAACACTGACACTCTGAATACTAATCATTGCCTGATTTTCATGTTTTTCTCAGTGTTGACGATTCATACGATAAAATGAACGTCAGCCAGAGTAACGACTCTGATGAGGAGCTGAAAGTTGACTCTGAACCAGAAGAGCTTAAAGCTGGAGAAACTCCAGCCTGTCTTCCTGCAGATGCTGCAGGATCAGCCTCCCCTGGCTCCTGTGAGGACACCTCTGATGGTGCTACAGGAGCTACAGATGCCCTAGCTGAGGACCAATCAGCTGTGAGCTGCTGTGCAGCACAGGTGGACAGTGAGGAGGATAAAGAGGATCGGAGGTCGGACACTGATGGGTCAACAGTCAAAGTAGAGACTGCTGAGGGGAAGAGGAGCTCTCTGAGGAGAATCAGGAAGTTCTTCAGTCGGGCCATAAGGACTGTGTTTAGGATCAAAAATAAAACTTAAACACAACACCTCTGACAATCTCTGCTTCTTTTACTATTGAAAATTGTTGAAATACAGCTTTCACATGTTAAGCTGAAGTCAATAAACAAAAAAATGACAAGAATTGTTTGTGTGACATTTGACTAACTGATGAATTAAAAAACAGATGTTTAAAGTTAAGTGTCACGTGATGAAGAGACATGAAGTGATATTTGTGCTCATTAGTGATGTTCGATACCACCGATTTCCTTTCCGATCCGATACTGAGTAAAATTAAGGCTGGTATCGGCGATACCGATCCGATACCGATACTTTGTGCAAATACACCTATTGTGTCTGGTAAATCTAAAAAAAGTAGTGTATTTCAGAGTTATTTATTTATTTTAAACTAGTAGGCATATCGAGGTCGCTGCCTCATTTACGATATAGTCGAGCTAATACAACAACAGAAAAACCAAACAGAGGACACAATCATACAAAATATGTGAAATTGGTGTTTTAAACACAAACAAAAAGAAAATAAGTAAAACAATAAAACAATTACAATAAATTATTGTTTCATTATTAAGAACTAGAAAAAGTAGTTCCCACCAACCGCGTATCATTTAGACACGATCTCAATGGTTTAGTTACTTTCCACTGTGTTCCTGTTAATGATATACATTGCCTCAAATGATTGAAGTATCAAAAGTATCAATATTTTGATTTGAGAATCGATTTTAGAGCATAAAGATCTGGTATCGGAAGTATTTCAGTATCGGTTCGCACATCACTAGTGTCAGTTTAATAGGATAGCCTTAATGGGACCACAACAAAGCACACGTGGAGTTTTTTCCCCCTCTCATTTTCTAAATGACCGATATCCGTCGTGGCGACGGAGAACTTTAATCCATGCATACTGCATTTATAAACTCAAAGACGTGCAGAAACATGACAGTGGCTGCTGCAAAGAGCACTCAGGCAGCATCAGATTAGCTTTTGTCTCGCTCCTTGGTCCACCTCGCACAACTATGTTCAATCCACACACAAGAAATTTGTTCTGAGTGAGAGACAGAACATTACAAAGTACTTGTCCTCGAGTGAAATTTGTACACTCGTTGTGAGCAGTAAGCACTTCAAACAAGCATTCCACCTCTTGGATATATTTTAGATTTAAAATGTGCTCTTTTAAATCGGAGATGTCCATCACAGCAAATATTGAATGAATCAGGGTCTAAGTCTTCTGTGTTCTTGAGTGTGTGAGTTGATTAGTACCTTTGGTGACCCTGTACTACCTCTGGCAGGACAACCTCTGGCCATATTTCACCATTGAACTCAATCAGTTAACAAGGAAATGTGTCTAAAAATGTATCCTTTTGATACCCACAAGTTCAATTAAGGTGGTGGTAAAACAACCAACACATTTGTGAATGGCTTTAAGCTGTGCCAGCGATACGGCAGGCTGCAAAAAAACCTAGAGACTTGTTGAAACGCTCAACAGAAGTATTGATGCAAGGTCAAACACCCAACAAGTTTCCTTTGAAAATGTTTGTTTAAAATTGCCGGTAGGAGAAAGGAGAGCGTGGGCAGTGAAAAGAAAAAACAAGAGCTGAGAGTGAGTCAAAGATAAAGGCAGAGGTACAACACAACTTACTGCACACAGGGAAACATCTCTCTACCTCAAATCCCTTACTGGAGTATGCACATATACGAGTACAAGAAGGTTAAGAGAGTAGTCAAATTTCGATTTCTTTCTTCAAAAGCAGTTTTAGAGCGCAGCATGTCATTGGTTCAGCATTTAAAGGTCAAGATGGAACAAACAGCTAGCTACAATACTTCTGACAGAGCTTCCAAGTGTTGCTGGTTTACCTGCAGGCCCAGGGGTTTCCAGCGGACGTTCCTGAGCAGGGCTGGAGTGGAGCTCAGGGTGTTCTGGGGCCTTTTCTTCAGCGTGAGTATGACTCCACACGGGTCCTCTCTTAGGGCGTTGACCAGGTTCTTCAGCTGCCAGCCCACCTGAGGAGCACACACACCGGGCTACCGAAAAAACTGCCACCACTGCACACACTGCCTACATGAAGCACTTTGGGCATCTGCCAGTCCTCTCTGAGAAAAACCACCATGGACTTATAGTGAGTGCTAAAACTGTTTCTACCCACCACCACTCAAAGGCAATGATACCTCCTGTCTTAGATACCACTGGCTGCTGTTTATAGATGAATTACTGGGCATATAGTGCCATTATTAAAGGACACATCAGTAAGGGTCAGCATAGAGATAGTGTAAAGATTCCCAGTTACAGTCCACAATGTAGAGAGTCTGTGGTCCCCACCATAGACAATATAACACCATGGACAGAACAACAGCTGTTCTAAGTGTAGCCAAAACTTTCAGAGTTCCCCCTTCAGACTGGCTGCATCATAGGTCCTAAACCCTGCCTCCTCTATAATCACAGCTGGGACGTGGGTCAAACTAGAAAATTGAAATACAGACATTTTCTCAAACATGCTGTGTCATAATAGTTGGTTCCTATCATGCTAATGTACTGTATATGCAAGTGTTTAATAAGTGCAAAGAGTAGTATTAATTAGTTATTTAATGATTTATTGACAGCAGTGTTCTTTCCTAGATTGGCAGAGTAGCGAAAGAACTGTGAGGGGAAACCAAAACCAACTAACACAATAGTGAGTGTCTGCTTCCAATCAACACAACAATCTGTTCTGCTGTGGACTTAAATGGATCTGAGGGATCTTTGACATTTAATCAGAAAGTTAAATGCATGTTATGTTTAGCATAAGGGGTGCGACGGTAGTCCTGTGCCTCCACCAGTGCAATACGTCAGTGCCCATTAAGGTGCTATTTTGGCTTCATGTCACACGATTGGAAGAAAGGGATGCGCAGTGTTCATATTGATATACAGTCATTGGTCCCCACCTGCTGCTATTTGATGCATGATCAGAATGATAATATCAACTGCTTACAGGGTACACATTGTATTACGTCTACTATATTTTTGGGCATGTATGTTGCCCGATGAAGTTCCAATAAAAATCTTGTTGCTCTTATTGAATATCAAGCCGCAATTTAACCACATTGAAAATGTGAAAATAGGATTATCTGCTTCATTACTTTTCTTTTCTTTTTGAAATATATGGTTGAACTTGGAGTTACTCCAAAGACTCAGACTCTTTGTTTGTTCTGTTTCACTGAGCTGTGGAAGTTAAGTGTTAAAGCAAAATGTATGGTTAAGGACTGTTGTTACAGATGACCACAATGAACATTTATAATGTGAAGGATTACAAAAAAAAAAAAAAGGCAATGCTTGTGTCATCATCGCCAAATTTGAAACATCCAAAATAAGGCTATGGACAGTTTTAATGCTTCACCATTGTGACCTAGCAGTGAAATTATTGGCGAAATTGAAAAGATTTCCACTATGTCATGTTTGTTCGCTATCCAAAGCTAAACTGAATAAATTTAAGCACAACTGCACGATACATCTCATTTCCATTAAATTATGATGTTTAGTTTTTCTTGAAATATTCTTGAGAGGTGAGGATCGGAAAATGGTGGTCATTTTGTAGAATGTAGTGCTTGATGATGTTGAATCGTATGATTACCTGGCTTTTTCAATAATCACCTGGATGTGTTAAATACTTGATTCTGATTGGTCAAGACCCCTGACAAAAAAGCCAGAGCGAAGGGGAAGCCATGGGAAAACCACATCACACATGTCATGTCAAATTAATCCTGCACGCAAAGTTTGTGATTTAATCTCTTCCTGTTGACAATGTCGCAAAAACGTCAGTTTCCCATAGCATCGGTAAACAACATGGAGGATTTTTTTAAAAAAATATTACTCTCAATTTATTTGGAGAGCACAAAACTAAGATTTGTGGTAGCTGGCCAGTTAACCACAGAGAGAAGGAGAAGAGAGGAAACACTAACAGCTGAGTGAAAGAGACTTCAACCAAACTGAAGGAAGCAGACGCGACCATCCAATCACTATACATTATCCCTTACTCATATTACAGTGAGAGGGGTTTCTAATACTCAGCTTGGCCTCATTAAAAACTGAATTAGAATAATACAACTCAAGCAAAAACAAATCTGTACAAAAGTCCCCTATATATGTAGCATTCAATAACATGGTACACCCAAACAGGCACAATTAAGAGGTAATGGGGTTGAACTGTATAATCTCTCTGTTAAATGTCTGAGTCTAGGCATTCTTTGGGTAATGCCTACAACTTATGGCTGCTATCATGGAAATAGCATAACTGTATGCCACTAATATGTAATCTATTTCTCACAGTTCAGGAAAAAACACATTAACAGTAAGAAAATCAACAATAACAGAGATGTGCCACCTAAAAGGCGATTGGCCAACTTTGTACTATTTGTTTTAAGAGTTAGAAAAAGTGGATCACCAATACATTTGTATGGTATATATGTATATGTATATAGAATGAGCCCTATTTTAGTTGACCCTGAACTCATACATGTATAGTTATTTAACAGAACAGTTACAGTCAGAGATCAAATTGAAAAAAGGTAACATTGTATAGTTTAATCTCAATGCACTCATATTTAAACATCTTGAGTCTGGCAAGATCTATTTCACTCATTATAAAAACTTTTCACGCTTAACCAATGCAGCGAAACACCACTACTATGCTTCACACTCTCCCACTACCACTCGTCTGAAAACATACTAAAATAAAGCTTAGTCAGTATGTTTAAGTTCCAAGGGAGCATGCAGGATGGTAGAAGAGTAAGAAAGGAGTGCTGACTGCTCTGTTTCCTCGTGTTCTGGCCAGTCTGTCTCCAGAGCTCACAGCACTCGTCAGCCCATTGATTGGCTACACGAGTCTCAGCTACTAGAAGTGTCCGCAGAGGCCACCATGCTTACACACACACACATTCACCAACACACAGACAGTACTGCTCTGACCTTATTCCTGACATGATGATGACCAGCCTGTGTCAGCCTTTTGTGGCATGTTTCCTGTTCTCTTTGGCAAGTTCAGAAAGCCTGGGTTCAGACAGCGTTCACCAGCAACAAGAGCACTCACAGAAGTAAGCTGATACTATACTGCATGTTGTGTCCAGCTCAGTCCACTCAAACAAAAGGTCACACTCTAGCAGGTTGATGCTCATTTATATTAACTGATTTACATCATCAAATGTTTGTCTGGCTCATCTCTGAGTGACAGACACAGGAACAGGAATCAAACAATGACGTTAGAAGAAATCTGTCCACTTGTCAAAATCCCTCAAGTAAACTCAGGATATGCTTCACATTGCACGACTTGAATCTCTCCTCAGTATATGCTCCTGGTTTGCTAGGTATGGTTTTCCCCAGCTTCCAGGTTTTAAGCTAAGCTAAGCTAACCCTTTCCTAGCAGTAGTTTCTTACTAACTAATATGAGAAAGTAAAATCGACGGACATTTAAATTCTGCAGGTGATCACAGAAGGTGAAGGTGAGGGGTTACATTTCTGATTTCAGATACTTTCTGATTTCCATTTATAGTATCATCCACAGGTGTTACAGGGGTTTTGGTTAAGTACAGAAAAACAGACAATGCAGGGAGCAAAAAAAGGCAGAATGCATCTGTAATGTGATGTAATGCTAGTACATGTCAGCTATCATATGACAACTTAGCTTTTTCCTAATCACTATAAAAAATGAAACTAAAGAACTAAGAGGAGCAGAGATATCAAACTGAAACATGGACACCATGAGCAGATAGAGCACACGGTGGATACCTTGCTTGAAAAATAGACTTCATAGGAAAAAAGGATAAGGACCACTCCCAACAGGTGAAGGGTTAACATGATGAGACTCAGTTCTTGTCTCTCAAATTGCAAGTTGGGCTTTAAACCTTGAGCAGCACATGGAAAGGGAAGTCCTGGGCCAGATAACTTTTGTATCTTAGGCTCGCCACACACCAGATGACTTTTAGATCTTAACAATTAAACAATTGTGGTAGACCATGCACATAAGGACAGGTCTGACCGATTTTTAACATCACAATCCTCTGAACACACACTAAAGAATTCCATCAGACCGCTAAACCCGAACTGAACGCTTGTGGTAATGATTCCACAGACAGGAGATCTCACAGAAACGCGCGTGATCAAACGTGACTTCAGAAGATAAAAAACCATGGAGATGGTGAACGTTGTCAGCTAGGAAAAAACTAAATGGATGAAAATAATATGGTTGAGTAATTCCACAACCAGATCTTCTTTTTCAGTATTCCACTTGGCTTGGGGTACTTTTGTGTTTAAGTTTGCTGCCATGTTTGTGAGCTGTAAAAGTAATCAACATCCGGTTGGTGGCCCTTTAGTCTGCGTCTTTCGTTGGTTATTGCAGGTAGAGCATCGGAGGCAGCCTGATGGTAAATATCAAACATGTTTGATATTTTCGATCTCAGGTCAAAAAGCTCCAACGTGGTTGGGAGCAGTAAAATAGTCATATTGATACCACACACTTGAGGATTATTGGGACGAATAGTTGGTTACAGCAAGCCCTGAATCAGGTCATCCCCCATCCCCCACCCAAATCATTAGCGGGGGTAAATCAGGCCTTAAATCGTCTGGTGTGTGGCCAGCCTTACACAAATGAGCACTGGCTGCATCAGAAGCCCTGAAGACAGACAGACAGCATATTTCCCATATATATGTGTAAAAAAAACTTTTCCTGATAAAGTTATGCTTTAAAGTTTTCAAAGCACTTTGCTTCTTAAACACAGTGAACCTATCACCACTACCATCACCCAACAGAGAACTGATTGTAATGCCAAGGGGAAATACTGATTTGACTGACCTGTGGATGAACTCAACTGTGCCTTCATCATGCTAAACTTCTCCACTCTTATTAGATCCACCACAGAAGTGGACAGCACACAGTGTACATTAACAACAAACACAAATCCAACCAGGCCAGTTTAAAAGTGTTCTGTTATGCAAATATGCAGATAACAGAGGGAAACAGGGAAACCTACCAAAAATAATAATAATAGAACATAAACTGCTGCCGAGGAGGTTTTTCAAATCCCCAGGGTCGTCATTATTTTCCCAGATGCTTTTACCTCCACATAATTATGTTGCCTCTTCAAACAATCAGTTTGTTTTTGAGCAAATTCCACATTTTACCTCAAAAGAGAAGCTGAGCTAAAAACTGCAAGCCCTGTTTTGAAGTGGTTCTCAGACAGAAGCTCATGCATTGACATGAAGGCATTGCTGTAGCTAAATACGTGAGTTAGGCCCACATAATGATTCTATAATGTAATGGAGTTTGTTCATTCAATACTCACACTAATCTAATTTTTGAATATGGAGTCTCACTAGATAAACTTATCAGCAGAGATGTTGACAGAGAGTTTGATGGTAGAGTGTATCCATCTTCCCTCTTCAGCAGCTCGATTTAGCCCCCCTTTCTCTCCCTCCTTTTTTCTTTCATCAGCTTCCCCTTCTCCCAAAGTCCCTCTTTGCTTCCTCCTCCTTATTCTCCCCACTCTCCCAGCTCTGCGACGTCCCAGCATCCCCTGACTATTTCACCCACCATTCCCCACCACATACACACACCTCAGTCTCCCCCTGCTTATCTCATCCCCCAGGGTGAGGGATCAGAGTGGTGAGGGTCTAGCTGTGGGAGTAATGAGCGGTTGGAGCTGCGAGCCTGGCGGGGTGCGATCTGCACTGTCACCTCGAGGAGAGAGAGGGAGAAAGATAACACACGGCTCCCTCGCGCGTCAATCAGCGCTGCTCCCCGGCGCCTACATGCCGCTTTCACATGAGCAGCACCTATCCAGACATACGAGGAAATACTTACCGAAAAAGCACATGAAAGAAGTCTGCAAACAGATTAAACCGTTCTTCTACCCCCTTGGAATCTCAGAAAACGCTGGAACAAATCGTTTGTGTCAGAGCTGACAGAACAGGCAATAGACAGCGCACTCAATCACATACTCTCACAAGGCACCGTTCCATTTAAAATGGCTGCCCATTATGCGTTTCAATCTAATGTGATGAGTTGAAGGAAGAAATACAACTTATTCAAGTCTGAAAGTGGAACATGAGTTCACATTTCAAATCAGACGCCTCCTTCAGGGGTTTCTTACGATGGGAACAAATTCCAGAAAAGTGTGAGCTGACAATCATGCTGGACCGAACAAAGGTCTTGTAACAATCGGCCTATAATCTGCTCCCGAAGCAGGTCTAATTAGCCTACATAGCGACACAGGCACAGGACAGGAAGCACCATGGTGGCAGTGGTGGTGGTGGTGGTAGCAGACATCATGTACCTTGACATTTCCTCAACACAGCACAGAATGGAGAACAGAAGGCAGTTTGCAGTATGCATTCACAGTGGAAACACGGGGGAAGTTTATTTTCTGTGATTCTTTTGTCGTGATCGAAAGCTTCCCCACTCACCACTGTCTGATGGTTGACTTGGATCACCTCATCTCCTGCATGGATCTTCTTACACTGGTCTGCCGGAGACTGCCGAGGCAGAAATTGGAGAAGAAAAGGATGATGAGAGCAGATTCAAGATAAATCAAGGTGTGGGTGAATTGTCATTGTGGAATATGACACTATAATAAGTGTGTGCTGGAATTTCCAGCTTCCGACTTGGTGAAATAAAAACTCACATTCTCTGTGGTTCCTGTGATGACATGGAGTCCATCGTATGTTGATTTGATATACATCCCCTGAAACACAGGAACACAGGCAGACAGATATGAGTCAGTACAGAGTATGTAGAGGCCACATGGTTACAGTACATAACACAATATGACTATTTTTAAATTTGTGAATCTGTGTCAATAACCCTATTTGTTCCAGGACCAGAACTTGGACTCCTGTCTAGGCTAGATTTGAATCACAGGAGGCCAAAAGTCAAAGGAAAAACTATTACCAAGTGTTTTGGTGTTAGTTGAAAGCTTCAGAGGCATGTAGCACCAGCTCTGTGTAGGTTGTATATTACTTTAGGGTGCAAAGTCTGCAATAAACCACATGCTAAAACTAGCTAGTTTGTAACTTAGGATATGTTATTGTTTGGTCGCACCACAGAAATGTAAGGTTCGTCTCAATTGGTACAGCCTAACCTACAAATTATCCAAAATATTGTCGCAGAAATTATGTTTTCAATTCACTGAAAACTGAGGCCTATATCCTTTATCTACAGCTGTAAAATAACAGCAACATCGAGAAATCATCACCACAACATGGAACTATAATGGCACTGATGAAATGGTCTTTGCTCGTGAAAAACAAAAGCAGGACAAGTCAAAAATCAAAGTCATCATACATTGCTAAGGGAGAGAGAGCAGAGAACGCTCTGCAGAAGCTATACTGTAGGTAAAATCATCAGCTCCTCCTCAATCTCCAAGTTATCCCATCTTTAAAAATGATGCGCCATGACAGCTGTTGTTTTACAGAGGGCTTTACAGCTACTCAGTTAGAATTTAGATAATACTTTTGCTGACGTCAGATTTCAGCTTGGGCAACCTCCTAAAATGTAATTAGAGCGTAAACTCTGTCCGAAATTAGAAATTACTGTAAAACTAGGCTACGTTTAAACCTACGTGTAGCTGATGCAGTTTTCCTTGTCATAGATTTTAAACTCCTAGATCTCCACTGGAGCTTGAACTTGAGATGATATTCTCTCATTTTGCGCTTTAATGATGGTAAAGTGGAGCTCTGCCTATCGTGTTGAGACTAAAGTCCCTCATGTTTTCATTTGACTTGACTTTGAAGACCCAAGTGTTGGAGTCACATCAAGCTTTTCTTTTTCAAGGCATTCAGTTACCTCGTGTTATGATTATGATGTTATAAAATGAATTTTCTTCCTCTGTACCTCAAACCTTACTCCTCTAAAGAATTGGCACTTCAAAGATACATTATTCTGGTTTTAAGTTTTGACCTGGTGAATTCCCTCTAACAATAAATAAGGAATAAGTCAGTGAAAGGCAGGCATTGCATATTTATACACCTTGAATATTTAATTATCAGTCCTGTGTATTGGAGAGATTGGGACCAGGTTAGGTTAAAAACACCATCAACAACTTTCAAGGAGAATGTTCAAAAGCTGCTTTAAATAGCACAACAACTACTTATGAGGATTTATAATTGTATCAGGTTTTGTCCTTTGGGACTCAAGACTTTGACCTGTCCAGAAGCTTTGAAGCTACATTGATTTTAGGAGCAGTGTTACAAGCTGGGAAATACAGCATCGGCATACTATAACCTCATAAAGTCGCTATGACGTAGGTTTTAGCAATAAAAGCAAAAACCCTTAACTAATAGATGATAAAACGCTCTGAGGGCTGAGGAAACCTGCACACACAGGTAATAAATGTTTACGCAATTTCACAATACACATATGGTTCTTGGTTTTAATGAATATGTAAATTACTGCATCTATGAAGACAGTGGTGGAGGCATGTGTGTGAATCCTCAGGTTTGCTCACCAGGCCTTCACTGGGCATTATGCTGGTAAGGTGGACCACCTCCAAGTGGGCGGACTGAGAGACCAGAGAGTCCGACGACAGAGAGATGATGTGGTCACATATCCCTGCTAAGGTCTTGCACTGGAGATGTCATCAGAGGTAAAGATAGCAGGAGGGAAAAAATGAAGGGAAAGAGAGACAGAGAGAAAGGGGGAGAGAGTGACAAAAAGAGAAGACAGAAAGTTATTGAGATTGGTTTTGGTCCGCAAGGGATGCTGTGACCTAGCTGGAGGAGGTGAAACAGAAATCATTTCATCAGATTGTTCCACATCGCCACTTCCATCACTCCAGCACACAAACTGTTTCCTGTCACAGTTGGTCCACGGGCATGCCCACAAGACACTGTCACAGACAGGACAACACATCACCGATACCAGCCAACCCTGCGGTGCCCCGGTGACATTTCTAACATCTAAATCACAGAGCACACATTCCATTTGTGAGGGTCTGTAATTTTTTCTGAAGTAAAGGGCTATTCTTGCTCTCAAATCAAGTAAATACAACCCGACACAGCTGGTAGATTATCCATGCTGTAGTTTTTTTTTTTATTACTGCTCTTTAATTCCTGTACATATTAGCCAATGCATGTCTAATAGAATGCATAGCTTCACCTTGCTTTTGTTCTAAAGAACCCCCGCCTGTTTTTCAGGCTATTTGTCTGCTTGGTCACGCATGCAAGTTAATTTATCTTCAGCAGCATCTCTGCCTTCTAATCTTGGCTGACTGACGAGAGCGGGCTCACAGAGACGGTTACCCTGGTTATCTTGCATCATTGCGTTGCTACTTAGTGCACAGCACACTCACAATCTCACACTCTCACACAGTCACACACATCTGTATGCTGGCACATAACAGACAAACATGTAGAATATACCTAAACTAAAATTACACAAGCTGCATGACAGTAATGAACCCTGCATAAAATAATATTCAGATCTCAGTTCTAATGAGCAATTACCAGATTAAAGTGATGGAATGACGAGATCTTCAACTCTCACATAATATAATGAATGCATTTTCACACACACACACACACACACACACACACACACACACACACACACACACACACACACACACACACACACACACACTGTAGCTCAGAGCCTATGATTCATTCAGAGATAGTGAAAAGGTGGAGGATTTTCAGTGAGCGGACCATGTGATGCATATGCTCTCTCTTTCTCTCTCTTCTTTCTGTCTTCCCCTGTCTCTTGCTCATATATTCATAGCATCCTTTTCTGGGTCAGTTATTTGAACATTACACTGTCTGTTTGGTTTTCTGTTTATACAGTATATTTATCTTCTAGTCACTGTGTACACATTACATAAAGAGTTCATGACATCCACACTGAGCTTTGATTTGGAAAAAAGGTTCTGTAGAATTAATTGAATATTGATCCTGATCATGGTTTTGGAATCCCAGGGTTAAATAAGCACAATTAATGGCAATACTGATGTTCAATAAATACACCACACCCACAGATTATTTTGCTACACACCAAATTAAGTCCTCCCTAAGTGAACAGCATCTCCACCCACCAGGCAATTGGAATGTTTGGCTTCAGTGGAGCTGGCATGTTATGAAGGGCTTCTAACCAGTTAATGGTGGAAAAGTAAAGAACAGAGAGCGGCTAGGAGTAACAAAAGTCAAATGTCTAGAATAGAAAACAAAGACCTGAAACAGTTCATCATCTGCTGTTTGGAGGTATTTCACTCTCAAAATGTATAGAGTGAATGAAATCTTTATCTGCACCACAAAACAACACGACTATCTTGTTCAACTACTTAAAAAACATCACGAACTGCAGAGTGATGACAGTATGAAGGCCAAGAGGGATAACAATACTCCCTCTTCTTCTAGTATCAAGTAAAATCAATAAAACAACACTCTACACAGTAGATGTTGCTGTTATTATACTGTGCCTCTCAAAGATGCACCAAATTCAGATAAAGAACCTCAATTTAATTATTAGATTGATGTTAAATTTGTACATGGGCCAGGATGTGGCACATAATGGAATTGGAAGTGCTGCTATGTTCCTTGGTGTGCACACAACACAAAGCTGCTGCAATCATGTTTCTATCATCTCAGAAATATTTCTAAAATCTGATTTATTTCAACTTTTAAGGACACAGACATTATTTTACATGCTGTTATCCCATCATGCCTTGATTATGTAACAGCTTTTTTACCAGCCCAAACCAAAAATCTATTGATTGGCTCCAGACTGTTCAAAACTCAGCTGCCAGGGTGTTAACCCGAACCAACAAACATGACCCCATCACTCCTGTTTCAGCTTCTTTACATTAGCTCTTTGTATGTTTGAGGGTTGATTTTGAGATACTACAGATTACTTTTAATGGCTTTTACTCTTATTGACCTTTCTCCCAGCTGCATCAGACCTCTTAGTGCAGTATGAGCTGACACATGCTCTGTGGTCCTCGAGCAGGGGTCTACTGTCTGTTCCAAATACTAGACTGAAAATTAAAGGTGACACAGGGTTTGCAGTGAGGGGTTCCAAAACTGTGGATGAAATCAGGTGAGCTGAGACAGCAATCTCTTTGAAGTCCACTCTTAAAACATTTTATTATTGAGGAACCTTTCCTGATTTTACTAATTTTACCTGAATTCAGGTGTTTTACAAAAATCTTTTCAAATCTTTTCTTTTTAAAGTTCTTTTAAATTGATTTTACGTCTTTTAAATTGTGCTTTTGTTCTCCTTTATGACCTGCCTGTTTTATTTTGCTGTCCTTATAAAGCACTTTGTAACTTGTTTTTGAAAAGTGCTCTATAAATAAAATGTATCATTATTATTATTTATTTAAACATAAACCTAATAATAATAATAATAATAATGATAAGAAGGAGAAGAAGAAGAAGAAGAAGAAGAAGAAGAAGAAGAAGAAGAAGAAGAAGAATGCTAAATGTTGATCAATATGAATGTGATTTTGTTCATAGCCATGCAGCCCTAGAGGAAATATTTAAAGAAGTGTGAAATCAGTGGGTGAAGAGCAAAAGCAGATTTGATCCAGTCTATGGAGCTAAACAGAGCATGTGATGTCCCTTGCTGGAAACCATGAGTGCCAATTTTGTGGCTGTACTTGTATCACTCTTTGATCATAGGACTAATAGCCTGACCTGGGATTAGCACAGACCTTGAGACAAGAGGCTAGCTACCAACTACTCCAGCTGTGACATACCCTGCCTTGATCTGACACGCCTCTGGAGAATAAGAGCCCAGATTATAGGGGAGTTAACTAATGTGGCTAGCTGGCGTGAGATTTAAGTGCAGTGAAACAGAAAGCCAGACATACTACGCTGCCAAATGGATTCAGCTCCACACACTCTTTTTCTTCTTCATCAACTCACACCTTTTTCTCATGCATGTGAACATGCTAACGCACACTAAAGCACAGTTGCTTAATGTATCTTCTCCACACGATTGAGGATTTCATGCCGCGGCAAATATGAACCTTACCAGAGACACAGTCGGATGGAGAAGGAGTGAGGAAGAAGGAGCAGGGAGGTAGGAGGGGGGTCCAGGAGGAAAGGGTAGAAAACAAGGGAGAGGAAAAACACACAACTAGGACAGTCTTATGTAATTTCCCTCATCCTTATGCATGCATGCACATAAAAACACACACATACTCATACACACTTCATGCTCCATCAGACACACAGGCTCACACATGCTCATATCTTATCTCTCTCTCTCCCTCTCTCTCTCCCTCTCATACACACATAATACACACACACACACACACACGCACTCACACACACGCACGCACGCACGCACGCACGCACGCACGCACGCACGCACGCACGCACGCACGCACGCACGCACGCAGGAATCTAGTCTGTTTGCAGTAAGTTAGCAGTGAGTCCGTAAAATAATAATAGTGGTAATAATAATAATAATAATAATAATAACAATACAAATAATAATAATGATGATGATACAAATAATAGTAATTATTGTTGTTATTATTATTATTATTATTATTATTATTATTGTTATTATTATTAATTATATTGCACTTTTATTAAGAAGGTTGTGAAGTACTGTTATAAAAAATATGGAATTATACAAGTAAATCAGATAAAACAACAACAACAAAAGACAAATGAAAAACACTGAGATTAAATATAGATGAGAAGCTTTAATAAATAAAAATACTTTCCTTGTTGAAAGTTTTCATAAAGGAATAACCTCAACTGTGATAAACATCCCACTGTATAAGCCCACCATGTTTTTGTGGTACAGGTTCCTATATGTATTGTGTAGGTCTAAGTGTCAGTGTCACTTCATCTCCACTTTATTCCTTTCCAAAGCACAAAGTAAACAAGGATCATCTGGGGAGCATAATCTAGCATCAAACACCTCGTCCTCCTCCCTCTCTCCCTTCACACTGTCTCCCTATTTCACACATAAACCTCCCACACAAAACAGACTTAGTCATGTGTAGCCCCAGTCTGGCACAGGAGGTTTTGTGTGTGCATTTGTGTCTGTGTGCGCACATGTGCAGAGCAGTGTTATCACCCAGTATTTGGATGTGTCATTAAAAGGCCTGTAACAAACGAGGTAAACAAAAACCATGGTTAAACATAAGAAGCTAAGGGGGAGACCATACTGACATGGAAGACATTACACTATGATGAGACCAACATATATGTTGTCTATAGAAGTTATTGCAAGGTACAGCTGTATAAACCCTCTGACAGAAGATCTGATCTGTGATTTATTAATTGGCATAAAATCCCCAAATATTTTTCTCTGAACTCCCCCTGTCATTTCATTTGGTTTCCTCCTCCTGACCTTGAATGACAGCAGGAAGTGTCCCAAATCCAACTGTCAGCCCACATCAGACACTAGCTGTTCACTCGGTTTCACACGTGGACACAGACGGTTCTCTGTCATACATGCATGCAGGCACACATACGCGCACACATTCACACAAACACACACTCACGCACAACACACACATATACATACACACAAGCAGAAGGAGGACACACAAACACACACACTGGAGCTCTGAAAAGGCCTCAGGCTTGCTTGGACTATAACACTAACCATTTTTGAGCCACAAATTCACACACACAGAACTCTGAGATACACGCAAGAAATTGAAACAGGAGACAGACACTCCTTAGCCGTGTTCCTGTCTAGAAACACCTTAACATTTGTGCTGTCAGAGCAACTACTAAATAATGTGTACACCACTGTGATAAGAGTTTAAATAAGATTTAAATGTCATTTTGTTTTCTCTCTGAGATGAAAAGTTTGATACAGCTTTTAAGTCGTTATAGCTTTACACAATCATGTAAAACAAAAGCTTAGCTAACATCATTCGGTCTGAAGTTAGTAAATAATATCTCTCAACTTTACCCTCAACAAAAAGTTTTCAACATGTAGATCTTATCCTTTTTTTAGCTGCAGTTTTTGTCACAAAGAAACAGGAAAGAAAAATAGCTTCACAGTTCCTATTAATGAAGTGACTTCTGTCATCAGCCAGAGCCTTATCAGATATGTTCTTCTCTTACCAGGCCTTGGAGCTTAATAAGCGTTTACTGACTGTAATTACTTGAAATACGATAAAATAGTGGAATTGAATCTGACTGGTACCAAACTATTAGCGAAAGAGCCAAAAAGTCAGGACACGCAACTTTGTTTGTTGAGGCAGAAGAATCAGAGTTAATATGTCCAAAAGAAACTTACCACATGAAGAATCTTATTCTCTGTCTCATACACAGTGCAGTCCTGTAACAAGAGAAGGAAGGCAGAAACATGAGATGGTTCAAGCATTTACTGTATGTGAACATCCGGACAGAAGCTCAAATATTTCCCAGAGATAAATAAGAGAAATAGCACGTCCAACAGGAACAAACATAGATGACTTCCTTTTCAAGAAAGAACATCAACAGTCAGCTATTTAATTTCTAACTTTCCACATTATGTACAGTATTTTATAATCCAGGCAGACTAAAGCACCGGATTGACCAGCTCTGGATCTATTCTGCTGCCTTGAGCACCATGAGCCTCTGCAGGATTTAGAAACTACATTATTTGAATGTGACAGATTGTTATTTAACGATAGCTGATAGTTAATCTATTTCCGGGAAAGCAGCCAACTGAATCCACCAGATGTGCATGGTAGCAGCTAATTAATCTGTTTGATGCATTATTGCTGGTTTTGCTGCCACCTTTGTCTGTCTCGCTGCACCCTGGCAACCACATGTTCGTTTGGCCCATTGGGCCCTACAGTGGCCCCCTTCTCCCCCCTCTCCATTGGCCCTAACAAGAGGGAATGGGTGTTATCTATGCGGCTCCAGGACTTACTCTGGGCACACATACAAACCCACTCTGATACACTCTAAGCAGGCTCTTACAGGGAGGACATGGATGGGGTCCAGGATAGCAGACATAGTTTTTGTCCAAACAATGAGATTTCCACAATATCAGAGTGTGTGTGCATCTAGTGACAATGTTATTTTTAAAAAAGTGTTAAGTGCGATGAATCAACATGAGGGAGAGAGCCAGAGGGGGAGCAGAGAGAGGACAGGAAATGGAGGGACCCCTGGTTCATTCTCCATCAGTGCCCATAAGTTAAACAAAGGATGAGTCAATGAGTATTTTGCCTACGGATGTTAATGAGAGCTACTCGTCCCATCAGCCATGCGGCAAACAGCCTGTGGCGGTGGACATATGTTCCACACAAAATCAAATCTATAGAAAAGAGCTAAAGATCAAACAATCTATACTGAAGTTCAAAATCCACTTTAGATTTCCCTCTCGTGTCTCATTATGACCTTTATTATATCAGTTTGATGAGCATGAGGAATCCTATGACGCATCATGTGTGCTGTGTGTTTGTGAGTGCGCGTTGTACCTGTTGTACAATGGGTTGTTAATTCTAGGCAGAGCTGAACGATGTTGTTCTTGCAGTAATGAATACTCTGTCACACTGGCAAACGGAGACCTAAAGTAGAGAAAATAGAAATGAGGAAAATCAGAGTTAAATATCTAAAAAATCATTTAAAAGCTTAAAATTAGCTGAACCTTTGCTGAACAGTGAAAAATTTTTCGGACATCATCTTATTCTTCGTTTTGTTGTTGTTCTTTAACAAATGCTACTGTCTGTGCTGACGAGTAAAACCAAAGATGAGTTTCTTCTCAAGGATGACACTGCATGTAAATAAATATGAAAGTGTATGCTGTCATTCTATAAGCAGAATTGAGTTAGTTTATTTTGCCTGGAGGATGTTTTTTTCTTCAATTTTGGCCATTTTACTTTATTCTCTTCATTTCATTTATTTGCCAACATTGAGATTTCAAAGCTGCAATGGGGCCGAGAAATATACCAATAAAAGCTGTTCAATGTTCCTCACAGAGCACAGGAGCAAGTGATGAAAACAAACAACAATATTTGCTTCTGTAGTCTGGCCAGGAGGCTGGGAAACCCAAAGCTCAACACTACTTTATTTGTATTTGTGCATACTTCATATGATTAAATCAGCTGATCAAACCTCACCATATCAGCACACAACACCGCCTTTCTTACACGTTTGTGGAGATGTGTTTGTCCACTGACATGTGCCCCTGTGTAGTTAAGAAAACTGAAGATTCATAACCTCATTTGTGTCTATCCCGCTGTTAGCTTAGCATACTCAGCGAGAAGGGAATATTCCCACCACATTGGCTAACATTCCCTATAAGTTTAGATTATGTTTCAAGAAAAGGGTTTTATTTGAATTTAATGTTCCTTTTTGTTAACTATTTAATGGAAGAAGAACATTTTGTATTTAACTTCAGATGATGTTTGGATAATATTCTTTCGGTAAAATATTATAATGTTTTCTATAAAATGTTACCATAATGTTACTAATAACAAAGAAGCAACATTCTCAAAGCATCATGTTAAAAATGTTTTTTTAAGGATGTTTCTGATGCCTCAAATCAACTAAATCTTTTAAAAATATTCTGGTGATATTTCATTAGAACAAAAACAGAACATTTTAACTTTAACATTCAAAGGAAGTTTTGATAACATTCTTTGGGTCACAGATTATTGAATGTTTTTAGAGTATGTTTTCTGAGAACATTTTGTGAACACAAAGCTAAAACTTTACAGCAACATTCTCTGTAACATAACACTTTAACAGTGTAACTGTAACATCAACAGAACGTTCAAGAACATTAGGGCATAATATTCAAGCACTGTTGTAACATTTTATCAAGGTTTTTACCAAACATTTTATTAATGTTTTTAGAGAATGTCTCCGAGAACATTCTGTGAACACAAAGAACACTTCCCAGCTAAAAACGTAACAGTAACATTCTCTTTAACATTAACAGAACGTTTTTAGAACAAAAAATTGGCGAGCTGGGTAAGACTGAAAGACAGGGGAAACCACTGGCTTGAAAGCTCAATATTTGTGCTAAGCCAAGCTAACATACCAGTGGTTGATTTTACAACTTTTCAAAACCCTCAAAATAAATGATGTATATAAAGCTCCAATAATGAATCACAAGGCTACACATGTAAAGGTTTAAGAAATTAATCTTCAAAATAATGACCATTTTGTGCTGTAAACATAACAATTACTTGTGCTATGTTAACATACTTTGATAGCACATTAGCAAAAAATGCTTGTGTGCAGGTTTTTTGGTAACATTCTCATTAGAGTGTTATTAACCATTACCACATCAATGTTACCAACTTAGGTGTAGCCCTACCTGTCGAGCCAGGCCAGCAGGTTCTTGGCTGCCTCCAATCAGATCCACCATCAGAAGTGAGGAAATCATTGGGTAACCTCCGAGAAGCTCGTCCGTTCATAGTGTCCACCCCTCCGCCGACCCAGGATGAGTTCTGGAGGTTTCTTCGACGAAGCATTGAGCTTGTGGGACAAAGTCCGGAGGTTCTCTGTCTCAAGGCCGTAGTTCTGAAGGACAAACACAAAAGAGCTTATGACGCTGATTTCAGTCATCGGAGCACCTAAGAGAAACGATTGTATTTTAACTGCTGCACCTCAAGCCTTTATTTTCCACACTGTTTTATTTATTACAATGAATGTGTGTTGGGCTGTGACAGCATCCAAAATGTGTGGCCACCAATGTTTCATACTGTGCGTGAACACATCTGGCATTGTAGACAAAAACTGGTGCTAATGTTGCTAAAATTCTGATTTCATCCAGTCGGAGGAGTCTTAGCAAATATTATTTGAGGTTTCAGGGGGCAAAGATTTGTTTTATCAAGGATAAAGAAAACTGTTTCAAGTTTTAGAATCTTCTAATTTTAAATAGATACCACTCTCATATCTGTGCACCAAGCCGGCTGAGATGGAAGCAGAGAGTGGTTACTTAGCCCAGGGGTTCCCAAACTTTTCAGGCCCGCAACCCCCTAAATATGGGTGCCAAAGACTTGCGACCCCCACTGTCCCTCAAAGTGATTTAATGTGGCTTAATTTAGCTGTTCTGTAGAAATTTAGCCTACCTATTTGAGCATGTGACTGTGTTTCCTGTGCTTGTTAAAAATTAACCTAATGCTACTGATGCTTTTGATAATGAACTGTTCACTATTAAACTTAAGAGTCATCTGGCAAAAAGAAAGGCAGAAAAACTCATTACATTTTCTATCAAGGTTTTATTTCAAGTTTAGCTACTATTTTTGTCAATATTTTTTACTATAATGGGTAAATGTACTATTTTTAGATGACTTTAAAAAAACATATGGAAGACATCTCACAACCCGCCATTTGTGTTTCGCGACCCCCCAGGTGGTCCCGACCCACACTTTGGGAACCCCTGGCTTAGCCTCAAGACTGATAGCTGAGAAAAAACAGCTAGCTAGGTTCTCTCTAGTTTTTACAGTTCTAACTAAAGATGAATCATTATAAGTTCACAATACGCGATACAATTTTTTAAACAAGAAAGTAATTCTTTGAATTACAATCTGTAGTACAGTCAGTGAAAAGAGGAACAAAAACAGCTATACACCAGATAAATAAAATAAAATATATCTGTCTGTTTTCATAGGTACAACAGAAGAGACATCTTGTGATTTTACTGCAGGGTGGTTCTGGAATAAACTGAAATATAAATGACCACTTAAAATATGCATTCATTTTTTTCACAAAACATAAACTGTGCATAAAATAAGAATACTGGCTCGTCAAGTCGCCTATTACTGCTCTGTGACCCCTTTAAAGAAACACACACACACATATCCACACACATACACAATCCCACAAACAGACCCACTGAGCCACATTGCTCAGTGTCCCAAGGCACCGACAGTCATGTTTTTGCCTGACAGAGCCTGATTCCTGCTGACACAAAGGCTACACACACACACATCCCTGTATAGCGAGATGCACAGGCTTAGCTAGACGTATCTATTCCTCCTCTGCCTCTAGATCTATTCTACACAGTCACGGACCGCAGTGACTACAAAGAGGAGAGGGTTTCACAGTGCAGTGGAGAGAGAGGGAGAAATGAGGGAATTGAGGAACTAAAGAGGCAGAAGACAAGAGGGAAAGAGAGAAAGAGAGAGCACCCAGCTATGAATCTCACTGAAACTGGGTCATGCATACTCTGTGTTCTGTATAATCTTCTGTATTCTGCGTGAATGTACACATATACATGAACCAAGAGCATACATGTCTGCACAGCTGTAATTAGCCTGTCCTCTGATTCGATCTAAAGCTGTGTGCGGCTCTCTCCTGGGGACAGAGTGCTGAGATGAAGCGAAGGAATAATGCCCTGTGTCGGCAGCAGAATGACTTTGTGTGTGTGTGGGTGTGTGTGTATGTGTATGTGTATGTGTGTGTGTGTGTGTGTGTGTGGTGTGTGGAGTGTGAGTGTGTGTGTGTGTTTGGAGAAAAAGGGAGAAATAATTGAGCAGTGCGTGCATATGTGCCGCTGTGTGTGTCAGATCAATACAGTAAGAGGGCGATGCCATTAGAGCAACCACCCCTCCACCTTCATGTCGATGTGGTTGCCATAGCAGCCACGTGTGGAGGGGCCTCTTCTCAATGCTGATATTGCTACCATTGTTCACAGAATCACATTCAAACAGCTTTTATGAAATACTCAACAGAAAGGAAATGTTACCCTTTAATCCCTTTCTTTAAAAAGTCAAATATTCGTCAGTGTTGCTTCAGTTCAGTCTCCACATTCAGCTTTTTTCAGACAACTTGCACCAAAGTAAGTGTCCTTACCTATTAATCAAAGAATATTGATTGAGCGTGTGGGCGTGCGTGTGTGCGTGCATGCGTGCGTGCGTGCGTGCGTGCGTGCGTGCGTGCGAGTGCGTGCGTGCGTGCGTGCATGTGTGTGTGTGTGTGTGTGTGTGTGTGTGTGTGTGTGTGTGTGTGTGTGTGAATGCTACGTATTTGCAGCAGGTTTTCTTGTTCACCCATATCATGTCCAACAATCCTCTACTGTTGAATATTCAGGGTAAAACTATTTTTTTCCCTCTTATTGTCATATAAAAAGTCTTTATTCTGCTGCTTACAGACATTATCTAATTAGAGAGCTGTGTAGGTTTGATTTGACCAGAATCTGATCAAAACATAAAACTGTAACTCCTGGGCAATCAGAGGAAAAGTTAAAATAGCATCACATGGCTCTGTCCAGGAGCAAAATGAAACAGAACATTCAAAATTCATTGTGCTTTCCTATATGGAACATCTGAGGACTCCTGTCCAATTAGCATAAGTGTTCAAATATAGATGAAAAGGACTCAGAATGTAAATTATGGCCAACTATTAAATAACTTTTGCATAATAACCATAGGATTGGAAAATGAAGTTTGAGTCACACAGTGTAGCACTCAAAAGAAACCAACATGAAAGCTGACTAATCTGCTTGAAAGGAGAAGATGACAGCATGAATCACTTTCTCTGAACAAAAGCAAAGAAAAGGAGAACTTAGGACAGATTCCAAACATAAACAGCTACCTAATTATTATTATTATGGAATATGCCAAGATATTTTAAGTTTCAGAGCTGTTGAAGACCTGACTATATTGTAAGATATTGTGATAAAGAGGTAAGATTCTGTCTGATGGAGTGGGTTTTCCTCCAGATCTTTTGTTTTACTGTCTTCAATCCAAACATAAGATGGTCAGATTCATTCAGAACTCTGAATCATTAACAGATACCAAAATGTTTGTCTGTGTTTTAATCCAACAGACTGCTGAGCTGTACAGTGTGTATCTTCGCCATCTGTCCACTGTTACCTGGGATCGATGCCATTCAGCTGGTACTGAAAACAAAGACAGTCTATCTATGGAATGGAGTATGAAACACAAACTAAACATTGCTTGTTTTTTCAAAGTGCACAGATTATTAGACCTTAGGGGGAAAAGCTAGATTCCCAAATCAAGACACTGGAAAGATTGCTTACATTGTAATGTAGACTTAAAAACTGTTTTAAATGCAAAATATGGAATTTTAACCATGCAGTTAAAAGTGCAAGTGACATGATTGGCTATTGAAATTCAGCAATTAATCACAATCAAAAAATGTAATGTTTCAGAGTCCTTCATAGTGATATTATATTCTCATTTGAACATTTTATTTGAGCCATTAAATTGTGACTTTAGGTGGCTAAATTTACTGAGTCAACAGAAAATCATTTCTTTTTGACTAAGAGGTGAAATGCAAAGCTAATCATGAGATATATACTCCATGTTTGTATCCTTTATCCAAACATACTGTAAGCACTGGATTACTGATTTATTCAAGCCACAACAGTGAAACCTGGTAGGTCTAACATCTTAGTGCCCTTAGCCTGGCAATTTATTGACTGATTGATAAAAATAATCTTTAGTTGAAGCTCTATTTACTTTCTTATTTACTTACTGCACAATTCTCTCTGTCTTTTTTTGAAAAGAAAAGAAGAGGACAAAAATAATGGCACTGGTCGGCTTAGCAGTATAAGCGCTTGCCCCATATACAGAGGCAAAAGTCCTCATCGCAGCAGTCGCTGGCTCGACTCCCGGCCATGACCCTTTGCTGCATGTGTTCCCCTACTCTCTACTCATCACATTTACTGTCTCTCTTCAGCTGTCCTATCAATAAAGGCAAAAAATGCCCAAAAGCATGACTCGGAATAAACAAAAACAAAACAAACTTAATTCCAGAAGAGAAATGGTCCTAAGTGGACACCAATGGGAATGTCATGAATGTAGAAAGCTCTAGGGGATGCACAATATCTGTTGGGCTGATAGGTTACTGACTGAATAAAGGGAGTATGTCATTATTCCTTATTCCAGTAATATAATTTATCTGATAAAGACAACCGATGAAAGTTGCTTTCATTTACCATAAAATCTGTAATGTAAGTCCCACTGGTTTGTGAGACGCAGTCAGATTTGGGGGTGTCCCAGAGGAACAAACGGTTTAAGCTGTCTTCCCACGTGACGACTTCCATTGATTTCAACACAGTCTACAACACAGGCTGCCAGTTTGTCTTATGGGTGCCTTACGCAGGCATTCTGGATTTGAGTCCAACCTGTGGCCCCTCACTCTCTTCCTGCTCTGTCCCCTGTCCAGTCCTCTCAGAAAAAAGGCACAAAAACCCCAAATATAATCGCAAAATAAAGAAGACATTGTTTCCCAAGCTGGTGGCATAGTTGGAGCTGTATCCTAAGTCGCCGATACTCTGCTTATCCCGACCTGCTCTGTATGATGTGATAAAACACATTCACCGTCTGATAAACGTCAGTGGCAGAAGTTTCTACCACAGACATATGGACTACTGAGGTAGTACACTTCAACATGAAAAAGGCAATACCACATGCACAGGGGGGAGTTGATTTCAGTTAGAATTGGTGATTATAGAATATTTCTATATATGCATCTTTGTTTACTAAATCCTAGTGGATCTTACCCTTTAAAGAACATAAACTACATATTTAGAAATATGAAAAAAAAAGGTTGGTATTCTTATCGGCCTTCAGAAGCAGGTTATTATCGGCTTTTGGTATCAGCTACAAAAAAATCCACACCCCAAAAGAAACTTGCCTTAATCTCGGCAGACCTGAGGGTGAAGTAACAATCTGTAGAATGAAGAAACATAGCCAGGCCTCAGCCAAGTGCCAGAGCAAAAAACTGCAAAATACAAAATCAAATTGTTCTAAATCCCAGGAAGATTCATTAAGAAGAGCATTAATGCTACATTATAATATTTCAGCTAACTGCAAACTGGCTTCCATCGCTGACTCTAACTAACTATTACAGAGGTAAAAGGGAGTCCTTTGTAGTACGCCTTCCTGTGTAATTTTTTTCCCTGTGTTTCTGGTTTTGACATATTAACTTCAATAAAATCATACCTATGTCAATGTCATTTCATGTCTTTCATTTCTGATTATGGGATGTGCAGCATTATATTCTTAAGTTATGCCCCTTCCTTAGTATCTTCTGCTGAAAATTCTCTGAACCCCTGAAACCTACTTAGCATAGACGCTAGGGGCAAAAACTCGATTGCATAGACATAAAAGAAGGGACTTTCCACATTGCAGCGAGACTGAAAGCCCAGTCAGCACTTGGAACTTGCATTGATCCAGGGCCACAGGAGCTCCACTTTTAACTGCAGAACGACCAGAAAGGCATAATGGTTGAGCCAAGGGAGCAGGATTCTGCTTTCTATATGATGGCCTATAATGCTGACTATAAAGAATCATCCTATACTATCCAAATATTCACAGTGCCTGCAGATACTATAGAGCTGCATTTCTTTGTTATCTGGAAGAAGAGTTAATGAGAGGACTGTTGAATATTATATCCGAAGGCAACCTTGAAGCACCACTCCATGTTATTATAACTTGGGCTAAGTTTTGTAGTTTGGGCTCTCTTTTCTACGATGATGGAAACATTTCACTCAACATAGGAATGAGGTGAGGTCTCAGGACACTGCAGTCATACAAAGGTCAACACAGCAAGAGTTAGTACTTGGATTCAAACAGCCAGAAGTCCAGGCAGATTATAAAGTTTACCCAAAATGGAAACAAATGGAACAAATGAAAATAGTACGTGCACACAACTATTAGAAGTTTGTCCTGGTTAAAGGTTAAAGCATGAAGTCAATGTGTGAACTGTGACTGATGATTGATGACAGTTTGGTTGATATTATAAAGTTCACCTTGAGTTTCTTTTTCAAATTTCATCCTCCCAAGATTCTGATGTTTTCCCAAACACATCTCAGAAATTAACTTGCTAAATGGAGCATCATCATTGCTGATAAGAAAGACAGAGCTGAAACTACAAAAAACTAAGAGCCAAGCTGTAACACACTGGAATTATCCCTCACAGCAGTCATTTAGAGATACATCTTCACAACCTGGCATCCCTATGTGTGTGTGTGTGTGTGTGAGCAAGTGCATGTGTTTGTGCACTTGCATATATAGTGTGTGTCCAGTTCCAGGACATATGGTGATTGTTGCTCTGGGACACTCATTCCCATGCTGGAACGTTTAAATAAGAAGAGGTCCTGATTAGCGCACGTGCGCACACACACACACACACACACACACACACACACACACACAACCACACAACAAACACACAACAACACAACACAAACACAAACACACACACAAGCATGTGCGCCTACACACACCCTCACACACATTCACACACAGTTAAACAGCCCCAACTAATCCAGCCATGTGTGCCTGGGAGATAAGGTGCATTCTGCATACACTTTCTACATACTCTCTCTCTCTCCTCTCTCTCTTCCTCTCTCTCTCCTCTTCCCTCTCTCTCCCCCTCTTTCTCACTCTGGGAGAGTAGCACCTAATTCCCCCTAATTCTCTAATCCTGAGCAGGGCCACTGCACAGACAGTCAGCAGTGACCGCGGAAGTACACACAAAGAAGTGCCAAAATGACTTTTCTAGCTGTTTCTCAAGTCAATATCAACAACTGGTGTGGGAAAATAAACAACCACAATGTACCTGTGAACATTTCTTCAGCAGTTTCACCAAAGAAAGAATTACTATAACTCTGGCGATCCCAGCAGGTTTTAAACATAAGACCATACTCTTTGCAATTATTCAGGTGTAAAATGAATTCTCCAGGACTGATGGTGGAAAATCATGGATGCCGGGCTAGATGTGGTTCTAAATTTGATCCCCTAGATAATTTAATATAATTTTACTTTGAACATAGAAAAACACATTCTTAAATTTCAAATATTGAACACTTTTAAAAACTCTGCCGATGCAAAACAGTCCAATTCAGGCTGACACTCAACAGTTAGTTGTTCACGGTTGATGACATGTACTCATTTCTATTTGTGCCACGCCGTTAGGGCTGCACAATGAATCACATTTTAATTGGAATCCCAATTTTGGTCTCCTATGATCGAAGATATATGATTGATGGTGATTATTGACTTTTTAAATGCATGCCCCGCTTGAAGAAAACTCTATGTGGTGGTCGATTAGAATAATATTTCAAGAAATGCATAACCCAATTTAATTCACGTTAGGTTATACATTATGGTCTGCACACACTTAAACACCACACACCCACACAACACACACACACACACACACCACACACACACACACAAACACACACACGCTCACCCTCACCTCTGACACCTGCCTCTTCATTTTTCTTTGCCTGTCGACTATATGTGTCTGCTCTTTTGTCAATACTCATCAGCAGTTTATTTTATAGTCACCCGTGTATCACAACTCATGGATGAAAAAGTTTCACTTGATGAGGCTTGTTGTTAAAGACGAATCCTATGCAATCTTAATGATCCAAAACTGAGAGTGCAGACACACACCTGCAGTGCTGCAGGTTGATGGCAGGAGGAGTTGTGTTAGTAAAGCAGAGGTACACAATGAGCATGGAGAGTCAGGCTGCAGCCTTGTTAACGAGCAAAAGATTGCTTGACTAAATAGTGAGCTTCCTAGAGGTCAGTATCATCATTAATATGAACACCATTTTAAAGATGAATGCAAAAAGACTGTAGAATAGGTTACTGCTGTGACTGCACTGAAAATGTATGTCAGTTCAGATAATTTACCTTTTATTACTGTGGAAATACACCACTAAGTCCTATGTTTAACTGTATTTTCACCAAAATTAAGTCAAAGCTCTCATTAAAGAAAATTTTCATGCTGTTTGACCAAATGTTGGAGGTCACTGTGGACAAAAAAAGGTGTGGCAGGTTTTGGTCTTATTTCAACCTGAGCAATTGGTGAGACACAGGATATGTTTTTATAGTGAAAAATAACAAACAAATTGTCTCCAACTGTAATAAATATTTGTGATTACTAACCGTGATCTCAATATTGAACAAAGTAATCTTGATTATCATTTTCGCCATAATCCTGCAGCCTTTTGTGAAAGTTTTTTCAGTATTTTCACCAAATATACTCTCTGTATATTACAATCAAAAGCACTTTAACAGAGTGTTTTGTTCAGATCCCCAAAACAATTTTAGAGTTTCAATGAATAAAAGTTGAATTCTGTTAATCAATAATTAACACTAATTAAAATGACTAAATCAAAGTGTATAAAGAAATACTTCACTTAACCACCAACCTGTAGATGGATGTAGGAAAAACCTTTCAGCTCACATACAGTATATTACAGCCATCAAGCTGATAATATAAATGGAAACTCAGAGTCATATGAATGAGTGTAACCGAAAACTCTGGGTACTAAACCAGAGAACCAGTGTCCTGAGGTTCTGCCTGGCTAAATGTCCCCTATGTTGCAGCTTCACCACTCATTCCAATGTTACATTTTGACAGACTTATAATTCTGAGATGCTGCCCTTTGTACTTTTGTGGCATCGCCTCTAAGCTAAACCGTGTTAGCCCACTAAATCAACTAATTTTGCAAGATAATGTTACTCTGGTATTTTTGTACTCAATCATATTTTGACCCGTGTGCTTGCCTTAAACTCCATGGGTTTGTTTCATGGTAGTAGTATATCTGACCAACACTTTGACACCTTCAGACAAACAGTTAAAGAGACATCCAGGATGTGTTTATCTCCCCCCCCAAAAGTAAGAGAAAAAAGGTCAGTGAGTAACAGCGGCTGACTGACCAGGGCACAGAGTAGGTCGACAGCTTCCAGGATGAGCTCCTGATGTCCTATTCTGGTGACACCCAGCTCCTCCAGCTCCTGATGGGTGATGTGCAGCAGCTGCTCTCCCCCCATCTGCTCCCGCTCGAAACTCTTCACGTACTGCTGGAGACAGTCGTCCAGACCTGAAGAGGACATTGACACACACACAGGTTGGCAAGTGTTGATGCTTATCTACTATCACCGTTACAATCAGGTTTGTTGGAAAAGACCAAACACTTCAATGTACTTTTTTGTCTCCTGGAAAAGAGACAAAAAGACAAAAATAGAAATAAATACTGATCATTTGCAAATAAAAATACTATGGTCCTTTTGGTTTCATTGAACCCTGAATCCTGGTCCACTTTAATGTTGCAGAACACAGCTATGAGTAGAGACAGCCACTCAAAAACACAAAATGAGCTTTTCTTTATTTTCTAATAGAGAGAAAAACTCAGACTAGTAATCAGGCACAAGTTTCCCCAAAGTTTAAAGGACAACTTTCTGTCACCAAGAAAAGATAGCAGTTAGTTTGGCATCCTAATATCTGAAACACCATGCAGTAATACAAATCTCTTTGACACTGCTGCTGTTCTTGCAAAAAAGGAAAGAAAAAGTGATGCTTTTGAGTGTTTTCATGCACATTCTGAGTAATCAGGTGTGTCCAGGCTCCACCTAAAAGATATGAGTAACATATCGACGCCTGTCTCTGTGCTGTAAAGCTGCGGCTGCCTGCCATGCAGAGAGCCAATCAGCTGCACACAAACGTGGTGGGTCCAGGATACTATTGATCAGTACCAGCCTCAGGGTTTGAACCAAACAAAGTCAGCAGAAAGCGTACCTCCCTACAGACCTAATGAACAAGCCCACTCCAAAATGAGCACACGCAGAGCGAAAACGCATGAGATGAAGCAAATCCATACACTCATACACACACACATGGAATCACAACAAAACACAACAATTGCACTCAGTCTCTCCATGAACACACTCTTCAACACAATCACACAAATACAATTACAACTACTGTTGTTATTCAGGGTCTCGACGCCTCTGCGGAGGCATACTGTTAAAGCGAGTGGAGCTGTGAGGAAAAACTGATGCCCAAGGGAAGTGATGCTGACAGAGAGCAGACAGTGTGGTAGCACCTTAACAGTCTCTCACACACACACACAAACAGAAACACACATTTGCTACAAAGAATGAGCAAGAGGCATCTTGCTCTTGGTATACCATGGGGCACAACAGACCAAATGTAAGCGTACTGCTGCTCTGAGTGACACAGACAAACAATCTTGTTATATTCAGCACAGAAGAGCAATTGTAAGTCTAACACATCAGTAAGAAGTGCTGCTCTGTGGCATAAAAAGTGAAAATTATTTAATGGAATACATTCCCAAAAGGCAAACACTCATATCCCACACGTTAAAATGTTTTTCAAAGAAGATAACACAGCGTTATCTCACCCAGGGCTGATAAGATATCAAGTTTGTGAACAAAGTGTGTGAAAACTCAACACGTGAAAACAAGTAGGCACAAGTGTAGGTTGTTTTCATAACAGTCATTTGGTATTTGATAAGGTGATACTAATTTACAACGTTCAAGCACATGTTCAAAGTTCGTAAATTCCTAAAAACTGTCACTTTTATAATGTCAATATGCAACACCATTAGTAGGAGGGATGTAATCAGGAGCATTTACTCAAGCACTGAACTGAGCTAAGACTCTGAAGAGCTTGTGCTTCACTCAAGAGTTACTGTGTCGTGTCACCTTCTGCTCTCTGCAGCTACTCTGCATTCACAGGAGAGGGAAGTATGGAACTTTTTTCACTTCACTGGCATAGTTAACAGATACTTCAGTTAAACAATGATGAGCTTTGAAAATAAAATGCACGCTTACACAACTCGCTGATATGATGTGTGTTTGATTAATGGAAAGAAAAAAGGCTACGTTTTGAACGCTATTTATTTTTTCAATGATTATCTGCTCCAGGCTTAACTGTGAAATAATGGGTTATTTACCTCTTCAATACCACTGACAACAACTCAGAAAACTCAAATGTGACAAGGAAGCAGTTACTTATTTTGTATCAGAGAACAAACCAAAGACATTCAGACTGGTTTCATCTAAAACAGTCTTCAAAGATGTATTTTAATTGGTCGTTAAGTTTGTATTTAATGTAAGATATGGAATTGATCCATAAATAGCAAGTAGCTGTAAAATCTTGGGATGCACTGGTGTATCGGTCAAACATTGTATCGGCCAATATCAGCCCTTTTGTCAGATATCAGCACTTTGGCTCTTCTCTGGTGTAAGTCCCTGATGCTTATCTGTCTTATTGCATCTTTATCTCACCAATCTAATGTTGCCAGGCTTGTTCACCTTCCTGCAGTTTCAGAGAAGACATTTACTGAGCAGAGGAGATCTCCTGTTAGACAAACTGATTCGTTTTCATGGTGTGGCTGTGGCTCAGTGGTAGAGTCCATCGTCTATCCATCGGAAGGTCAGGGGTTTGATCCCTGGTCCCGCTGTCCATATGCTGAAGAATCAGCATGTGATTGGTGTGTGATTAACTGATGATGGGATTAGTTAATACTGACGGGCTCTTTACATAGCAGCCTCGGCCTTCAGTGGGTGTGCATGGGTGAATGTGACATGAGTGGTCAGAATATTAGAGAGTGTTACATAAACACAGTCCATTTACCATTTACTATTTCACGGTCAAATGTGAAATGAAATGTAGGCAGCGGCGGAGTACTACATCATCTCTAAGAAAGAACTGCAAAATGCAGTTTGTAAGGCATGTTCCAGTGACATAAAGAGAAGAGGGACTACTATCAACAACTGAATCAAATCTCACTTGTTCATTTAAAAAACAGACAAAACGAATTACAAAGAGTATCTGCCAAGATTTCACAAATTTTACAGTTGAGCCAAGATTTTCATTTCTGATCAAACGAACAATAAGTGTTGTATAAGGCACTAAACTACTATGTAACAGGTAGTCCATCACTGTACTAAAGCAAATGTCCTCAGTAACTCTCCACCACTTAAAAACAAAGAATAATATTGTCATGTTGTCTTTTTTCCTTGCGTATTAATCTGACTTGTGTATCTGGAGTCATGCTCTTCCACATGATGTGTTCCCCTGTACGAGTCTCTTCCCACTGTTGTTTATTATCACACCAGACTGTTTCTTATCTTCAGATAAGGACAAAGAAAAGAGTCTGTGCTATTAAATTCAGAACAGCTTTGCCTTCCTTTGAATAAAAAATGTTCCTGGTGACAAATTCTTGAATGAGATTAAGTGCACTGCTACTTTCCAGCATTATATTTAAATTCACTAATTTAAATTCCCCTCAATGTAAAATGTTTATTTCAGGTGTATAATAGTGTACAGTCATGGCCAAAAGTTTTGAGAATGACATAAATCTTACATTTTCACAAAGTCTGCTGCTTCAGGGTTTTTAGGTGTTTTTGTCAGATGTTTCTATGGTATAATGAAATACAATTAGAAGCATTTCATAAGTATCAAAAGCTTTTATTGAGAATTACACAGAATTCATGCAATAAGTCAATATTTGCAGTGTTGACCCTTCTTGCTGTCAATCAACTTCTGGACCAAATCCTGACTGATGGCAGTCCATTCTTGCATAATCAATGCTTGGAGTTTGTCAGAATTTGTGGGTTTTTGATTGTCCACCCGCCTCTTGAGGATTGACCACAAGTTCTCAATGGGATTAAGATCTGGGGAGTTTCCTGGCCAAGGGCCCAAAATCTTAATGTTTTGTTCCCCGAGCCATTTTGTTATGACTTTTGCTTTAAGGCAAGGTGCTCCATCATGCTGGAAAAGGCATTCTTCATCACCCTACTGCCCTTGGATGGTTGGGAGATGTTGCTCTCGGAGGACGTTCTGGTACCATTCTTTATTCTTGGCTGTGTTTTTAGGCTAGATTGTGAGAGAGCCCACTCCCTTGACCGAAAAGCAACCCCACACATGAATGGTCTCAGGATGCTTCACTGTTGGCAAGAGACAGGACTGATGGTAGCGCTCACCTGGTCTTCTCCGAACAAGCCTTCCTCCAGATGCCCCAAACAATCGGAAAGGGGATTCATCAGAGAAAATGACTTTACCCCAGTCCTCAGCAGTCCAGTCCCTGTACCTTCTGCAGAGTATCAGTCTGTCCCTGATGTTTTTACTGGAGAGAAGTGGCTTCTTTGCTGTCCTCCTTGACACCAGGCCTTCCTCCAAAAGTCTTCGCCTCACTGTGCGTGCAGATGCACTCACACCTGCCTGCTGCCATTCCTGAGCAAGCTCTGCACTGGTGGTGGCCCGATCCCGCAGCTGTAACACCTTCAGGAGACGGTCCTGGCGCTTGCTGGACTTTCTTGGGCGCCCTGGAGCCTGTTTGGCAACAATTGAACCTCTCTCCTTGAAGTTCTTGATAATTGGATAGACGGTTGACTGAGGTGCAATCTTACTCGCTGCTATAAACTTCCCTGTTAGGCCCTTTTTGTGCAATGCAATGATGGCTGCACGTGTTTCCTTGCAGGTAACCATGGCTAACAGATGAGGAACAATGGTGTCATGCACCATCTTCCTTTTAAAGTGTCCAGTCACTCAATCATGACAGATTGATCGCCAGCCTTGTCCTCATCAACACCCACACCTGTGTTAATGTGTGTGACACCTGTGTGTCATTGAAATGATGTTAGCTGGTCCTTTTGTGGCAGGGCTGAAATGCACTGGAAATGTGTTTTTGGTGATAAAGTTCATTTTCAAGGCAAAGAGGGACTTTGCAATTAATTGCAGTTGAGCTGATCACTCCTCATAACATTCTGGAGTATATGCAAATTACCATTATAAAAACTGAAACAGCAGACTTTGTGAAAATTAATAGTTGTGTCATTCTCAAAACTTTTGGCCATGACTGTAGTGTAGTCTATGAATCATCAGCAGTGTTGGCAGAGACATGCACAAGTTGTCTGGACGTGCAGATTTCTTTGGCTGGCCAGCAGCGATGGGAGCGGAGACGGCCATGCAGAGATCACAAAGGCAGAGCAGAGAGAAAGCCCTGCAGCTGATAAGGAGGATTTCTGAATATGAGAATCCAAACCCTCACTAGAACAGAGATATGAGGGAGTATATATAAAAAGACCAGGCTTCTTCACAAAATGGATGTCTTTATATCCATACCAGCACATTCTTCTGATTCCTTCTCTCACTCCTTCACTCTAACATTTCTCCTCCCACATTTACACCTATGCCCCTTTTCAGTAGAGGATTAAAGCTAGCAAACTTGCTTGTTTTGTCCTGATTTAAAGGTAAAGCTACGATACAAAATATGCAAAATACAAAAAGTATCATCATCTTTGCACATTAAAGATTGTCTGCAGTCACCCTTTCTCCATCCTAATATGTATGTAAAGAATAAATAATTTAATCATAAATAATCAAAGATATCCATGTTGACAGCAGATGCATTTCCCCCCGAAAACTGTCATACTAGCAATGTCTGCCCTTCAACACACAGATGAATGGGCTGCTGAGTTGACAGCGCCAGATTTAGCACCCAGTCTCTCTAAGGTAAAGGGGAGAGGACTCCAATAGTGAATTATTACTCACATACTTTTGCAAGCACATGCAAAGTAGTGCAGTCGGACGCAAAGAGGCATACACTCACACATAAACATACACATTGTGACACACAGCTGCCAGCCAATAGATGAATCAGAAAGCTTCCCCGAGGACAAACAGCTGATCCAGGTTCATCTGCTGAGTTCAAATGCCAGCTGAAAATAGCACATGGTGCTTTGTGAACACATGCATACACAAATTAACTGAAACATATGGGTCAGGTTTGTCAGCACTACACCTCTCCAGACAGTAATTAAAATAATGTTGAAATTAATAGTCAGTTCTGCAGTCACAAATTATTTCTGCTGCCATCGCTGTCCCTCCCCATATCAGCCTGTGTGCTGTGCTCACTGCAGGAAATATAAAAACTGACCTCTCCCTTAAGTAGGCCATGCAGTGTAATAAGAGCAAACAAATCCTTGCCTGCGTGCAGCTGAAATAAACAAAAAGTAATTTTGCATGAGTAATATCACAAGTGTCTCTCCGAGTAATCAAGTCAGAAGCTTATTCCAGTTTCCCCTGGGACAGTAGACCAGACTGACTGAAGGAAAATATATTTTACCAGAGCTTAAACATAGAAATCTACGGAGCCCCTAAAGTGACATGGGCAGGAAAAAATAATTAGATGTGTTCTCGTGCACCAGAAACTATCCATGCTCACAAGAAAATTTCTTGAGATCACAAAATATTATTGCAAGCTCATGAGAAACTTTACCGTGCGCACAAGAAAGTGCGCACAGTAAATGTTCTGGTGAGCATGCAATAATTTCCTGTGAGCACAAAAGGGTATTACGTGCGTACGTGAAACAAACTGCAGATCACATTGGGAAAAACACACTTCAGCGAGGCAGAATGGCAGCAGGTGTGAATTTAACTTTCCTGAAAATGCAAAATACCATGAAGGTGTCATAAACCACCTTAAGGATGAAAAGGTACTCTAAACGATCCCATTATTTACAAAGCGTAATGCTCTTAAGGCAATGTAAACTTGGCCATACAAGCTTCGCCTCATTAGCCCATGTTGCAACTTTCTCTAGAACTGAATGTAGTTTTTAAAACGTTTCTGACATTTGCCTTGATTTTTCAGATTGACATCAACATCATAAATGTTATGACTGATGAGGATTAGGACAGTACATCATCAGGTATGGGGACCGACTTGCAGTCCGAACATTTTGTCGACAAAAAACTGGGACGAATTAAAAGTTGGTAGAAGGAGAGACATCAAGTCTGCTCTCATGCAAAGAGTAAGAGACAGACTGACCAGAAACCAGAAAACTCCTGTTAAAAGTGACACAGCGGGCCAAGGTTTGGCAACAGACATGCAGGCAAAAACACCAGGCAGATGGAACTGGGATGGCTGCACTTTGATAAAGATGATTATCATCAGGTTCGAAAAAGATATGGAGGCGGAACACTGCACGTCTTCTTTCCTGACGTGTAATCCGTTTTCCATGCATTTTGTGTACATCCACCTGTACCCATGGAGCTGGCCTGATGTTTGTAGTTGTTCATAAATGAAAGTAATCACCTGATCAAAGGTTAAACTCCACTGGTTGAACTCCAGTGTGCACTTGGTACCTTGTTCACATGGGAAACTTTGTCATGAGCACGGGATAGTTTCGGGTGCACACAAGGACATATCTAATTTATTTTTTTCTGCCCATGTTACTTTAAGGGCTCCGTAAAAATCCATGTTTCCACCAACTTCCAGTGTGTGGAGTCACTACAGAGAGCGGAGCAACTATCATGAATGTGTTTTGTGTAAATATTGTTTTTTCACCATGTTTCAGTGGCTTAATATTGAACAGTATTTGCTGAACCACGGCTTCACCTTCTTATCTCCTGGGTTCTTTCACTCTAAGTAGCTCCTCACAACACAAATTTGTCTGTTGATAACAGTCAACTGTTTTTTTTCTCTACAGCCTGAAATAGTTTTATAAACTGGAGTACAAGCATCTGTGTGATTTTAGGGAAATTAAGATAACTGCTTGCAGCAAAATGCCAAAGGAAAATCCTTAAGTTCCCAAAACATCCTCAATTCTGTCTATGAACTTTGGAGCTTGTGAACTGTCAGCTCAGTGCTTTTTCACTTTTGTATATTCTGATGCCGCTTCTTGCTTTGACTGTATTAAAACATAGTTGTACGTGCTTATTAGTTTGAATTAACCTAGGCTAATATGTAGCAGCATGATAAACAACACCAACTATCAACACACTGGAAGAATTAGAGTCAAACTGGATTGTTTGCTAATATCCCCAGCGCACCCTTGATCAAATCTGATCGAATTACACTTCCACATCTTGGTCTGAAGAGAATTTACTGACTTTTTTGGTTGTTGTTTTTTTTTTTTTGTTAAGCTTTTAATAAATAACAAGGACGGTATTCTCTGAACTCAAACTTTGATTGTTGTTTATTCAGCCATGAATATTTCATAAGGGAAAGACGGACTTTGTATTCAAATCAAGTTTCTAGGGGCTTTTTGCTCCAACTGTCTCTTAGAAAATCTTTAATTTATTCTTTCTCTTTTGAATTAATATAAAATATAATACCACAACAAACAGATAGCCATGTCACTAAGTAGAAAAAGTGTAATCTATCTGGGGGTGGCAGGGCTTGAATTCAGCTTCATGAATGACAATTTCAAGGTTTCATTATCTAAGGATTACTTTTTCTTCAAATTCATTATATTATGAGAAATCTTTATGCAGGCCACACAGCTGCATTAGGCTTGATCATTTTCTAAAATACGATGCAGTCGGATTTTTCAACATCCAAGATGACAAAAATCACGCAACATAGCTTTGTCTAGATGCTGTTAAACCAGAACCTTCCCATAAATAAGATAAGATAAGATAAGAAATTTCTTTACTCGTCCCACACGGGGAAATTCAACCTCCTGTCAGCCGCCATCTCCACAGGGTCCAGTGGGCATCCCAGGACAGAGCTGGCCTTCTTCACCAGTCTGTTCAGCTTCTGCCTGTCAGCAGCAGAGATGCTACTTCCCCAGCAGACCACTCCAAAGAAGATAGCTGATGCCACCACAGAGTCAAAGAAGGACTTCAGAAGAGCCACCTCCACACCAAAAGACCTGAGTCTCCTGAGCAGAAAGAGTCTGCTTTGTCCCTTCTTATACAGCGCATTTGAGTTGTCTGACCAGTCCAGTTTATTGTTCAGGTGAACACCCAAATGCACTGGATATGTGGGGTTTTTTTCACATTTCAAGTTGTGTATCTCTTGACTTGGGATACAAATATCTTACTTGGCAAAACTGAAAAATGTCTGTGAGAAACGTTGGAGTTCCCCTGATGCCCACCATCACTAAATGCCACTGTGCTGAGGCCTGAACAAGCACCTCATTTTGACAGCTTTATCCACATTCATGCAATTCCCTCAATCTTTTCTCTTTCCTGTGCAAAACAAACGCTTTCTCTTCTGAAACATGGGGGGGTTGCCAGGCAACCAGAGAGAGAGAGAGAGAAAGAGAGAGAGAGAGAGAGGAGAGGAGAGAGAGAGAGAGAGAGAGAAAGAGAGAGGGGGAGAGAGAGAGAGAGAGAGAGAGAGAGAGAGAGAGAGAGGAGATAGAGAGAGAGAGGAGAGAGATAGGAGAGAGAGAGAGAGACAGAGAGAAAGAGAGACAGAGAGAGAGAGAGAGAGAGAGAGAGAGAGAGAAGCACGAAGGAGAGAGGGGGCCTCTGAGCAAAAGTGGAGGATCAGCAGTTGCTGCCCCTCAGGACCCTGCACTGATCTAGGCTAAGGAGCACACATACACGTTAAAATGACACACAAACACACAAACTGTATTCTATAAATGCCGTCCACATACAGAGTGAAAGCTTGTTGAAGGCCACGATAAAAAGACTGCCTCTACAGCTGAATATAGCTCAGCTCTACTCTGCTGTGTGGCCATTAACATCAACTGAAATCAGGCTTTTCAAACCTGTGTTTCCCATGAGACCATGTTGGGTCAAACTGAAGCTGGGCTAAGAGCAGCGGCAGGCAGCAAAGACTCCCGTCCCGTCACCTTGCCCCCATCTGTGAGCTTCGAGTTGGAGTAAGTGCTTCAGTGAGTGCGAAAGAAAAGACACAACACTCACTAAAAATATTCTTACTGTGAAATATTCATCACATCATGACAGAATATTCTAAAGACTGTGGCATTTTAGCTCCCCGGTATGTGAGCTTTCAAGTGCACCACAGCCTGCTCTCTGAAATCCAGCTAGCAGGAGGGTGTCAAGAGGCAATCCGAAGGAACAGGGGGGATGGAAAACAGGGTCAACGAGGAAGACGCAAAGAGTTTGGTGGCAGAGCTCGACTCTGAGGATTCAGCCGAGCTGAGAGAATCAGGAGTGACTACATGACTGCAGTAGTAAAGTAATATGTTAACAGGAACTTTTACCTTAACTATTTACCTCAAAAGCCCCAGCTATCCCTGGTCTGCCTCATTCATCTGCGGATGTAATTTGGGTGAAAGAAATGGGTTAATGAAAGAAGGTAAAAAATCCCACTTCATAAAATAATCCCAAACTAGAGAAATGGCAAAGAATCACTAAAATGCCAACATGCTAACATCAACGAACATTACGTTTTTAATCCATTGAGGTTTGTCGGTAGCGATGAAGCAAGCAGCAAACCTCCAGTCTTAAAATATGCACCAATGCAGAAGTGTAACAACTTCATCGAGGGTCTGCTTGAGGCTGGCTGCAGAAAAAACCACATACAGACCTATTCAAAAAAGACGATCTTTGCAGCAATAATAAACAAGTTGACAGCCTGGTTTAAAAAATAGTTTTGGTCTGAATAGCTAATTTCTCTATTGGCACACGGTACAGGGGATGAATTTTTTTACAACTTCTTATTTTTTAAGATATTAAACCTACAAGTTTTGCCTAATTAAGGGCCTGACTGACTTGACTTCAGGCAGGAACCCTGTAGCTGTTAGTAAAGAGACATCTCAACTCTGCCTCGATGCCTCTTGCTAGTTTACCCAAAGTAATGGGGTGTTCACACCAAACGCGAATAAAATCATTCGCACAAATGAATTACAAGTAAAGTCAATGTAGAGACGCGAATACACGCGAGTAGTTGTCTGGCGGCCTCAACTCACTGAGGAAAGAAAGTGAGGAGGATTATCTGGTGAGTTGTGAAAACTTTGTCTGTCACTTGAATCCACTTATGGGTTGTAGTAGGAAGTTAGCTCTGCCCCCTTTAGCATAACCGGCTTCTCCATTCAATGTCCGCGAGCTCAACCTTGTTTGATAACAACAGACTCGTGTCATGTGGGAACCCCTCCTCCCTCTCCGCGAAAAGTCACATCTTGGGCACTCGTGTACACACGATTTTGACGTGCGAATTGAGCGAGTGAACGCAAAACATCTCGCGCATGTATTCGTGTGAATAGCGCAATCGTCCGCGTCTGGTGTGAACGTGACTTTAGGTTGAGTCAGAATTTCCAATATGGTAACCGCAGACAGTAGGCTTCAGAAACAAATGGATGACGTCACAGAGACTATGTCCATGTTTCATACAGTCTGTGTGATGAGACTACTGATAAATTTCTCTCAGAGATACTGCAGTATCAGCATTCACCATACCATATCATTTCAGATAATCTCACTGTGTGGACCTGTCTAGCACCAAAACAATAGACAAAGTTAGCAACTATCTAGTGTACATCCTTCAGCTTTCAGATGTTAAATATATGGAAGCTTAATTCTTTTTTTTTTTTTTTAGAAGCTGGTGTCGATAAAATTTGGAGCTAAAGAAGATACTGAACTTTTATCTGTCGGATGTCTGACTCAAACAAAAAGCTCAAAATCAAATTACTCTGCATCTGACCAGGCTAAGTATGCTACTAGCTAACGCAGTCGTTCAAAGTTCAAACCATAACAGACACACAGGCTTCGATGTAACCAAAGCACTGAAAGCTTAGCTAAATACAGTAAGTTGATTACTCCAGACAGTCATTCTGGTTATGCAAACAGGATAAAAGCTTTAGGTTTAGCATGATAATCTAGTGTAATCTTTTAAGTAAGGGTGGTTGACATTTGCTAGCTTGTAACCCCCGAAATGAAATTGTCATGTCCATTGTACTTTTTTCTTTACTTTATCCAGAAATCCCAAGTGACTGTGTCTGTGCCTCTTGTAATTTTCTGAAGGGCACTGACCCCAGGGTTGAGAAACTTTACTTGAAGGTGATTTATGAGGCTGTAAAACTGCAGTTCCTGGAACAACAGGTGCAAAATCAAAACACACACACAGGGACACGCACACACACAGGCCCCTCTGTCCAAGTGCCCGGATAGAGCGGGTGCTTTGATATGATGCCCACTGCATCTCCCATTCTCCACACCACTCTGCCATCGCCTCTGCGCTCTCGCCTTCTTTCTCCATCATGCCCTCACTCGTTCCTCCCCCATCTTAGCCTCCTCAGCCTTTCTTTCATTTTGTTCCTCGCTTCCCCATTCCTGAATCAGTGCTCCTGCTCTCTCAGCTGAGGGCTATAAAACAGGAGGGGAGGCTTGTGTGGTTGTGTGTGTGTGTTTTTTTGTGTGCTTGTGTGTGTGTTTGTGTGTGTGCATGTGTGTGTGTGTGTGTGTGTGTGTGTTATGTGTGAGTTTGTGTGTGTGCAGCGTTGTATATGTATGCACCTCATTATTCACTCACTAATACGTGATATAGGCGTACATGTAGAATGGGCATCTACGTGTGTTGATGTTTCCCCGTCTTATGACATGTGCGGTTACACCAATATGATCAGATCGGTTACCATGACTACCAATGCCCCACTTAAAGCTGCTGCTCCAGAGTTTGTGTATTTATGCATGTGTGTAAGTGTGTATACATACATACATACATACATACTGTGTATCTACATGAACATGTGCATTTGTCTAACTGCATGTATGCAGTGAATATATACCCTGCATTTCTTTTGTGCATAAAAAGGAAGGACTATACGAGTTTTCTCAACTTGTGTGTATATGTGAGTGTGTTTCCTCACAATAAGGCATGCTCTTTAATCTTTAATGCAGCTGAAACTACAACAAGCACTCAGTCAGAGCCAGGGGAAGTGTGTTTCTTGCACCGTCTTCCTTACCATGTCAGCAGGAGGCTAAATCAGGGAACACAGTATGAAATGGTAGTTAACATGATTCCCAAGAACAGAGGACATTCAATCATCAAAATAACACTTGAGGGAATCTTACAAACAGCAAGAAATTTTTTTTCTCTATAGGTTTAGGTTTGTGGCCCAAGTCAACTGCGAGAAATTTCCGCACATAAATCGAATTTGTATCTAAATTTGGAGATGTCATAACCCCAGTCATTCACAGCCGCCCTGCACTGACTGAAATATCTCATTGACATTTATTTTTAGATTTTTGTTCCAATACATCACCACACAAAGAGGAAAAGGGAGATTACTGCAGGAAAATTGAAGAGCCTTATTCATTTTCCTGTCACTGTATGCATCAGCAGGCTGCCGATGCTGTGCGCCTGAAAGCACCGGGTGATCTTATGAAGTGCGCACAGCACTAGGAGCAGTCCATTTTTCTGTCTTGCCTAACACGTTAAAGCACTGATCTGTCCACGTCATACTTTACACATCAACTGCATCTCCATACCCCCTTACACGCACATAGAGGAAACTCCTCCAGTGTGGGTGTTGAATCACAACAAATGCTGATGAGTCATCTTTCTCTGAGCCTCACCAGTGCTCTGCTGCTTGAGCAGTCCTTCCGCAGCTACAGTACAAAGTGCCCGGCCTCGTGGTTGGCTGTGTCAGGTTTTCCTGATAGGCCTGCAGAGTATTCCATCACTTTGTTTCTATTGTTTCATATGGCAGGGCGAATGTTGAGGCAGAAGGGCTGCTGGGGAGGGATAGATTCCAAAAAGGTAAAGACCTAAATTTGCTCCACTAATAACTCAAAGAAACTCTGAGACGAGGGACGCACAACATGGATTTTTTCAAGACGATACTGATAACCAACAGGCTATCAACCTGCTCCTACCGGTCCATACCAATAAGATATATATATACTATGTTACAATTTATTTACATTTTTGTATACAATCAGAAATCCATACAACCACAACGTAAAACATATGTCACTGTCATTGTTGTGGATCAGACTGAGAATATGTGTTAAGACAATTTGCCATTAGCAGGCAAAATCCTCGTTCTACTTCCTCAGAAAAAGAAGGGTCATCAAATGCTTTAAATTCAGTAATTTTGTCATTAATTGCCTTACTTTGGTTTGTCTTTGGTAAACTATCTGCAGTTCTCAGATCAGCAATGTGGCCCTTGCTTGTTTTCTTTTTTGGTGCTAATGCTCGCTGAGGCTACTGCTGCCTCGTGTTTCTTCAACACATCTTTGTTGCTATGACAGCTCGTAAGGTGACCTAATCTCTCTGAATACTTGGAGCACATGTTTTGCTAGATGCAATCATGTTATACTTCTCTGAAACAGAGATAAACATCCACAGAGGTGATGCCATTTTTCCTCTCTCATCAGCTTGTACTTATCTATGTACTGTTGGACTGCTGTGCCAGGATAGACAGTTTTTTAAAATAAATGAATTAAAGCTACTTTTATCTGTCATTTTTGGGATAAAACTGTATTATCTTCATAAAAAATTATAACGAAGATACAGTTTCTCGGCCTGGTAACTTACAGGTCTGATATATTTCTTGCATCCCTACCTGAGACTGTCTTCATAATTCAAAACTTAGTCTTAGCTCTTTAAATTGACGATTTCATAAGGACAGCTAGCATGCAGATACAACTTCTTCAAAGTTCGGGGGATCTACATGAAGGTAGCACGATTGACCAAACCCATGGATGAAAGTAGTTGGTGCATTTAGTAAATCTAAAAGTACATTTACCCAAATTCTGAGCTTGAGTAGAATTTAGAGGATTTTGTGCATGTCTTAAGTAAAACCGTTTTAGTTTGCCTTTTCCTTCACTACCACATGTTCCAGAGAGAACAGAGCGTTTGAAACTGCTGAAAATTAGCCTGACAGCTATAAATACTCTTGCTTTGAGGGCTAATATTATTACTATTGACTATTATTCAGCACTTCATTACTATTTGCACTTGAATGTGTTTGCATTCAGTTTCGCTGTACCTGTGTACAATGACGATGGAGATATACTACTGTATTCAGTAAGAAATATGAATACCTCTCTAAGCTTTGAGCCACAGGACAAAACATGGCAGAAAGAATAGAATTAGGTCTATGTTAGTATTTAAGTGGGCCTGTTGATACACTTATTCAAAGGTAGCATGTGTAGAAATGGGAATATTTAGCTATATCAAGCAGTCAGATTCTGGATTGAAACGCTCCCTTGCTCATCCCTCCCGTCGGCGAAGAGACGATGGACAAGAAGCTCCTGTGATGCATGATAAAGCTCCATTTGTCAAATTTATGTCATCAAAAACATCTATCAACTTTTGCACACAGCAGCAACTCTTTCTACTTTTTTATCTTCCAACGAGTGCATTTTGTTACTGATACTAGTTAGTCTGTTCTGTGCTACAATAGAAACATGGGGATAAAAGATGGCAGCCTTCGTGGAGGGGGACTCGCTTCTATGCAGATATAATTTTTAGGAATATTATATTCCATTTCTACTAAGACTGATCTGCTTAATGCAGTTAATTACTACACACTGCACCTTTAAAAATTAAAATACAATATTGAACGAACAAATTTGTTTCCATCTGCACCATTTGAAGTTTTCAATTGAATAACTTTTACTGGAAACAAATCTTACCCTCGAGTTATGTGGGTAAAACTGTGAAAACTGTTTCATTTCTGTACATGATATTGATGATATTTTGAGAGTTTTGAGGCTAATAAACATAACATTACATTTCCAGAGTGCCCCATTGGCTTTAGGGCTATGGGTGTTGGAAACTGGTCACAGTATCCTGGGGTTGGGTTGTCTAGCTGAGGACCTGGGTTGCATCTCTTTCTTCAATATCTCCTATTAAACTACCCACAAAGTGTGTGCTATCATCAGCCACTGTGCACATTAAAAACAAAAAGGCACAGTATCCTGGAAGACTGAAACACTGAGGACTATGATTGCAGAATGATGTTCCCAGCCTCTATAGAGGAATACTATTAAAGACATCTGGTTTAACAATTTGCTATCAGCACCTTTTTGTCTCATATCTGTGTACATTCAAAGTACTTTACTCCCATGGCAAGGAAGAGAAATCATTACTGTACTTCTTAGGGAGGTCTCAATGTCACTGCTCCCTACAATAGCACAAAACTCAGATCAGCATGAGAGAGATGAAGAGCTACCAGGAAAATAGGCCAAAGTGAACCCCCTGTAAGCGAAGAGATTAATTCTAGCCTTTTGCCTTTCACTTTATTCATAAGAATATAAGATCTGAGCATAAGCCTGCCGCTGAGGGTCTATGTTTGAAGCCCCAAAGGAAGAAGGATAGGGCTTCATAGAAACCAGAGAACACTGAGATGTTGGTTAACGTCTATGAAAATGAGTCATGGAGCTTTTCATGTGGAAGGGGCCAGGAGGCCCTTTTTCAAAGAACACATGAGGAGGCCAAGTGTGAAGCAGCAACACACTGAAACAAATATCTTCAAGAGTTGGTGCAATGTTTACACTGTTCTTTGTCTTCACTGATGCCAAACCTACAAGGTTGATTCAGTGTATCAACCTGAAACCAGTGGCGTGCCTCTAGTGGAATGTGTCACATGTAACAGGATTGTAATTTAATACATGTTTTGGGAGGGACTGACTGTTTAATACATTGACCTGCATAAACTAAACTGCTTAAGAACAAGTAACATTTGTAGTTAATTCCACAACTGGCAAAAAAAATATCTGTGATGATTAAAATGAGAAGGGGATTGCTCTTCTAAAAAGCAGTGATCATTTCTTTCACACAAACTACTTTTAGAGATCTTAATTATAAAATGTGTTACCTTAGGTCAGTTATATTTTGCATGGCATCTGAAACAAAAGCATGTCCCAATGTTGCCAATCTAATCCTCAATCTAAATTCTATCCTTCCTATCTTCATGGACTGTGCAGGAGAAAAGCTTTCCAAGGGAACACTTCACGAATCACAGGGTGAAGCCGTGACTACTCTGACTGCTTACTGTAGCTGAAGAGTGCAATTATAAATCCAGGAACATCATCGTAATCACTCAAAGTAAAGAATCCCAAATACTTCCTCACGATGTCCCCTGAGGGTCTATCATCCATCTTCACTTCTAATTGCAGACACAAGTGCGATCCCTTGTGAAGGGGATTCTGTTGGCTTTGATGCACACATAAAGGAACGTAGAGTTTCAGGAAATCATAAGACTGTTTTCTGTGTGACTAACGCAGACACAACCACAAGTGTCTATAGGCTATAGCAGCGTTGCATTGTGGGTTGTGAGTCATCACACAGTAGTGATTAAGTCATTCTTAAGTAAGGGATTGCGGCACCCTCCCTCCCCATTTTCATTGTCTGTCAATCGGCTACCACAGTTTGTCTCACAGCTCTGTAGCTGACCAGAGTGTGTGAGAATAGCTCCTACCACTCACACACAGACACACACTGATACACGCATGATTGGTGATTACTCATTCATACTGTTGGAAGGGACGTACCTCTTGCCAGCAAAGCGAGCAACAAAAAAATACAGAAAGAAAGAAAAGAGAGGGTGATCGTGTGTTTGCCTTATAAGGCAGGCGGCATTGCGCTGTCCAGGGTGCTGAAATGACTGTACGCCTGGCATTGGGGATGGGGGTGGGGGGGTATGGGTGCATGCAGCTAACTACATTAATCATGTAGGCACGCGCACATGCACATGGACACAAGCACACACACAAACAGTTAGTGGTGATATGGGTTAGAGTATGTTCCAGTGAGTGAAAGAGCTGATGACATATCTCCCACATTCATTGATGAGAGCTCTGCTGCTGATGGAGCAGGGGAAGCAGCAGCAGCAGCAGCAGCAGCAGCAGCAGCCTATAGGCTTGGCTCTAAAGCAAGAGATATGTCAGAATGCTGAGCCTCCACTCCCTCCTTCTTAGGGACATCCATTCACTGCACCTGCTCCAGCGCATTCACACTACTTCAATGACTTTAATTAGCCTGACAATGGTCAGATACAGCGGCTTAATCACATGTCAGCCTGCAGGTTAGGATATGGAGAACAACACATGCACACAGTGTGGCCCTCCGCTGCTCACCATCATCATCATCCTCATCATCATCATCTCATCATCATCCCACTCACGGCAGTACCAGCCTGATGCAATGAAAGAATCCAAATTTACCTTTCATCCAGTCCAGCACTTGCTTTGGTGTCCATTTACTTATAGGTTCCATAACCAAAGCCATGGTGTCACAGTCTCTCCGAGGTGAACAGCACAGCACTCAATGCGGGCGACATAAAACGACTTGTCAGTCACATCTGGAATGACACGGCGGTGTTTAGATCTGAGAGAAAAGAAATTCTTGTCAGTTTATTCTCTCCATCAGAGCCTGGCCGCCTGCAGAAAACAGTGAACGGGATGCGGTGGTGCAATCCACGCGCACACACAGAGACACGCACACACACGCTCTCTCCTTTCCCTCCCTCCCTCCTCTTCTCTTTCCCTCTCTCTCTCTTTCTCGTGCCTTCCCGCCAGCAGCCCGCGCGCTGTGAGAAGTGGATTCGGTGAGCGCGAGGGGATGGAGCAACCCCTCCCCTCTCCTCTTTTCCTCCCGCCCGCCTCGCTGCAGCATCCAAGGGCCACCACTCACAAAACAGACCAGGGAATGGTGCAACGCAAACCATGTAGGGAGGATCTACCCCCCTCCCCCTTTACCCCCCACCTCACACACGTTTATAGGCCTACATGGAGAGCAGGGAGGGCTTCCTGCAAGGACAACTTGCAAAATCCTTTCATGGACTGTATAGCCTACAGAAACTATACATATAAGAGTCTTTTTGGTACCTTAATTTTTTTGTATTTTCCCATGCGGGGCGGAGTGTTGGAGGACTGTGTGTTGTTTGTCTGCTAGCAGCGTGTGCAGATATCAGCTGTTTTTTTTAAGTTCACAATCTGTGGATGAGGAAATCAGCATCAGTTGTCAGGATGCTGCTGCTCGGTGCATGAGCTCAGCGATGAGGAACAGCGCCCCCTGCTGCGCACCTGGGACACAGGTGACGTCATGGATTACAGCAGCCTCACTCCACACTCCACACACCACCACCCCCCCCCCCCCCAAATAAGGCTTACTTCATACTTTTCACAAAGCTAGATGGGGACACAGAGAGGTAGAGCAGTGTACTGACAGAAAACTACAAACAAGAGGGCACATTTTCAAAATGAGTTACATCATTTGTCACCTTCAGTGTAATTAAGACTTTGATCTCAGACCACTGTGTCTCAAATTGAATCTGTTTTAATGAATCTGTTATTTTGTGAATAATTGTGTGTGTTATTGTTTCTAATGTGCTTGTGATCTCAACAACATTGAAATGAGGGAAACCTCAATGTCTTTTCGAGAATAAATAAAGGTTTTGAATTGAATTATCAATTACACAGTTACTAAGCATACTGTTTTGTCTCTTAAGATATTTGTATTGAGATGTATCTAATTGCCTGTGCTGTAAACTATGTGGTCAGAGAGTGAACAAGAGTGACCTAGAAAATATCACACACATATGAACACACAAACACACACACAGGAGGAGAAGAAGACAACACATAGTGTTTAGAGGTGAACTTACTTTATTTATTTTCCACAGAACCTTCACAAGTTTGTTTCAAAGAGTAAAAAGCCTCTAATGTGACCCTTCACACAGATAGGCATACCATACAGCGTACCATAACAATTTGGGAAGCCCTTTAAATGACACTTTTACATGTAAGTCGTTATACTTTTATTACTAGCAGTTTGAATTTTATGGGGAAGTGCTTCCTTTGTCCTGAGTTGAAGGGGAGAACATTTACAACTGCCCAATTTACCTCATAGCTTTCAATCCCCTCCCCAAATTCTTTTGTTTTCTGTCTGTTGCATTTATAATAAGACAATACGGTACAATAAGATATACACAACCCCAAATACCCCAAAAGTTCAGACAGTGTAAAGTGTTGATAACGGTAGATTGCAATGGTTTGCACTTCATTTAAATCCTATATTAAAAAAAAACGTGAAAATACATCATATCAAATGACAAGACTGAAAAATGTTGTTTTAAGGAAAATGTAGGCTCATTTTAAATGTAATGCCAGCAACATGTTTCAGTTTGGACATGACAACATAACACTGAAAAATGTAAACAATGCAAAAAATAACACCTGTAAGAAACATCTCCCTAACTAAACTAAATAGGCTACTTTGCAACAGGTCAGTAACATGACGGGTATAAAAAGGGAACTCCGGGGAGGCTGAGTCTGTCAGAACTAAAGATGGGAAGGTGTTTTTTCCTTTGTGAGAGACTGCATGAGCAAATATTTTTAACATTTTCAGAATAATGTTACTCAGTACTAAATTTCAAAGGATCTAAAAAAAAAATACCATTGAGAGATTCAGAGAATCTGAGAAATCTTAGTGCAAAAGGACGAGGCTGAAAACCAACCTGGATGGCAGTGATCTTCAGGCCCTCTGATGCATTCCGCCTTCAAGACGTCAACCATTGGTTTCGGGAGTGGAGTTTTGAAGCCTATCGTCAGTGGATGTCGTTGTTGGAAAAGCTGACTCAACCTATCTTCCAGTTGACCAAACTACAGGCACAGAAGCAAACAGTTGAGGCGGTCCTTTAGCCTCATTTTTTGAATCAGGCTGTAAACTGTAGTAAAATGTCTTTTTAAAAATTTGTGGTTTCCGGTACTTCCCCGGCCTCGAGCGGACACTCAAGAAACTGCAGTTTTTAGTACTACCACATAGGCTTCATTTCTAATGGCCGAAGGTTGCAGCTTGGTTTATAATGTACCATGCAGAGAGGAAAAAATATAAACTTGATCCAGAAACCCCAGTTACTAATTTTGGGGTCAGAGCCTGTTTAAGATGGACTGAGGAGAAGAGGAAAAATGTTCTGTTGTTTGACGGATCAAAATTTGACATTCTTTTTGGAAATCATGAACACTATGTCCTCCGCTCTAAAGAGGAGTGGCACCACCTGGCTTGTTATCAGCACATAGTTCAAAGCCAGCATCCATGATGGTATGGGGATGCATAAGTGCCCATGGCATGGGTAGGTTGCACACCTGGGAAGGCACTATCAACACTTAACAATTAATACAAGTTTAAGAGCAACACATGCTGCCATCCAGACAATACCCAGGTAAGGCCTTGCATGTTTCAGTAAGACAATGCCAAACCACGGTTTGAACATACTACAACTGCATGGCTTTGTAGTAGAAGAGTTCGGGTGCTAAACTGGCCTGCTTGCACTCCCAACTTGTCACCTATTGAATGCATTTGCCGCATCATTCAACAAAAAACACAGGCTATGAGATCATAACATATCTATTTTTCAGTTTCAACATTTGATGTGTTTTTTTCCCCTATTTGGAATAACATACAGGGTCTAAATCATGTGTAAACCATCAAACACTGTTTTTATTAACATTTTACACAGTGTCCAAACTTTTTAGGAGCTTAGGTAGTATAACTTGACTAAACACCAAAGAGACTTTTAATGCAAGATGGCTCCAAAATTACATTCAAAATAAGAGGACTGCAATAGTGCATTGATTATGTTAATTTAAAAATAAGTTGTATTAGTGTATGAGTAAATTAAAAAGAAACAGAGCCCAGTACAACAATGCATTTTACTGTCTGCCAAGCAGCAGCAAAAATGTTAATCAGCTATTTCAGTCCCTGAGTTCTTCCTGTTGGTTCGATAACAGTGTACCGAGAAGAAACATTTTAGAATAAAGTATCTTTATAAGTCACGAAGACATCTTTTAACTGTTCGTCTTACTAATTTCAGCAGCCTTCTATTATAAATAGTAATTAAGTTAATATAATTTGATCATATTGGCAAAGACTATGATTAAATGCACCAAAGCACATGGAATAACATTTACAAAGTCTGATACAAGTGTATCTGAATGTGAATGTACTGTAAACCAAACGTGTTCTGTTTTTGCTCCCACTACATGTCAACATTTGAAAGTGAAACTGTAGATCATAGGTTGTGAACAAATTTAAACATTTATCAAACCTAATTGTCTACGGACGACACTTTGAGGTCCAGGTGATAAAGAATCAAACCCATTCTTCCCATCTGAAGTTGGTCTGCTTCCATGTCTGTGACCTCCTCCTCCACCAGCAAGCCACAGAACAAAGTCAATGGTGGGCGGGACCATGGTGCTCAGTTTTCAGCCCTTTCAGAATGTCACAGCGATGATCTTAGCCTCCCATTGGCTCCTGTCTGCAAACACGTCACAATCATGATTAGAATTGATGATCGGACGTTCTGATTCATTGTCTAGCAAAGGAAGGGGACTGGGGAAGAAATCTGCTGAATTTGAACGTTCGCCTGATTTTGATATCAAAATGGTGAGTAGGAAAGTGATTTCACTTTTCGCTAAAGGGAATCCCCTACCGTTTCTGTTCACATCCGCTGGAGGGCTGGAGCAGGAGAGTATCCATGCCAGGGTCGGGAAATCACAGAATTGAAGGAAAAGTTTAGCCTTAGCCCTCCATTGGGAAAGCTATGCTAATGCTAAGTGTCTGTCTGTGTTATGGCCGCTCGGGCCTGCAAGCTAACATGAGCTGTGTGCATGGCCATTGTGGTGCTGCGGTGCTTACCCGGTTTGTTTACTGTCGGGCTCGCTGTCGTAAAGTTATGGCATGTGCTTCCTGTGTGAGAATTGTGTTCCTAAATCTCCAAGCTGCTGCATTGGTGGCGTGCTAGAAACCTGACGTGCCAACATTTTGTTCGTTAATTCCCTCCGTAATGTTTCCATATTGGCCGTAGCCATGCGCAGTCTGCCTGAGTCAGCCTTCCAAATAAACCTGCTGGATGCTTATTGGTCGCACAACATTCCCGTATGTGACTATATCTGTGTTTGCCAAAACCTCTTCCAGTAATATATCAAACTTGCTCCTCGCCGGAGATCCAGAGCTCTGTGCGAGTCCTGCCGGTTTTACTTTCCCTGAGCTGCTTGCTGCTCTCTCCTTTCCCCCTCTCAGTCTACAAACACAAAGCACTCTGATGGGGAGCTTTGATACGTGTTATTAGTTTCCCATTTGAACTGGAAGACATGTTTGTTCTGCTGCACAGCTTGTTGTGCACTTTGATAAATAAAGCTAACTTTGTCCAAAATAGCAGTTATTTGACTTATTTGAAGATGGGACTACAGAATGTCTCATTTACAGATGACAGATTTTCAGGTTTTTCTTGCCTGACCCTGTTTATAAAACGTCATAATAGTGTTTTTCTAGTGCAGTGTATGTTTTAGTCAGTGGTGGACAAAGTACACAGCTTCATACTTAAGTCAAAGTATAGATACTTCAGGTCAAATATTACTCCAATACAAGTGAAAGTTGCTCTGTCAAATTATTACTTGGGTTAAAGTACTGAAGTACTTGCTTTTAAAAATTCTTAAGTATTGTTATGTCTATCTAGAAAACATACATGAAATCTCTAAAAACTATACCATGGAATATAAAAACAGCAACTAAGCTCTACCACCTTTCTCAGGTTGGAGTGTGACATTTTGTATGTTTGGGCAGAGTGGGAAACAGGGAGAACATTTCAAACGACACGTCATCATTCTTCATTTCAAAAACCTCAAACACGGGGCCGAAGATATGGGCCATGGGTGCTCAGGTAGAGAATTATAGCCATCATTACCACCTCTAAATGAACTGCCTGTCTGAGTGAAATTTGCTCTGTGTTTGCTCCAGTTCAACCGTGGAGACGCACGATATACAGGTACACAGAACTACACAAACACATTTTACTGTTTTAGGGATCAGATTCAGAAAAGAGAAGGACATTCATGAGCTGACTCAAAGCAAAAGTAGTGAGTAACTAGAGCATTAATAGAATTGTAGTGGAGTAAAAAGTATAATAATTTTCTTCTAAATGTAGTGGAGTAAAAGTAATAAGTATCTCCAAAAATAATACTCAAACTAAAGTACAGATAACTCAAAAAATGTGTGGAATGTATTATCTCACAGTGTTAACTGGTTGTCTCCAATATTGATGAAACAATTATATTTAATCTTGATCATAAAAATGTACAGTATACGTACTTTTGATACAAAAGTGTGCACATAATGTTGAAGATTGAGTTTTTGTCAAACTCTTTTTAGTCCAGATGTATAACACTGTGTTTTGCTTTGTTTTCTCCCCAGCACCTTCACCCTGCAGTGTGTCAGGTACAACAGGACAGGATGACTACAATCAAAACCGTGCTTGTCTAGAAACCTGGAGGTATTGCTGTGATCTGCATGGCAGCCCCCTTCCCCTCCAGTAGCAGAATGGATGCATGGCCACAAAGGACGGGGTCTGCAGACTGTAAGCTTATGGAGAACTCTATCCTAATATGTGATGGAAACAGGTTTAATGATTTGAATCCTGACAAATGTATGTCAAAACACAGCTTTAGTTGCTGCAGACTGACATTATTGTTTGACTTGTAAAATACTTGATGCACTGGCTGGTTTAATGTGATTTCAATACTGCTGTACTTTTTTTTTTTACAACTTAACTGGCCACACAATTTATTTTTTTATTGAGATGCACAAGCAAAAGGCACAAATATTCTGAATTTCTTTTTATGGTTTTAATTTTGTGGTGTTCCCTCAGATGAACCTGCGATCAGTGTTTACAGCGGAACAGCAGAGGTCCTGGAACGTTATTATGCTAATGGGATGACCAATCAGAGCAAGTCATGCTTCCAGCTAATACTGCAGTGTGCTCAGGAAGCCAAACTGGACTTCAGTGTGGTCCGGGTAAGGGATTTATAAAGGATTCCCATAAAACTAGTAGAGGTCAAGAATGATCATCCTCTCTGTTCTACAAGCCCCTGTTCTGTTTTGCAGAATGTTTGTAACTGATCTGATTTTCCTTTTCCCCACAGACATGGGTGGCAACAAAAGACGACGCTCGCCTCTAAGGTAGAACAAAATGGAGGCATGTCTCATTCCTATACGGTCATGGACTTGGAGGTCTGCTCTCCAATCATACATTAGTGGTGGATGCTTTGTCCACATCATAGCTTGCTGCTGCAGGGGCACTGCTTCCAGCTGACTGGCTGCAGCACGGGCACCATCCAGAATCGTGTGCACCTTCTCCCTCCATCCTCTGTCCTTCCCTGCTTTCTCTTCAGCATCTTCCTCTCCTTCCTCTTCTTCTCCCCTCAGCAGTGAAGCAATAACAACAACAATGACGTCATACTGACAGGGATTTACTCATTCAACTCTGTTCCCCGCTCCAGACCAAGACCAACAGCGCCTCCATTACATATAGACTCTGCTGAGCTTTCTGCACACACATCTTCATCTCTGTTCAACCAAGCCTTGCAGAGCAGGAGCAACTCCACTTCCAGCCCCCACCACTCCAAGCTGGTCTCACTGTCACAGAACCTCCAATCCCTCACATCTGCCTCAGGACCTGTAGTCTACACTGCAGTCAAGAAGGGGATTTTACCCCTTGGGGAAGCAGGCATTAGTGCAGGAGCAGGGGCAGTACCTCACAGCTGGACTAGGCAGTACGGTACAGCGCATACTCGCCCTTGGTCCTCTTCCTCGCACTCCCAGACTCTTCAGCCCAGACCTCACTCCAACCCTCAACCTCAACCACCTGCCCCCCAGAAGCCCAGAGTCTCCCCCACACTACAAAACTCTGGACCTGCCTCTGAACCTTCACCTCGTATCCAGAAGGTCTTCACCTTGTCAGAAGGCGGGGATGGGGACAAACATAAGCAAAGTCAGGTGTCCTACCCTGAAAGGCCAGGAGTGTCACAGGCCGACGCCCCTGCCTCGTGACAACAGTCATAACTTCTCCATTGCTATGGAAACTGGGGATGAAGAAGATGAGTGGCAGAGGGAAGAGGAGTTGGCAAATATGGCCGCTCAGACACACATTCACAGGGAGCATACATCAGCCAGTCCAACCAGGGCGGAGGTATCCGTGGTAAGAGGAGGACACACGCCCCCAATGACCAGCTCTAGACCTTCACTGCTTCACAGCAACTCAACTCTTCAGGGCAGCTACTCCCTCACAGCACAGACCTCACCTTTTGGGGAATCCAGCTCACAGGTAGGAGAGGTTTGAGTGTTGTTGCTGCTTTAATTCAAAGTGAGTGTGAAAGTTTACCTGACTGTGCCTGTCTCTGTGTGAAGACTTCAGTCGGTGTGTCTGCTGCCCCCTGGGTTATCAGCAACTCCAGAAAGAGAACAGTCAGTACTTTTTGTCTCTTTAAATACAGTTTTGTGAATAATTAATACATGAAAATTCACACTGATTTGCCTGTATTATTTAACAAATACGGCCTGCCTCAGATCAGCTTGAGTGCTTTGATATTAAAACAGAGGTTTGTGTTTTTAGCTGCAGGACCGGACCCAGTTCAGTGATGGGGACCTCATCCACTGAAGCGGTACTGGGACCGAGGCATGACAGCCTGGGCTCGGTCTGCAGGGAAAAGATTACTGCTGCAGCCAACCAACTCAATGTAGACACTGAAATAGTCAAGGTAACCAGCTACCACAGCTTTTAAAGACTGAATATATGTATGTATATATTGATAGAGAAACTGAGAAACCTACTGAGGTTTTATTCAACACAGAGAGATGTTGTGTAGTCTGAGCGCTCTGAACCTTGTTCACAGTGTCTGGCCTTCTTGTCTTTGACATTTAGTGGAAACAAGACTGTTTGACTTGTTTGAACTTAAGTCAGCTAAAAGAAAACAGGAGAGAGGTCGTTTTCTAGGTCGTATAAGTTTTAAACTAATTTTCTCAAAGTTGTGTAAAAGTCATGCTGCTATATATCAGGGCTGCAGTAGGAATGCTGACCAACTAAATATAGCCTCTTGGGCCTGACACACACATGACCCGCTGCCGTCTCTCTCACTAGGATATTTATTTCATGGAAGACATTTATTGCTTACATAGAGAAACTCTATCTCCTTATAGGATAACCCTCAAGACATTGAAATTCTGAAACAACTTCTTACTGCTAATTTATGTTTGGCTTGATTTGATACATGCATCCTCACCAGTCACACGCTCTATGGTCAATCATCATTAACAGGAATTAGATTACGTCCTTTGCCTCTTTCCTGGCAGAATGGGGAGGGAACAGGAGATGAATGATTGCCCTAATTTTGATCATGTTTGACTATTACCATAGCCTTCACATTCATCATCAGCTATTTTATTAGTATCCATCGAAAACTTTAGATTTTCTTAAGCATTCCCAGTCTGACACACACCATGTTGACTTTTGCATTTTCCAATTAACAGACATGGATCAGTAACAGACGGAGGAAGTACCGTCTGATGGGTATTGAAATCCCACCACCCAAAGGTGGGCCTGCTGTATTCACCTCATCCCCAGGAAACGAATCTCCTGTGGCCCTCAGTCCCGACGAGGAGCGGCTTAGATCTCCTGAGCTCGGAGAGGACTTGAATGATGGGGGATCAATCTGCCTGTCTGAAGGTATGTCTTATAAAATACTTTACACAACCATAATTACTGCTGTGTAAATGTGTGTGTCCTAACATTAATACCATGTTCTGGCTCCTAGATGGCACCATTGACTCACAGCATCGAGATGAAGAGGATGGAGCAGACTTGCCCTCTGCTGCTCCTCTCGCCAACAGTGTGGTAATTCAGTATTTCTCTGTCAGATAAAATGTAGCCACATTAACTTGACGCGAGTTGAAAAAAATCATCATACTCAGATGTAATAAAACAGATCCACTTAAGAGTAGTAGTTCACATTAGTGTGTAGCAACAGAGCTACACAAAGTGTATTTCATTAATCAGTTAGTAACTTAGCATATTTTATTCTAATAGTTCTGAGTCGTTTCACACAACAGCTGCCTGTCAATGTTTTGTTTAATAGGCTGTATTCACAGAAGACGTTTTGACATGTCACATTAGGACAAGCACAAGTGAACGCAATGCAATTAATGACAACTTAAATCCATTTAGTAGCGTTTGCTTCATGGTCCTGGTATTCAGTGTGATGGTACACTGACACACTGTTGTGAGACATATGATTCCATTCTTAAGTCCCGATTCTACGTTTTATCAAGATAACTGAGAATGTGTTCTGTGAAAAGAGATACCCATTTTAAAAGAATGAATGTATTGTGAATGTTAGCACTGATTCACACTACATGACTACACTAGTACATCACAATACTGCTTTTGATTTTGAAGTTGCTTCAGTTTTCCAATTTTTCAAACAGGCGTTAAAAAAAGTCTGCTTCTTGGCAAATCACTAGCATTAGTTCCAAGCACAGTGCGATTAACAGGTTGCTGCTTAGCCAAATTGGGATATTTAATCAGACCTTTTCATCCCAGTCAACCTGTCACAGTATAATGCATCCTCTTTTGTGGTTAAAGTGCACTCCTTTTTGTTTTGTACCTCATACATAAAAGAATAACAATAACTGTTTTTTTCTGGAGATCAGATTAAGTCAACATGATTTAATTAAGCAAATGCACCATTTGCAGTCAATATCATAAATAAAATGGTGTGGTTTGAATATGATGTAAAGGTCAAAACTTTACAGGGCACTGATTTTATGTTGATGTTTTTACATTCAGCTAACATCAGGATGTCTTCTGTTTGATTCTGTATTATGTCTGATATCATTATGAGAACTAATCTCTGTAGAATAATTTATTAAAGTGTATGGTTGTGCTTTATCTCATCATCCATTGTCTGCTTTGTTTGAGCATTTGTTGTTTAGTTGTAACAATACTATTGCAGAGAAAATACAACTAACACTGTCATTGTTTTTTACCCACAAGTATCCTCTGTGTCTCTGAGAAAACACTCAAAACATATTCTTTACACTCAGTTTTATTTTTATTTTATTTCCTTTTATGTCACAATGATCCTTAAATTACATTTCTGTTTCTTAACAGAAGATCGAAATAATTGACGAGGACGAAGAAGATGATGATTATGATGGTGAATTGGTGGCTTCAGACTTAGAGCAAATGCAGGGCCTGCTGGAATTCAAGGTGAGAACGGACATGAGGCTACCACTGATTGACCAAGCTGCCAGCACGATTAAAGCAATGTGACTGTAATTAACTTTTGGCCTTTTTGAATCCTTCTGTGTCAGCAAGAAGAAGTGCAGTTCTTAGAGACTGAGCTAGAGAACCAAAAACAAAGATACGAAGAGCTTGCAAACTTCACACAGAGTCTGCTCATTGCTGTGAGGAATAATGACCTGGAGAGACAGAAGGTATATGCATGCTTATGTTCAAAAAACACTGGCAAGATTTATCAGAGAATCAGTTTGAGTGAAACCTCATGGCTGCTTCAAACCTCATTGTCTGCTGTATTTCTTCAGGAACTTATGGCAAGTCTACCTCAGCCTTCAGACCAGGACTGGGACATGACTGTGGAGAGAGGAACCCACCCTGCAGCTGTGTCAGCAGACGCTTCCTCCAACCACGACGACTCCCTGGCAGCTGTAGGAGCGGCTAACAATATGGAGCCTGCACCAGACCCAGCCTCTGAAGAAGTCCCTCTGGTCACCTTAAACGAAGACACCATAGCTACAGAAATTACTGAGCCCTCTGCATCAGAGGAGCAGCTAGATGAAGATGTTTCAGAAATACACTGCATATCCCCCATACATGAGATCACATAGACTCATGCAGACATTTCAACACTCCACACAGTAGCTGGTTTCACCTGAGGGACAATATGGTCGTGCATTTACACAAACACTGTTACACTCATGCTCTATGCCCAGTGCCTGTGGATTGATGCTTCACTATGACTGTTGGGCTGACAAATGCCTTTTTTACTGCATATCATTCGCCTTGTTCTGGAAAGTCCAGAGAGAACAATAAATGACCTCTAACTTACCTGTGTGGCAGTGTGTTTCAGTAAGAAAGGTGACACCTTTCTCGTGTGTCGCTGATTGCAAAACAGTTATCAGTTTCAACAGAATAAGAAAAGAAACATTTTTTAAAACACAAACATGAGAACAAAGGTGACTGATCATTTGTAGGCAACATATTCATGCGTTGAAACATGGTTGATACAGTAAGGACACTGACTAGGTTTCTTGTTATTTGGGAGGTGAAAGATTTGACTCCAATGCAAATACAAGTCCAAGATCATCATCATAACAATAAGGTAGGCTAGAACAAGTCTACAAAGACTGCCCACAGTCTTGTGAGTCAGATGTAAGATAAGATGAGATAAACTTGATTGTCCCCGGAGGGAAATTTGTCGTGGACAGAAGTCAACACATTCATTCATCATACCAATATACAATAACATGCCCACTGTCAATGATAAAATACACGTCACTGTGGCATACCAATGACACAACAAATACCAATAATACAATAAATACCAGTACTAAGATACCAGTGTGGCAGTAAAAAGCAATATCATATTAACATTAGTGCAGAGTAAGTGAACCCTCATACTCATACTAGAGCATTATGTTAGTGCAGATTGTTGAGTAGAGTGATGGAAGGAGAGCTTGAAGCGATTGCTTTTATATCTGCTGGCTCTGAACTGTCTTCCAGAGGGCAATAATTCATATTCTGAATAAAGAACATGGGAAAAGTCCTTCACAATTTGTTTGTGCCTTGTAACTAACATCTGATTGACGAATGTGTTTTAAAAATGTGTAACTATAAGAAAATAAAATCCAGACAGCGTGGATCCATTACCTCACTGCACAATGACTGTCTGTGTGGGAGAGGCAGAGCTGGGGAGAAAGTGGATGAGCTCTAAGCCTCTTATTTCCACTTGGACAAGGGATGGACAGGCTTATGAAACAGTGGCTTTAAAACATTCAACTTACAACCTTAAGATCAAAGGCTTAGATTTATAGCTCACCACAACAGGAGGCTATTATGCTCTCTAATTTTATCTTGCGTCAACAATAAATCAAACTCATTGTCAGCTGTAATTGCTGTGAGCATTTCTGTCGCAAGCAAGTGGTCCATCATCACTCGGATACACGCACCGTGTCATCCAACATCAAGTCCCCCACGCCACCACGTCCTCTCTCTCTCCCTCCTCTCTCTCCCTCCTCTCTTTGGTTTGGACGGGGGGAAATCCTTAACTGAATTGCGTCATAAATACGTCAATAAACTCTCATTCACTGACGATCAGGTACCACGATAGCCGCCATATTCGCATCTGTGGCAGCAGGGTAGCGGTGCTATCGGCGAGCGTATGGTCCACAGTCATCAGCAGCAGCTATTCCCCGCACCGGCCCTAAGATCCCATCCTGATAAGGGTCGCCGGCCACGCAACTTGTAGTTGATCATCAAAGCAGAAGAGCCGGACTTCCACTCACTGACGTGAAGACATGCAACGTGGAGCGGAGGTCTAGGCGGACTAGGATGCCGTAGACTTAGACAGGAATCCTGGCACAAGATGGAGGTAAACAGCGTCAGTAGTGAGGTGAGTTGATAAACGCATGTGTTCCGTTATTGTTGAGTTATATTGTTTTGGGTTTAGCCCTGCGAAGAGGTGTAGTGCTTAAATTGGCGTCACGACCCTGCAGCGCACCGTGATGCATGCTAACCCGCTAGCTAATGCTAACAGCTGGTTAGATGTTTATTTTTGTTGACTGCCCGGGTTTACGACTTTATACGCCCTACCCCCGGTATTCCCCCTTGATTATTATCCTACAGGGATGGCAGTGATTATATCCAGAGTAACGTTACACCAACAGTGCTTTTGTTGTTATTTACACTTCTCAAGTGGAGTTTGCTTCATTGCTAGCTTAGCGTATGTAGCATTAGCATGTAGCTAGCCTGTTAGCTGACAGATGAAGGCTTCAAACTTAAACACAAGTTTTTCTATAATCCTCACCTTTAACTTATCGGTTGTAAATAGTTAATGTGTGTCTCAAGTACTTTATATATCAGCAAAATTATAACAAGTCTAAAGTGAAACACTCCCCTGCCCCCTGGTTAAACTTGGTCAGACAGAGGGATGGCTCGTAGAAGTATTATTTTTTATTATTATTATAATCATTATTATTTTATTCATAGCTTTAACATTTATTTATCTTATTTAATTATTTGTCTATTTATTTCTTGGATTCATCTGATCTTTTTAACGCTGCCTTTTCTTTCCACTCTTACTTGTTTTATTAATTTTACTGTGTTGAATTTATTTTATTTTTACGCAATTTTATTTATTTGTAATCATGCCTTTTTTTATAATTTTACCATTGCTGTTGTTTTCTGTCTCTCTGTAATTCTGTGAAGTACTTTGAGTTGCATGTTTATATGTATGAAAGGTGCTATATAAATAAAGTTGAGTTGAGAAGATAATTAAAATACGTGTTTATTGAGCTACATTATCAATAATCTATCGAAATGAAATAATCAAGGAGCTTATGTTGTATTAACTGCATCACCAAAATACGGTTGCTACAGCTACAGGTTTATAATGTGATCCTAAACACTATATAAATACAGGCTGACTTTGATTCAGATTTTTAGTCAAACTAGTTAGATTGATTGAAGATTTCTAAAATACTTTATTTGGATAACTGTGAAATAGTTTGCTTTCACATTGGCCTCATGATGAGGTGTTATTTCATGTGCAGCTAACCCAATCTGACATCTTAACCCTCTTCTCTGGAATTCTTTGCGGTCTTTCACACCTACAGTACAAACTATCTGTCTGACTGTGGAGACTTTTTTAAAACCAGCAGGAAACAGTTGCAACACACTTCTCACTTAGTCCATTCTTAGTGAAAGTAAAGTCTCCTTCCGTGGTACTTTTGGGGACGTGTGTCACAATGTGCATTATCTGCTTGCCGAGCTGTGGCAGCACCAGATTTTATGTAGGCTACATGTAGATATTAAATAATTCATTATCTGATATGCCCTGATTACTACTGATTGAGAAAGTTTTTCATTTTCTACAAAAAGAAACCCTTGAATCAACTGTACATTTTGTGTGTGCTGTCAATAGAAGTAAAAGGAGAAGTAGCAGTACAATTAAGGCCAGCCACTTGAACAGGGTTGGTGGGAATGCTTGATTTTTGTGTTAGTTCGCACTAGGATGATATTAAAGTATGCCAGTATCAGACATTGTCAAGTGTTATAATGTATGACTGTCAGACATCTTTTCAAATGGCTGAAAAGGCTCGCCTTGTTGTGCTGCAAGTGTAGGCTGCACTCTGTTACAAGCCGTGATGAGCCACAGCAAAGGTGGGAGTGAAAATGTATGTGTGAATTATGACACAAGCACTGCCCTGGCTTTGGCTATCCTTGATGTTAGACTTCAGAGATGCAGAAGGGCTTGCATTTTGACATTTCATTATGTTAGGTCTTGCTTTGAAGTGTAAATCTGGATGGATTTAAATGTTTATGTTGTTAATGTTTTTCTGCTAAGATATCAGAAAAAGGTGTTTGCTGGCCTGAGTTCTGAGATGTATGTGAGTGTATGTTGGTGGCTCCACCCACTGAGTGGGTTTGCGTAGCACTATGACTCATCCCCCCTCTTCAGAGGCTTGATGGAATTCAACACACAAACACACTGGACTGAATACATCATGCAGGCAGAGCTTCAGCACAGAACTGAAATATGTAGACCTGGATAATGTTATTGTGGTCAGTTCTTTTTTTTATGTTTGATTTGCAGATGCAGTGGTATCTGCTATCCCTCTGCTTATAAACTGTAGGTTATTAAATAATCAGAAGTGAGGCATACAAGGCTTTTTAATGTAACTCTGTTTAAGGAAGGCACGCCTGTCTGTAGTTTTTTGTAAAGCATCTTGTCACTATCATCATCCCGAAGTCCTTAGAGAGCCAGACCCTGGTGTGTCCTCAAGAGGCCCGATGCTGACTGCAGCTCCAGCAAACATCAGCCTCTCAGAGCCAGTCAGACATGCAGACATGTTGTTTTTGCTCTGGCCAGGGATTAAGCTAGAATGCTAATAATGAGGGGCTTTACATGGACTGGACGAGAGCTGGACAGCTGGACAGGCTTATAGTATGGACTCCATACTGTTTGACAACAAATAGAGCTGCAGTTGGGAAAGTGAATGTGCATAGTTATTGCATGTGACTCACTGATTTCATCTGTTGAATCTTCCATCATACATGTGGGCGTGCTACAGCTGCAGTCACACTCTTGCTCAGCTGAGAACAGAGCTGAACGAGCTTGGTGAAAGTGTCGGCTGTTTGCGACTCTTCTGATGATATTTGTTGGTTTCGCTGCAGGTCAATGGGCATCAGATCATGGATGAGCCTATGGAGGAGGACGAGTCTTTCTCACACTGTGTAAGTACTGGTGGGCCTGTGGTCTTCTTACAACATGTGTGTTGTATGACATACCTGCAGTGTTGTGTGACTGTCTCAAACTGTTGCTGTTTGTGTAGGATGAAGGGACATATAAGGAGATTCCTATCACCCACCACGTGAAAGAAGGCTGTGAGAAAGCGGATCCATCTCAGTTTGAACTGCTAAAAGTCCTCGGCCAGGGCTCGTTTGGCAAGGTGAGGAAACGTAGCAGTCATATCAAATGTTTCCATCAATGCATTTAGAGGTGTATGCTTCTTTTTAAAATACCTTCTCTTCTCTCAGGTATTTCTTGTCAGGAAGATAGTGGGTCCAGATGCTGGTCAGTTATATGCAATGAAAGTTTTAAAAAAGGCATCGTTGAAAGGTAACGCAACTTGAACTGCAATCCACATCCAGAGAAAATGCAACAATGCAACCCTCTCCAGTATGTTCTGTCCTGGGTGTTGAATTTCTTCCTGTTTTGTCTCTCCAGTCAGGGACAGAGTTCGCACTAAAATGGAAAGAGACATTTTAGTGGAAGTCAATCATCCCTTCATAGTGAAGTTGCACTACGGTAAGAAAACTTATTTAGATATTGGCAACAATAATCGTACAGAAAACATCCAAGTTATCCCAAGTTATAATTTTGAACATCATTTGTCTGACTATTTTGAGTGTTGTTACACAGTTATGGAACTAGAATTTGCTCTAAGTAGTCAAGTTAGTTATTAGCTTGCATTTTGACGAACACATTTGCACAATGTACAAAAAATACTGATTGAAAACAAGTATTAAAGCTCACTCCTGTAATTATTAATATCAGTATTATTTTGTTCATGTCTGCATGCTGTTGTTATACTACACGAGTGGCAGCATGTACACATGTGAACCTGTGTAGTCCAAACATTTCAGTTTCTCTCTTTTAATCTGAATGTGATTGGCTTAAAGGACATGTACTTGTTTTCTTGTCTCCCAGCCTTTCAGACAGAAGGGAAACTGTATTTAATACTGGACTTTCTCAGGGGAGGGGATGTATTCACTCGTTTATCCAAAGAGGTAAGCTGATATCAATGTGCTTTTCACGTTTCATGGAACTTCAAACTTTTTTGCACCTCTTTCACTTGAAAAAGAAAAGTACAGCATGTTAATTTTCATTTTCAAATATGGTTACATTTTTGAGCCCCTTATGTTTGAAACATAGCTGTAAAATCCAAATCAAATGTGCCATGATGTTGTCTAAGATGACTGCTACAAATGAAAGAGGTGCAAATATAGTATGCTGAAATATGTTTTCTTTTTTACAAACAAGTGTTATCAGTGCTTCTTTTTCTGTTGGCTGTTTTATTTAAGTAATGACTTGAATTCCTCCTGGAAACACAACTGCTTCTCTTGGCATCTTTACTCTCCTTTAGATCATCAGTGGCTTGTCAGACAGAGGCTCTGATCAGCTCTTTTCAAATGCTTTCAGGGAATTCAACAATGTGTGATTGTTCTCTGCATAGACCTTGTGTTGAAAGCATGTCTCAGAACCAAAGCGATAGCTGCTGGCAATGTCAAATCAACAGCTTTCAGAATCATGTAACCTATTTGAAATGTTGATATTGTGTCAGTAATAATACTCTGTTTTCTCTTTTTTGGTTGAGCTTAATATTGAAGTGTTTTTTGTTCCCTTTGCTGCTGAATTTCACTCCTTCTCTGAGTTCAGAGAGTAAATTTGTCCAGTTCTTATCAGGTTATGTTTACAGAGGAAGATGTGAAATTCTACCTTGCAGAGCTGGCCCTGGCCCTCGACCATCTGCACAACCTGGGCATAGTTTACAGAGATCTCAAGCCAGAGAAGTATGAACCTTTGACTTCTTCTTTACCTTTGACCCTTTACACTCTGAACCCACACAGAAGCAGCACACAGCAGTCATTACTTGTTATTGTTTTAAAGGGTATAGAAAAGAGTTTTCAGAAAATAATCTGAATAACCTTTTAAAATGTAAAATGTATCTATTATCAAGTACCTACTTAAACATTGTTTTAGTCACAGAATAGTCCCCAAACTCCTTCTGTACTAACTTCTCATTTGTCATCAAATGTAGTGAACAGAATAACCAGCACAAGTTTCTAACTCATAAAATTATAGTTTTCAAAGACCTAAAAGCATGTGGTATTCTGATTTCATAAAGATCAAATTATACTATAGAAGAACATCAAATGGGGAATTTAAAGGACGGTTATTATGCTCATTTTGTAGGCTTTGTATTGTCCCTCTGATAACGCTTTAACATGATTTAAAGCTCAAACAAATTGTTACTTATATCAGGCTGGTTCTTCAAAACTCCCATTTCAGCATCCATATGAAACGTTTCATTTCAGCTAATGGCTCTTTAAGGCCCCACCAGCATCCCCGAAACCAGCTCTCTGGAAGCTTCCTTCACTGTTGCCATGCGACAAAGTTCTGCTTCTCTTTTCAAAATGACAAATTTGAGATTCACCAACTGTTGATGTCATAGTTTGAGTTGTGTTGAACTTTTTGAACAAGTTGTGTAGAGTAGCCCTCAGTCTCATTCAGTCGTTTACTTCAACACGTTTGCCTGGAAATTTGAAAGTATTTCCATTCAACATTTGAACTAAATATATGTTTTAAAAGATGAAAAAGCCTAATATTACATCTTTTAAAGGGGTTTATATCAAGTATTGTGATGAGACATCAAATCTTAAATGAAAAACAACAATTCATACTTTACATTGATTGTCATCATATCCAAATTAGTAATGTATTTATAATTAATAGGCCAAAACACCCAGTTTAACTCCATTAATGAACTCAAAAGTGTAGCATCATCCAGTGTTGGCTTGTTTTTCTGTACTTGACACTGACTCTGTCGTAAGAGGACATGAAACAGGGATTGACCTTCACCATGTATGGGGGATTCCTTACAAGTCACAAGTCCAACCTCAACCGTTCCTCACCCTGAGCAGTTTAAGAAACTGACAGGGTGTTTCCATTGTTGCTGTCAACTTCGACCTCTGGTGTTGTTGTTTGCAGCCCATTTCAAACCTCCAGAGCTAAAGAATTGATTTGCAAATACATTTCTAAGATTTTCGAGTGATTAGTCGGATAGAGCAAATGATATTTCCTAAATACTTTCATTTTGCTAAACTTCTTTGGAAAATTATTTTGAAGTTCATCTTTTTGATAAAATGTATTCGTTTCTTTCAGTATCTTACTTGATGAAGCTGGACACATTAAGTTAACAGGTATGTCTGTATTAAATGCCAAATAATTACACCTGTGCAACGTTTGACTGTCTCTATTTAAAATTGTAAAAAGTATCCTCTCTCTCTCTCATCCTCTGCTTTGAACTGCTGTCCTGCAGACTTTGGCTTGAGTAAAGAGTCAGTAGATGCTGATAAGAAGGCTTATTCCTTCTGTGGTACGGTGGAGTATATGGCCCCTGAGGTGGTCAACAGGAGAGGACACACACAGAGTGCAGACTGGTGGTCTCTGGGAGTGCTTATGGTAAACAAGCTCATGATGACACAATGAATCATCATTTATGTTTTAGCTTTATATTGTTAATTATATTTAATTTCTTTCTTTGTGTGTTTGCAGTTTGAGATGCTAACAGGGACGTTACCATTTCAAGGGAAAGACCGCAATGAGACCATGAACATGATTCTCAAGTGAGTCACAACATACCGCCTAATTAAAACATTAAATCTAACCTCATTGTTGTGGCTTTGATTAAGGAATCAAACATAATTTAATTTTTGAATCACCATTATTTCCATGTTTTTCTTCATTGCTTAAGTAATGACTCTTTTTCACAGACAAACACGGTCACCAGACTATAAATGTGTTGCTTGTATTGAGATACTTTTGTCCCTGTAAGAGAAAAATATGTTGAAACTCTCAAACAGTGAAAACCGACTGTCATGATTGACAAGTTAAAACAACCAATTCCCTAACAACATCCCTAATTTAGATTAGCTTCTGGATATAGAAGAGTTGAAGAAACCCTAAATAAATGGTAAACTACAGCTATGCTTGCAAATAAGCTCTAATCATTTTGTGAGCTGGTTTTCTTTCAGTTAGGTTTTATCCAAATGGTTCTAGCCCCTGAATAGCCTCAATAGATCTCTGTTTTTGTATGCATTTGTTTTTATTTATTGCCACAGTTTCAAAATAACAGGCAACTTACAAATACACAAGAACAGCTTCACCTTGAGGTCCGGCCACTTCCGACACAGAATGATATTAGCAAAGCAGTCCCACACAGGGTGGAACATGCACACATCAGCCATACATTGCTACTCACAATCATCCTCATTTACATATATACAGGTATACACAGGTAAACCTACCATACACATGGACACATAACAATATATAACATATCTTTTTATTAACACCTACTATTATTTATTTATTTATTACCCATCACAACAAGAGTACTCATCTATTGCACCAAGATCTTACTTCTGCATTTCGTTCTTTTATGTTCACATGGTCAGAATGACAAATAAAGTATCCTTGTATTATTGTCTTTATCTAATCTGCAGTTAAAGAATTGCTTTATTTATTTATTTTCACAACAAGAAAACACAACAAATACAATAAGAAAAGAAAAGAAAAGAAAGAAGAAACAAAAGCACATTTGAGTACAAATAACACCCTACGGTTAAACATTACAGAAAAACATCACAGATAGATAACATGATAGTCTAAGAGAAAGTGTCCATGGACATAAAATACACGGAACATGCAAGACAAGCAGGAAACAGCAATAAGGAAATGTTAAGAAATACATCAAGCATACGAGACATGCATGAAAGCAACACACTCTCTTCCTCCTGCTTCTTTTGGGTAATTTAGTAAATATAACGGTGAAGTAGAAACCTGTTCCTATTTCAGTTATGTTTTTGGTGTTTTTCACAAATGACAAGTTGGAGAAAAAAGTGATTCAAAGTAAGATACATCTGCATGAAGGACTTTCTACAACCTGCTTGAATGGAAGTTCATTCAAAACATGGAGCTATTTTCATGATCATCTAACTGTACAGAATCAAGATTATGTGCCTGCAATTCCAAATGTTTGAACAGTGGTCTAAGAATGAATCACTGGAGCTTTTCTTGTTTGTTTCAGTTCACCTCTAACACTTTGCTCTCCTCTGCCCCTCAGAGCTAAGTTGGGAATGCCTCAGTTCCTCAGTTTGGAGGCCCAGAGTTTGCTGAGAATGCTGTTTAAACGTAACCCCGCTAACAGGCTAGGTAAGGTGCATCCGTGGATCTGTTTAAATAAAGGGAAATTGGGGGGAGTTGATCCTTGCTAAGCTGTTTGGTATCCACTTAAATCACAAGCTTGAAACCACAGGGTGAAAGACATGTGAATATGTTGATGCTGAAATCAGTTTAGCCCAATATGCTAGGTTAACTGAACCAGAGCGATCTGTGTCTTTAGGTGCTGGGCCTGATGGAGTGGAGGAGATCAAACGCCATGCGTTCTTTTCCACCATCGACTGGAATGTGAGCACACACACACACACACACACACACACACACACACACACACACCTCCATTTCTCAAAGAGCCACACACACACACACACACACACACACACACACACACACACACACACACACACACATGTAATGCTGCAGCTTCTGTTGAGGATTCACACCTAGCAAATGGTTGGCTTGGTGACTACTGGCCATCAGTCCACGCCAGCTATGTTTCTGTGTGTGTGTGTGTGTGTGTGTGTGTGTGTGTGTGTGTGTGTGTGTGTGTGTGTGTGTGTGTGTGTGTGTGTGTGTGTGTGTGTGTGTGTGTGTGTGTGTGTGTGTGTGTGTGTGTGTGTGTGTGTGTGTGTGTGTGTGTGTGTGTGTGTGTGTGTGTCTGGGCAGAGGGCCAGTTCTCACTGTGTGTGCACTAATAGCCCTGTGTGAATGTTTAACAGCCAGCATGATGCTATTGGCTGGACCGGGCCATAGAGGGATGGGGGGGGGGGTCATCTGGGAGGGGTCTTGGCTGCTCTTTCACATATGTTCACACACTCCAAAGCAGCCTGTGGTAGGGTTTAATTTCTAACATGTATGTGTGTTTCCTGCACGTGTGCACCTGTGTGTCCCTCAGAAACTGTTCAGGAGAGAGCTGCAGCCCCCATTCAAGCCTGCAGCAGGTAAACCAGATGACACGTTCTGCTTTGACCCTGAGTTCACCGCTAAAACGCCTAAAGGTAAATCGACACCCACACACACACATGCACACACACACATTCTCTTCTCATGCTTTTCATCTCAAAAGCAACAGCCACTCCTGGAGCCATGGAAACTGCAACTGAGCACTGACTACTAAATATCACCAAAATTCAATTGGTGCTTGGTACGGTCACGTGTCTATTTTATTAATGATCTTTGTTTACTTAGACTCTCCAGGTATTCCTCCCAGTGCAAACGCCCACCAGCTCTTCAAAGGCTTTAGCTTTGTTGCTCCAGTCCCTATGGATGAGAACAAGAGCTCCCCGCTGCTCAGCATACTCCCTATAGTTCAGGTAAACACACACAACCTCTCTGCTATGGTTTTGTCCTCTGCCCTGAGATACACAGCTTAATCATTACATAGCAACTTCAGTACATGAATGTCACAGACTCTTAACTTTTCTATCACAAACAAAACTCAAGGGATACATGCATTCATCATTTGCTACATGACACCAATGACTAGTGTTTACAGCTCTTCTAATGAACATCACACAGATTTAATCTTGTGGGCCATTCCCATACAAAAGCTGGATAACGCTGTTTAAGTGAAGTTAACACATCTATGACTGGTACTAGTGTTGTAGTACTCAAGACCTGTCTTGGTCTCCAGACCGCTTATTTAAGGTCTCTGTTTCTTCTCGGAATCTAAAGTCTTTTTACTCTGTCTTGTCTTGGTCTCAGACTGGACGGTCTCTGTATTTTATATCAAGACCGGTCGAGACCACAACCGATGCACTCTGTGTCCCTGTTATTACTGTGATAAGAGTGGAAGCCCCCCACCCTTCTCAATTCATTCATATTTTCCGCACCTGTTACGGCCGCCACTTCCGCGGTGCTAGGGTGAGTGACGCCCGCTGCACTCATGTATTAATGATCAGAGACAGACGACAGGAGGAGAGACTGTGTGCCCGTTATCAGAGATGTCTGTTAAGTCGTTTAATTAAGCAAAAAACTCTCTCACAGCACGTCAAAAGAAAGGCAACAAAGGCAAAACCAAACCTTGTTCATTGCTTTCGACTGTATTTAAAGCAAACTTAAATAAATAGACACAAGTCCTTTATTTTGTTAATTCTCATGGGGATTTTTCATTGATATATATGGTCTTGGTCTTGTCTCGGTCTTGCCCTGCCGTGGTCCTGGTCTTGACTCGGTCTCGATCCCTAAATGCCTTGGTCTTGTCTTGGTCTCGGTGCGCTCTGGTCTCGGACATGTCTTGTTCTCGGTCAATGTGGTCTTGACTACAACACTAACTGGTACTAAAGAGTCATCACAACATATTAGTTCAAAACACTCACTAAAATCTTTCTTTTCATGGATACTTGTTGTTTTTTATGACTTCGTTACCCACCTGTGTTTAACTTGACAACAACCAGTGCACCCTTATAAGTTGTCGACTCTAAAATAAAGACAGATTAAGATCAAAATTGGTTGACATGATGACAGTATCTGAAATTTACTCTGTTGAAAAAAACTGCAATGTTCCTTTAATCTGCTGCAGCCTACACACACGCACGCACGCACGCACGCACGCACGCACGCACGCACGCACGCACGCACGCACGCACGCACGCACGCACGCACGCACACACACACACACACACACACACACACACACTCAAACACTCAAACATGTTGTCCTCCACACACTCATGGTTCAGTGTTTGTCATAGCTGTCTATTGGACAGCACATTTCCATTAAGAGATGTGAAAATTAGCAGCCATTCCTAAAATGTCCACACTACAGTGGCTGTGACAGTTTCACAGCTGACTATGTAACCTCACCAGTTAGAGTTCCACTTCAGCTTATGTGTGAACTAAACTGTTGAAACTAATGCTGTGGGAGCATATATCACCATGACAGCCTGGACCACTACACATTGTTGTTTTGTATGGACTGACAGTTTATGTTGTGACACTGTGGTGGTTTAGAAGTCACTCCAAACATCAGAGCTCCGCTAGTAAAGCTGTGAGTTTGACTGAAACATTATCAGTAAATGGTGAAATATTAAGAAGTAACTCTTGAAATCTTGATCTCTCCAGCTGCACGGGGGCTCAGCAAAGTTCTCTGACCTGTACGAGCTGCAGGAGGACATAGGGGTCGGCTCCTATTCCATTTGTAAACGCTGTGTACACCGAGTCTCTGCTATGGACTATGCTGTGAAGGTATCAAGATTTATCATGTTTGAAAACCACTTTGCACCGGTGCTCATGCTCTGTAACTCTGTGCTTTACACTTATGTCATTAAACTCTCCTCTATGGAGTACTCTGACATCAGCCTGTGAGATTAAAATGTGTGTTGACCACTGATCATTCTTAAATTGTAGGGAGAGGAGGGGTTAGGTTTTCTTTCAAAGAGTCTCAGCAGTGAATGAAGGATGTGGGTGCATCTTTCATTGACATCTACATGAAGAGTGATCCTGTTCTTTCAGGGTTAAAAAGGTGACCTGTCAATGCTTCTCTAACCTTGTGGCCACCAATGAAACTGAGTCTGTTGCAACCTTTTCACAAAGTTAATGCTCATGGTGAACACCTTGAATGTTTGTATTGATTTAAGTATCTAACATCACTCTGACTGTATTTTTCAAGCCAAATTAAATGCTGTGAGTAGGCAGCTTTAAAAGACAGTTTTTACTATATAAAACTGGATGACTAAGAATTAGGTGTCAAAATATTGGTCATCTGTGTCAGAAAAGTGAGTAGGCATGTAACTGGGTTTAATGTTTTAAACAAGCCAGCAGGGGGCAGCACAGCGTCAGCAAATGAAGCTATAACACTATTGTTTCCTATAATTTCCTCTTCTGATTATCCAAGCAATACATTTCATATTTGTGTCACATAACTCTCTTTTATTGAATACCTGTTCAGGTCTAGTTTTCCATGTGTTTCAGATTATAGACAAAATAAAGAGGGATCCCTCTGAAGAGATTGAAATCCTGATGCGATACGGACAGCACCCCAACATCATCACTCTGAAAGACGTCAGTAACATTTTTGTCTGAGCACATTTATGAAGTTTTTAGTTCACTATACTGACGGGGTCTGTGTGTGTGCGTGTGTCAGGTGTATGATGAGGGCAGGTATGTGTATCTGGTGACGGAGCTGATGAAGGGAGGGGAGCTCTTGGACAAGATCCTCAGGCAGAAGTTTTTCTCTGAGAGAGAGGCCAGTGCTGTGCTCTACACCATCACCAAGACTGTTGACTACCTCCACTGCCAAGGGGTGAGGACCCACTTCTGTTTCTATGAGCACAAGAGACAATTAGACTCCTTCTTTTATAAGGTTTTCTTCTCTTCTGTTCCCGTCTTCCTCAGGTGGTACACCGAGACCTGAAGCCCAGTAACATCCTCTACATGGATGACTCTGGAAATCCTGATTCCATCAGGATCTGTGACTTTGGATTTGCAAAGCAGCTCCGGGGAGGCAATGGCCTTCTTCTCACCCCCTGTTACACCGCCAACTTTGTGGCACCAGAGGTAGGACAAAATAATGAAGGCAAACAGAGGACAGATGCTGGAGTGTTTGATACTGCGAGTATACAACTTAGAAATATATACGCAGAGTATGATAGGACTAGTTATACAGCAGACAAAGAGCACCCTTCATCAGTACAAGGCACTAACAGTAACTTTCACTGATTGTGTTGTTCCAGGTACTAATGCGGCAAGGTTATGATGCAGCCTGTGATATATGGAGTCTGGGAGTTTTACTGTATACCATGCTGGCAGGGTAAGACTGGGAACTTGGCTTAAATGTCTTTCAAAGATGGATCTTCTTGTGTGAATATAAAGTGTAGCTAAAACTCCGTTTTGGAGCAGAGGATTAAACTGTGAGCTCAAAAATGTAAGAATATACCACCATTATGTCCCACTTTATTTTAATGTGGCAGTGGGCTTTGCCTTGTGAGATTAATGAAATGAAACCCTGGGAAGTACAGCCCTCTCTTTCCTAACCTCAGGTACACGCCGTTTGCTAATGGACCCAACGACACACCAGAGGAGATTCTACTCCGGATAGGATCCGGAAAGTTCTCTTTGACGGGAGGCAATTGGGATACTGTATCAGACACCTCAAAGGTACACAGATGGACACTGTGTGCCCTCACATCGGTGGTGTGACTTCAAAGCATATTAGCAAGTCTTATAATAGAACTGATGGTATACGTATTTTTTGCTCTCATCTTCTTTTAAGCATCGTGTTGCCTCTTCTTTTTAAGAGTGATGCATAAAATAGCTGGAGTTCTTTTTATTTAGTTGTGCTATTTACATTTTTTCATCTCTGAAACATCTATTAATTTCTATGACTCAGCAGAGGGAGCAATAAAGTATGATTCAGAGTAAAAAGACAGCTTTTTGTTCTTCTGTGATAAAGTGTTGGAGACTCGTTGTGTTCGTGTTTCATTAAGATTCAGTGAGACCTGATGATAAAAAATAGAACATAAGTTCATAGTAAGGTAAAACGTGTAGTTCTGTTGTTGTTTCTTTGAGACTTAATGTTTATTTTATTTGTTTTGTTCTAGGACCTGCTGTCCCATATGCTCCATGTGGACCCTCACCAGCGATACACTGCAGAACAGGTTCTAAAGCATTCCTGGATCACCTGCAGAGATACGCTACCACACTTCCAGCTCACACGCCATGATGCACCACATCTCGTCAAGGTTAGTCCTCCTTAATAACAAACAGACACGACACAGCACCATCTGGCTGAAACAGTAATGTTTTCTTAGACATAGAAATTAAACATTTAGAAATGGCTTCAGAATGGAGAATTGGGTCAGAAAACAGTTGAGATGAGTAGATAGGACAACTTGTGTTGGCGTCATCAGTGATGACACTCCAGTGTTTCTGAACATGATTCCCAGCATCTCTACTCCTCTTCATGAAGTCATCCCCTCTGCAGTGCCTGTGTCTATTGAAGTATCAAAGGGAGTCTGTGATTCACACACTTCTGATCTCATGTATTACTAATACCGGAGCAGATGTGTCCACTCATTGTCATATCAGGTCAGAGGCTTCTTTTAAATGTAGCTTATTCTGTGTTCCAACACCAGAATTACAAAACAAATATATTATACACTGTGTATATATATATTTAAAATTGTGCTGCCTTCCAATGTAGAACTTAAGACATGACAGGAAGAGTATGAAGGGTAGTATAGTTTGTTACATCCAAAATCATGAGCTACACTGTAACACTAATCAAGTTATTGGGACTATATCAATAAGATTCTAAGGCACACAAGTCACAGTACAGACTTATTTTTGACAAGAGATTTGAATTCAGATTTAGACGTAGTCATTTTCAAAAATTGTGGTTGATTTTAATCTTTGTATCTTGTATTTTAGTCAGTGGAACTGATTTTTTATTTTAGTCTCATTTTAGTCATCATGTTCTCAGACAGTTTTATTATAGTTTTTGAAGAAAGATATTTCTTTGTGTTGTAAAACTTCATGGGGAAGAAAGAATACCTTAACATGTTAAGTCTTGGCTGAAAAGGCCTTTTTTAACTTTACTTCTTCTTTGTCATGTAAAAAGTGAATGTCTAAATATTGTTAGGAAAAGTGCAATGAGTCAAATTTTCATCAACACAAATTCTCTTTTCATTACACAGGGCTACATTTAACCAAATGATAGTACATGTTTGCTGAATGACTCAACAATTGATTAAGCGTGCATGGCATGCTAATCATTAAATTATAGTTTAAAAAAAACCCGCCACCATATACAAATTTATAGCAGGGGGCTGATTCAACAAACAACTCTTAGTTTTGTGAACCTTAAAATTTAGAGATATCATATTCATGTCACTGAATCATCAGGGATTATTGTTTTTACCTGGACTGACATTGTGAGCAGTACGTTGGTGTTAATATATCAAACCTATGTCTACAGGTCCTCTCATCTTCCTTCTAACTGTACGAGCTGCTGGTAATGAGGCACTTATTTTGGAGATGCCAGCAGCAGCTTTGCAAGGCTTTTAATAAGATAGCTAATAGTTAGCTAGTTATGGCTTCTTCTCATAGACTGTAAAACAGACTTACTACAGATATTGATTGGGGGAAAATCATCCAGTGATAATGAAAAGGATGAATGGAGGTGCTGAGAAATTGTACCGGTGCACTTGTTGCAGATTGTTGATTGGTTAAGAAGAAAACAAACAGTTAAGTATGGGGTTTCTGCCCGATCAGAGCCAACTGTATCATCTCATCATTATTTGTCAGGACCTTATGAACAGAGATTTCACCACAACTTCTGCACTGACAAGTTTTTTGTCCATGTATTTACCATTCACTGCCATTCACCATTACAAATACTTATCGTCAACATTTTATCGTCAAAATGAACTGCAGTGCACCTCGTACAGCAGGGCAGCATGGATAAAGACCTCGGTTTACCCCTGTACACTCCCCATACACTTTCTGTCTTGTTGCTCCCTCACGTCAGTTGTTTTTCGATCCCCCACAGAGAAGCTTGACCTCATCCTTACCGAGTGTCTGAACCACCTTATTCGACTTCTGTTAATCTCAGGGAGCTGTGGCTGTATATAGAAGCACTCAGAAGTGAACTCCTCACCTAATCATGTAGAGAGGCCAGCCACCCTGTGCAGGAATCTGCTTCTCTCTGTGATCTTTCTCTCTTAGATACATCCCAAACCCTGCAATCATAGGAACAAAGATCAACAGTAAATGTAGAGGTTTGCTTAGCAGCTTAGTCCTCCCTTCAACACCTTATCAACACACAGTATCAAAATCCCTCTCTTGCTCAGCAGATGACCTTAAAAATCCTTGTTGGTGCCATCATTCCTCTGTGCACCTGTGCAGCAGACAAGGCAAACTCACTTCTGGCTATGATTAAAAAAGTGTCAGTCATCGTCATAGAAATATAGAATCACAAGTTAACATTTCCAGGGAGGCGCAGATTTAACAAGAACTTGCCAAAAGGTTTAACCCCAAGCTGGAAGTTTTTTTGGTAACATTTTCACACAGTGAGCATCCTGTCTGCCTGCCTTTATTTCTGTGGCCGAGTCGCTGTGCAGCACAGCAGCAGCACAAACAAGGTCACGGTCGCGTCTGTGGGGCAGATTTAATGCACGAGGTGTGACACAGCACATTATCCAAGGATAGGATGACTATTAAGGGATACACCTGGTCAGCAAACATTCAGTTCTGACACTCAGGCACAGCTCTGATGATGGGTTTACTGAAGGCCAAGGAAAGAATTCCAGCTTTATTAAAATCCTGCTACCAGACATAAGCATTATGAAATATATTTGAATAAATCCATAATGCTCTGGATACTTTTTTCTTTGTACAAGTGATGATTGACTGACTGGCCTGTTATTGATCATGTATCACACCGTAGTCTGTGATCTATCAAACCATGTAGGGGAGAACGGGGTTGGTTGTCACACTTTTTACTGTTTTGATGATTGCTCATCATCAAAACGTCTTTCAATAGTAATTCCTACAAATTGAAGCTTAAGGTGTTGGCTTGAAATGTGTATCCCTCTCATTTTCCAATTCATTGTAACAAAGAGGCAATTCATTATCAAAGACACTCTGACACATTGTGACAACCAACCCCATCACGGGGATGGGGGAGTGATAGGCCTACATAACTTAATGCATTTTAACATAAAATGAGCAAGGAACATGAACAGGAAACACATCTTTAGGCCAGCCTATATAACAACATAAAGAACAAAACAAGTAGGCCGAACAATAATGGCTTACTCAACTAGGTTACATGCATTTACTGTCTGAGTTACGGTGATGGCAAATGTAGGGTCTGCGCACTCCAACTAATTTCACCATGCATGATTTTAGGGGTTGGTTGTTACATGTGACAACCAACCCCAAAGAGAATGTGACAACCAACCCCAACTGGAATTTTTTGCTAGCATCAAGGCTAACAACCATCTAACAACTACTTAGCTAGCTAATACAAATCTAAACCATAGCTTTCCCCTCACACTTTGTAAGAGTAACACTTGTTTTGTTATAAACCCATCATTATAAAGCCTAGAAGAAAAATACTGAGGAGCTGAATATTTACAATTTGACATAAAAAACACAAAAAGTCCTCTCACCTCAAGTTCAGCTGTCTTACTCCAGAGAAGACTATGGGTGCATCTCAAAGCTCTAAACGTCCATCCTCGCGTCTCTTTCTCGCGTCTCTTCCTCGCGTCTTAGTCCTGCCCACCAGAGATGCGAGGAAATGAAACCAGAGGAGAGAGGAGATTTGTATTTAGAGAAATGAGACGTCCTCTCCTCCGGAGCGTCACGTGAAGCGACGTCGGTTTGTGATGACGGCTTTAACAGCTGTTTGTGTCTGCACACATGTTCACTGTAATAACTCTGATAAATATAAACAGTAACAGAGCTCTGTCTCTGTGTTTACATGTTTAACACACACTTGCACATGAAGAGAATCAGCTCTCTTCTTATTCTGTCCTGAAGCATCACGGATCGATTCACCGGTAAAATGCCTCATTATTAAATTATTTATTACTTTAAGGGAAAATAGAAACCATGCAACTCTTTTCAAACCCTGTGCTCATTAATGATCAGCCTCGTATGAAACTTTATTAACCTGACTGGAAATATAACAAGTGTTTTTACTAACAGACAAAATTTACTGTCAGACTTCTCTTCATGAAGAAAACGAGAACAAATGGGGAAACTAACAGGAGGAATAACTGATCATTGATATATATTCTATCAATGATGTTAGACTCTATTACTCTATTTCATTAGACAGTGAATCTGACAAAAACAATCAGATATAACATAATCCATCCTCTGTTATAATGAATTTATGATTTTGCGATCAGTATTTTGTTTTTAAAATTCACATCAAACACTTTTCAATCTCAGCTCATCACACACAGACTGTTTAAAAACCGACGGATGTTTATGATCTGTTTCAGGGCACCCTTAATGACTGTTTTAAGGTCCATCTTTTCTCTGTTATTAAACTCAGCTGATGTTAAGTTTCGGTTAAGTCCGAGCCGCTGCAGCGTCCAATCAGTGAGTGATATTCGATAAGGGGGCGTGTCTGTCAGAGAAAAGACTTCCGCAAAGTCTGCTCTCGTGTTTCCTCGATTATCCCTCCTCGGATCAGTCTCCTCGCTCCTCTCTCCTCCAGCAGCGTTTAGAGCTTTGGGACGCAAGTTAAAATGGCGCGTCAGTAAGTACTTCCGGTTCGACCGAGGAGCAAGGAGCGAGGAGACTGCAGTTTAGAGCTTTGAGATGCACCCTATGTAGGTGAGCTCTGATCCTAATTCTGGAAATGTCCATACCCCAATTTGAGAGACAGTGCCCTCTGGTGGAGAGATATAACGAGTGTGCCAACCAACCCATGTGACAACCAACTCCGTTCTCCCCTACACCTGCAATAACTATACATATTTTTTTTCGTTTTTTAAAGCTCTTGCTTTTAACATTGCAGAGCACTTTAAGGAAACAAAATGAGGGAAAGATAACAGAGGGGGGTAACTGATGAAGTTGTAATTGGAGAAGAATGTATTGGTATGAATGAGAACTATAGCACTTTTAGCACTTCTACTTTTTAACATGTAGCTCAGTTTGCTGAAAGCATGACTCTTTGAAGATTAAATTGCAATTTTCAGATAATGCATAACTTGTTTAAGTTTATTCCTGGATAAATTTAGTTTAGTTTATTGGTTTATTTGACAGGGGCCATGCATAACACAGCCGCTGAATCAGAGTTAGCCATAAAGCTAATTTACATCTGTGGTCCCAGGGCAGAAAGTTTCCTCTTCCCTGATTAGTGACCATATTTTACATTTTAAAATGTATTCACAACCATTTTAACAACAAACTGTAAAATCTACTGATATATATCCTGTTGTAGCATTAGTAGCAGCTCTAGACTTTTAAAGTACACCTCAAAAAACGAGCATCATGACTTTATCCTTCGTTTGGACCTCCTCCATTGATTTTGACAAAGTTGATATCAGAAATCCCGCCCCTTCTTGATTCTGATTGGTCCGTGATCAAGAAGTGACATTGACCATGGCAGCAGGTTTCCAAAAGTTTAACCATTTCTCCCCCAAGAGCGCTGAGACAAACACCTCTTTGCCCTGAGGATGCTGAGTGCCGGAAACACTGAATCATATTGAATTTGAATAGAAAATAGGCGTTAGGTTGCATAAAAAGAGGTGTTAGGATGCAGTGGTGGCAAATAAACCTATCTATGCTGTCCACTGTCAACTAGAAAGCTTTAAATATTAAGTTTACACTTAATAAACGGCTGCACAAAAGGCTTCAAACTGCAGCTCACAGACAGATGGGTTAGGTCTTGTTGGTTTAGATCACCTCCTTTATACAGTCCATGGGGAACAGGATGTTCACGTAATGTATTTATAAATGAACTAATTTCATGGTGAAATTAGCTTAAATGTATGACTTGCACAGTAAAACAAATGAACTGAGTTTTCACTGACTCACTTTATCAGCCTATAAGGATAAGAAACGGCAACAAAGTGGTAATAAAATCACAACAAAGCTTTCTTTAAAAGTTGGAAACAAGGGTTTGTGTTGTTTTTCAGGGAGCCATGGCTGCCACATACTCTGCACTGAGCCAGAAGACGAATCAACCGGTGCTGGAACCTGTGGCAGCTTCCAGTCTAGCCCAGAGACGCAGCATGAAGAAACTCACCTCAACAGACATGTAGTCACACACAGCACCACCCCTCCAGTTCTAACCTCGCTCAGTCAGACTCAAACGCAAACACAGATGCAGGCACTCACACAGACCGAAGTCCAGGCCAGTCAGACCTACTGTCTCCTTCTTTTTTAATCTATTTATTTGACACACCCAACATATGCACGCATACACATACATGCACTCTCACACTGGATGAGGCTGCATTGTGAAGAAGTCAGCTGAAGAGGAAGAGGGGAAACTCACATATCTGTTACTGCTGGGGAGACAGACTTGTATTTATTTCCACAGCTTTCATATGCACTTGCCCTCCTCGCCTTTCATTCTCTCTTCCTCGTGTGGGAAGAAACGCACCAGCTGATGTTCTCCTTCACTGTGATTGGCTGATTCAAAGCTGCTTCGGTAAACTGTGCCCCTGTCCCCACTGCTCTTCATCTGTGCTCTGCCATCCTCCTCTTCCTCAGTTCTCCTAACCTTGTTTGTTTTTGCTCTCAACTTCTTTTCTTTTAAGTGAAGTAACGGTTTATGTGTGAGAGTGCTGGCAGGATGATTCAGGTTGAGGGACACTGTCAGACTGTTTCCTCTTTAAAAGAAAATAAGAAATGTTTCTGCTCGTGGCGGATTAAAAAAAGTCCCCGTGTCTCACAATCTTCTGCCAGCACTTTTAAAAACATAAATGCATGTTTGGACCGAGCCTGTAATTCCTTTCCCTCAAATTTCACCATCTGACTCATGTTACTCTGTGATGCTAACAATGTATGGAAAGAGGTAAAATAAGCTGCCAATGGACTTAATAAATGAGTTTGAAGGTGAAACTACGTGGTAACGATAACAGAAATTCTAGTTTGCAAAAAAAATTATATGAAAATATATAATGAAGATGATAAAGATGAAGAGCATGTGGGGGAGCTGTATGGATTTCTCTGGGGGGGACGGGACGCACCCCGTCGAACCAGAGAGGCTGAATTAAAAAAAATTTCCATGGATATCTCTTCGAAAAGACATTGTGGAAATTGTATGATATTGTATTTATTTCATTTGATTTTTAAGATTCTATTTTTCTTTCAAGTTCTGTATATATTGACATTAAAGATCATTATTGACATGCATTCACCCTGATCTGAACTGTTTCTTTGAACTTGAAATGTGATCTTTGCTCATGAATGATGGGTCATATTAGTTTAAGACTATAAGGGACTACAATAGTCTAAGTCTATAATATTATACGATCATAATTTTAACAAAAATGAATTGTCAGACTTCTACCAAACCGCTGCCGTTGAGTTTGTAAGTCGAAATGACGGGTTGACACCATAGACTGTATAAAATGGTTGACACATTCAATTCCAATTAATTTAGTCGAAAAGGTCTTTTTTTTTTACATTCTTGCTAGACCACCGAAATTTGTATATTTTATGATTCAAATAGCAAAACAGTGACGCTAGTAGGTAGTCATTTTCGACAGCTGTCTTAATAACACAGCAGTATGAATGTTTTCTTACATTAGCAACTTAAATCAATTGTATATGAATAAGAAAGGTGTTATTAGCAAAGTTTGCTGGGATTAGGAAGTCTGAGATTTATTCTATTGAAAAAAACTTTTCCAAAGCATAAAATAAACTTCAGATAAATATTGAAAAAATGAGGGATATATTTTGTTCTTCCTCCAAAGTTTGCAAATTCTCAGGTCAGCATCTCAACACTTGGTTCAATTAACTTTTGATAGCCTAGCTAAGAGTTGGGTTTGTCTGGCATCAGTCATCCAAATGCATTGTTGGAATTTTTCGCACCTTGTAATGGACAAAGTATCCTTCAATGCATCATGAGAGTGGACAGGGTGGACATGCAAGAGACTACTGGTCAAATGTTACTCTATACAAGCAAAAGTTGCTCATCAAGTATTACATGTACAGGAGTACCTACTTTTAAAAAGCTTTCACCCATGGAGATGTGCGACATACAGGTACAGAAAAACCAATCGGACAAACCTCTCACAGAACGACATGAACACAGTTTTTTGTCTTTTGGATCAAATTTTAGAAAAGAAAAGAAAATCATCAGCTGACTTCAGAGCAGAGTACGACATTTGTCTTTTAAATGTAGTGGAGTAAAAGTGAAGAGTTTCCACAAAAATTATATTCAAGAGCAGATACTCAAGAACAGTATGTAAATTTACTTTGTTACTGTTAACCACTGAAGGTAGAGCACAACGAATAGTCACTAACCTAACACTTCCTGCTGGCGTGTAATGATAGAAAAAGACAGCAGGGATATTAAATGGCACAGAGAAAATCAACTTGTGTCCAGAAGTTTTCGTTTCTAGTCTTGATTAGTTCAATATTTAGTTCTACTATTCTCTTTCTGACACTTCTTCTGCCCCACCTCTTCAGCTCATCCAGTTTAGACAGTTGAATGTTCACCAATGGATCTGGGTCTGCTTGACACTTCTGCCCGATATAAGAAAGTCCTTCTTGGAGCAAGAGTGGACCCTCATCCACAGCAGCGTCGTTCCTCTTTGTGTCCTCTCCAAATGAAGATAAATGAGATGCAAGTTGCATAAACCACCACTAGATGGTAACAATGTCCACTACATGAGAAGTCATGAGCTTGTGAAACACAGCGGCCTCAGTGGGTCTGTGTTTTACCCTTATGTAAATGATCAGTCTCGCCTGCTTCCATTTTGTCTGTCAAACCCCCCCTGCTCCCCTGAGAATATAAGCTCCTCTAACCAGCGGTGTGTGGAGAGAATACTGTGTGTGTGTGAGTGTGTGTGTGTCAGAGCTGTCATGACCAGACAGCAGCAGAGGATGGAGATCTATGCGGGAAGGCAGATGGATTGAGGCACGAGGACAGCTCCCATCGATGCACACATGCACACACACATACACACACACCTACACACATTGGCCTATGGACCAGCTGTTGTCCTTTTTCTGCAACTGCCTGAGCTGACTCCATGCCCGCCTCTCTCTCTCCCTCTCTCTCTCTCTCTCTCTCTCTCTCTCTCTCTCTCTCTCTCTCTCTCTCTCTCTCTCTTTCTCTCTCTCACACACACACAGACTCTCTCTCCCCCCTGGATTAGATGCATTTTGCAGTCAGCCTGGGAGCTGAGAGGTAAACAGTGGGGCTAATTGTTTTGACATACTGCTCTTTGTTTTGGCCTCCTGGTGCTAATCAACCACTTGGCTAATAAGTCTGCCTGGCGAGGAAAACAGCACAGTGTTTAGGCTTGGGGGAAGTAAAAACAGGACAGGTGCTGCAGTCATAGTTTCAGTCCACATGCGCTCGTCATCCAGAGTTCCCACAGTGCTGCTGTGGCTGGGTAGCACCCCGCTCAGGTGTGAATCTATTTATCCTCATTAACGAGCGTCTCCCCAAAGTCAGCCAATTAACACGCTGCTCCTAATGAAGCCATTAGCTGTCAGATGAGGTAGAGGCAGTGCTTGTCATCGGTCCACTGTGTGTACATGTGTGTGAGTGTGTGCATCCACTCTTGCAGCTAATAAAAGCAAGAGAATTAATGGAGTGAGCGTGTGTGATAATGAGTTAATGTGGAACAAGCAGGACGAGCAGTGATCAGCCCTCTGTCTCAAATGAAGATATCAGACACAGTGATTTACTCTCACAGCCATAAACAGGCCTTTCTCCTCTCACATACACCCCTTGTTTATGCGTGTGCATGTGTTTAATAGACATGCTGGCTGGGTGAGTGGGATGGCGAGAGCTCCCTCACGAACACAGAGTGAGCTACATGGCTCTGTAGTTTTTGAAACAAGACCTCTTAACTGCAGTTGTGCAGACATGCGTGACCACTTAACATCACATCAAAGTTTGCAGGAGTGTCAGCCCTCAAAATGACAGAGTGTTGATGTCATCCAGAGTTCCTGTGTTCCTTAATGGAGCTATCACACTGCACAACCTTAATATGGTTTTAATTGTCAAAGTAATTGCAAAGACACGACTGGAACAGTCTCAGCAGAGAGGAACAATAAGATCAGAGAGGCAGCTGTTCTACTGACACCATTTTTACATTCAATTGTTAGAGGCTGAATATTAAAAATAGAGATGAGGTTTCTGAGAGGCGGGCAGTGCTGTTCGGAAGTGAGGGAGAGCAAATTAAAAAGAATTGAGTTTTATATTTTACTGGTAGCAACATCATGTTTTTTTCTCTTCATGATGATTCTTATAGAATTCCACGTTGGAATCCCCTTGGCTGTATGTACAGTACATCTTACACCAACCCCCCACCCAGCAAACTGGAGCTGAAGCTGCCCCGCCCAGTCAGGGGGAGCCAGAACTGAGGATGTGAAATTGATTTTAGGTTATGGGATAAATCGTATTCCGTCTTTGGTTTTTTCTTCAATACCCCCTCCCCTCCCCTTCTCATCCACGCTGCTTTCTTCTCTGCTCTGCTCTCTAGTTACACTTACTCTGATTATGTCCTCTAATACACTTTCATTACCAACAGAGGTCCTCTGCCCTCCAGTGATCACTTATCTGTTAACTTTGGGTACAGTCGCTTTGAAGTCCTGTCAAGGCCCTGCAGCAGCTGCTTTCAAGTGTGCAGCTATGAGCACAAATACGGTAAAATGTGATAAATCAGTGTGTACATGCTGTCTGTTAATAGTGTAAGTGACATCAGTTGTACTTCACTTTTTACTTAAGTTTGTAAAGAGTTGCCAAACATGTGTCTGTTAACTTTGGGGCACTTTGTCGAACTTTCTTAATTTAAAGGACTCAATTATTGTCTCATGCCGAGAGAGTACAGAAAACAAATCTTTTACCACTTAGACACACTATGAGAATGACTCTGGAGAAGCATTGTACAGAAGCTGGTAAAGTCTGATCTGTTTTTTTAGGACTTCTTTAAAGGCCTGTGTGCCAAATTCACTTCTATATATGTTTTTATGCACAGATAGCCACCATGCTAACCCAGCTCTAGACTTCTGAGTATACTGGAACATTCTAAAAATGTCCTTTTTATAAATATAAAAAAAAGAGGTGTTAATTGAACATTTTTTTATTTCCTGCAGAATATCTTGTTAAAAATAATCCCATTTATGAAATTGTACTCATCCACTCAATGCTATTCTACCTTAACATATGAGAGTCTTTGGCATTAGCTTTGTGAGTCTTTTGCCTCAATTTAAATCTTTATTTAAAGCTCCTATGAGGATTTTTTTGGTGGTTGTGAAACAGACTGAAATTAGTAAGGATGTCTCTTTATGACCTAATAAAGCAGACAAGACCATCAAAAAGAAAAGTGTTTGCCATTATTTCTATTTACCAATGCTTACTTTTGATGTCTAAAAACCACTGGCGGGGGGTAGGTGTCAAATCAAGTGATTGACAGCAAGCTGCTGATACTGTCAAAAAAACATGTTCTATGTCTTGTGCTGCCTGAGATCTCTTCTTCTGCGGTTGGGTTATTATGCTGGATTGATTGTTTGCTGGTTGGAATTTCTGCTCTTAAGCATTTTGTCTTTTTTGTTATTCCGTTGCTTAACTTTTCTGTGTTTGGGTTGTTATTTTTGCTTGTTTGTCTAAGCACTTTGTAGATCTGTGTTTTAAAGGTGCTTTATAATCAAAGTTATTATAATCATTATAAATATTCTTGCTGATTGATACCTTTATAGTTAAAACGGAGCAGGATGAGATTCTCTGTGAAGAAACACTCATGACACGTGTGCAGAACAAAACCAGCAAAGACCTCTTTATCCAGAGTCGCCTAAGGTTTCTCACAGGAGCTTTAAAAGGAAAACACGTCCATTGGCTTTATTTGTTCTCACACCTTAAATGTCAAGTTTCTGTTACTATTTAAGGATATTTTTGTCATCTTTTAGAATAATTTAAAACAAATAATTAATTATTATAGGGTGTGTTGTTGGTATTCTTAAGAGTTTCCTGTTTGCAACAAATGTAAGTTAGAAAAAGTTATGATATTGGTGTAGCAGGTTTGTGAGCAAACGGTACCAAATTCAGTCTGTGGGGCCATTATACTATTAACAGGATATGAAAGTTAGAAAAATACGAAACCAAGAATTAAGAATCATCTTCACAAAAACCTGATTTACTGTTTTTTTTCTTCTTCTGTGTTCTAGACCTAAAAATATTTCCTAATCGCTCTGTGGTTGAAGTCATCACATCCAGCGGACAGACAGCATGAAGGTGATTATGGGGTTGCAAGTACAAAATGCTGGAACCACTACTTTACAACTTAACACAGCAGATCTAGTCAGAAGGCAAGTATCAGACTGTCAGTAGCCTGACAGAGAGGCTGTAATGAACATTTATGAACTTAAAATAAGCTCAGGTTGGGGTTGAGAGTTGATTAAAAATAAAGGAGTGAAGAAAGGTCACAAATATCACACCAAAGTTTAAGAAATAATGAGACAGAATTGGTGAAGTCGTATAACCAACAGGCTACAGCAGCTGATATTGATTATTCTCATGTATGAATGCTCTCATGTGAGTTTCTCTTTAGTTTCAGTCTGTGTTCTCTGTCTGCAGCCCTCTGCTCTCTTTCTTTCTAATTTAAGTGATGTGTGTTGTCCACTGTCCTCTCTGTGAACTTGATCTGTGGTGGTTCTATTGAACACACTGTGTCAGGGCCTCACAAACTTTTTCTCCTTATTCAGAAAACTTGTGCTGCCCTGCTGTTCTCTTTAATCCAAATGTGTTTTTCTCACTTTATTGACCCTGGAGATTTTTTTAAAGACGTGGAAGAATAACAGGCTTTGGAAATCAATTTATTGAGAAGAATTTGATAACTTCTTTTTTTAAACTTTGGCTTCTTAACTTTCCACAAAAGTCTTTGAAACAGAAGAAATTCAAAGGGAACAGAAGGTTTGAGATGGGATGCTAAATAAAAAAGGTGAGTCAGCCGCTCCCATTATCCCCTGCCAGTAAACAAACAGCTCATTCTGCAAACAGCTTCAACACAAGTCACTTCTTCTACTACTCTATTGTTGCTGTCCTGTCTGATGATCAGTCTCTTTTACTCAGGATCTGATTCAGAGGCTCAATTATCTGTTGCTGCAAAGCCGAGTCATCTGACCTGAGCGTTTTGGGAAAATAATTACCTGAAGTTCCTCATTTAAAACATCTGAAATGGGCTTTTATCCTGCACCTGTTATATTTTTCCTACTGTTATTTAAACATTTCCCAAGTCAATCATTTTTCACTGGTAAGTTATTTCTGTGGAGCTGTTGGTGACTCTTTAAAGACATATTTAGAAGGGAAGGTTTTAAAGCATCCTGTCCCCATACTAAGGCAGGAGAGGTGGAAGCGGCTCAAGGATACTGCAGTGCTGCTCTGGACCTTGGCTTCCTCTGCTTGTTTGCTCTGCTGCTGGCTCCTCTTCCATTCAGGGGTTATTTTTTCCTCCCCCCAGAAATCAGGGATTATTTCAAACTAAAATAGATGGATGGAATCAATCAGCCATGGTTTTACTTTTCTCTTCTTCTACATAACCGCCCCCTTTCACCTCCACATTCACACCCTTCTCACCCCCCTCCAACCCCCCCTGCTCCCTCTCTCCTCGCTCTCTCTCTCTCTCTCTCTCTCTGTCTCCCCCACCCCCCTCTCAGGGCTGCAGACTGAGGAGATGCATAAATTCAGACGCATTAGTATTCCAGTCAGGCTCTCCATTTCAAGGCAAGGCCTAGCACCCTTCCGCCTCTCCTTTCCTCCCCTCTCTCCCCTCCTTCACTCTCCCTCTCCTGCTCTATTTTTGAATCATTTAAAGCAGCCATGCACATTCAGGCCTCCTTATTTCCAAACCCTCCCTAAATTATTTTTAGGCATTATGATTTTTTGGGGAGAATATTGCTCTATTTTGTCCTTGCATGGCCAATTATACGCAGCTGTAGTCTTTGAAATGAGATTCATCTGCTTCTGATTGTGTGTGTCTGAGTGTGTGTGCGTGTGTGTGTGTGTGTGTGTGTGTGTGTGTGTGTGTGTCATTGTGTTTTGCTGTCAGGCCCAGCGGCCCAGGCGATAAATCACGCATGTCTGATTGAGGAGGGCAGAGGGCCCGGACAATAACATTTGGGTGGAACTGCAGGAGAAAGCGTCTGAGTTTGCTGTGATCCGTAAAGCCTGCAGACCTGGCTGCAGCCAAGGTCCTGTTGAACCGCTGGATATTTTACAGCTGTTGGTGACGTCAGAAAGTTTCCCTTTTGTCATGACACTAAAACAGAGTGAAGGTTGTGCAGCTCAGGAGGAGCCCCACTCGTGTTCATAAATCCTTTAAAGAAGCATTAAATCCTCTTCAGTAAAATTATACAAAGTCGGAAATGCAATTGAACCATCTCTAAATTATGTAAAAATGTAAAGGAAATAATGCATGAAAAATAAATGATAAATTGAAGTTATTGTTTTCACAATAAAAAAACAAAACAAAATAATAATAATAATAATAATAATAATAATAATAATACAAACTATAATCCTAATAATATGATTGATACCCTATTAAATGTTGAATATACATTCGTCAAAAGTTTTGTTTTGGACAGTGAACAGTTGTAGCAAGAAATTGTTTATTACAACATACATAGTTTATTTCAAAACATAATACAAGCTTTATACTGAAAATAAATAATTACTTGAGCTGTCATCGAAATTTGGAATAAAACCGCCGAAACAGTTCAATCTTACTGAAAATATTGTTTGTTTGTTTTTTACATTGCTAATTAAGTGCATGAATAACTAAGAGCATTTGTTTAAATTAATGACTTCAAAAGGGTAATATATAAAACTGTACAATATTGGAAAAAATACTTAAGAAATAAACCAATAACAGGAGTATTTAAGATTATAAAATTTTGATACTGAAGGTACAATAAAATTATAGGCAGGTGTATAGCGTCGTCAACCCCTCCCCTTCTATTCTCGGCTCTGTTTCAGAGTCCACACAGTTTCTATGGTCGGAGATGATTGAAATCAAATACATGGATTTATAAATAGCTATAAGTGTGTGTGGCTACAGGCCATAAGGGAGGAATTTAATTGAAAAAAAAAACCCCTCCAAGTGCTATTATGTTGGTAGCAATACCTCTACAATTGGAATGAGGGCCTATATTTGCATATGCAAAAATAATTACAGATCTGCTACGAGTAAGTTACAAAATAATGAATGTAAATATGAAAAGTAAAGCATTGTAGAAGCCCGAGGGAAGCGTGAGGTGCACTGTAACATGGCCTCGTGGTGCTGCTGGAAATCAATTAAGAAAAGTGATATTATTATTTGTTTCACTGCACTGATCATACAACAGAAGCAGAGAGAAGCCCAAACATGTCAAAAGAAGACATCAGTCCCTTCTTATTGTTATTATCGAGCTGATGAGAAGTGGAGACACAAACCAAAGGCGCTGGCAGGTTATTAGGCACATTTTGTTTTTATATCCGTGATGTAGAAAAGAATTTGGCGGGCTCCATAATCTGAAATGTGACGTTTGATATGCAGCTATAGAATAATGCCCTCATGACAGTTAAAAAATGACGAAGGCTGAACAGGTATCTCTGTTATTGTTATTGTCGTCTCGTGCTGGAGGCAGCTGGGGGAGTCTGTACCGGGACAGGCACGGAGGCTGAGATGTGCCACCGCGCGGCCCTGCGCTCGAGAGTGTGCCGGGGGATTCCTCCCGGTGCTTCGGTCAGAGATCGTGGCACGAGGAGGCGTCTCCTGCGCTCCCGCTGTGAGAATAAGGTCCCTCGTGCGGCGGCGGTTCTCCCGGCGGCGTCATGCGCTTCTCCTTCTGCCTCCGGTTGCAGAACCACACGCGCACCACCTCCTTCTCCAGCTGCAGTGAGTCCGCCAGCGAAGTGATCTCCGGTGCGGAGGGTTTGGGACACTTTAAGAAGTGTGTCTCCAGAACCCCTTTGACGCTGACCTCGATGGATGTCCTCTTCTTCCTCTTCCTACCCTGAGCTGCTATCTTGTCTATACTGCTAGAGCTGCCAGTGGACGAGTCTGCCTCCTCCAGCCACTTGTTTAGCAGCGGCTTTAGTTTACACATGTTTTTAAAGCTGAGCTGCAGAGCTTCAAACCTGCAGATGGTGGTTTGGGAAAAGACGTTACCATACAGCGTGCCCAAAGCCAACCCCACGTCCGCCTGCGTAAAGCCCAGCTTGATTCTCCGCTGTTTGAACTGCTTGGCAAAGTGCTCCAACTCGTCCGAAGTGGGCGTCTCCTCGTCGGAGTGGTCGTGGCAGTGGTGCCCGCCGAGGTCGCTGTGCTCGGGGCTGAGTGTGTCCCTGAGGCCCGGGTGCATGCCTTGGCCCTGCGGGTTAGGTGGAGGTGTGAGGCCCCCGTGGTCCAGCATGCCGTTGACAGTGAAGCCCGTCTGGGAGTAGATGTTGATCTGCTGCCCGCTGGTGATGGAAGAGTTGTGGGACACCGGGGTCCCCCAGGCTCCTGGGTGGTTGCCATGGTTGTTGTGATGAGGGGAGTGATGCGCTACGTGCGGCGAGCGGTGATGGATGATGCCAAGCTGCAGGTCCTCTCGGCCTGGTTTTACGTCCTGCTGCTCCATGGAGGCCGACCAGGGGCTGCCCTCCGACAGAGTGGTCGCCCACTGGTGCCCGAGCGGGTGTCCGTTGCTCTGGACACTCTGCAGGTAGTCACTCTGGAGGAGTTTCTGGTGTCCCCTGTAGGGGCTCGCAGGCTGCATGGCCTGGGAGTCCGGGTGGATCATGGGACTGGAGCTGAGCAGGGTGTAGGGGCTGGAGGCAGCTGTGGCCATGCTGGCTGCTGAACCCCACTAGAGCTACTGAAGGGAGAGAGCAGCTCAGCCTCTGACATCTCCCTCTCTCTGGAGCCTCGGCAGCAGCCTGGCATTGAGTGACAGCCTCCACATCCACTCACAGTCCGACTAAGACGCGGTGACGACGTGCGTCGACCAATGAAGGCGCAGATACCCGAACCTCCGCCTCTGTAAGCAGAGCTGCGGAGAGGAAAGGGTTACAGGCAGTCGAACCGGAAGTGAGTCGGGATGCTGGTCCAGTGGGTCTGGTTGTGGAACGATGTGCGCGTGGAGCGCAGTTCCTGTTTATTAATTAAAGTTTCCAACTGATTTACGCACGAGTATATTGCTGCTCCTGTCACCCTTGAGCGCGTGCGAAGGAGGAGATTAAAGCGCAGTGGTATTTGTCAGACGTGCCAGCACTTAATTTAGAAGGATACAATCAAACCAGGAGCAGTTCTCTCTGTTAATTATTCACTTTTAGAGAATACTTCCTCCTGTGTTTATGGATGAGCTTTTAAAGTTCGCCTTTTACCCAAAAGCTTTTTTTACGCACAGGACGTTCCTTAGCCATAACCATTTTAGTCAGAAAAAATGACTCATGTCACGGATATTTACTTGAAATGTTGTCTTTAAAATCAAATTTCTACGAGATATTACAAATTAAACATCTATCTGACAGCTCATCTCACATCCTTTGCTCCCACACATGGGCTCATGTTCTTATCGGACATGTTTGCAAATTAAAACTTCACATTTTATATTTTCTAAAAAGTACATGTGTCCTCGCACACTACACACTCTTACTTGCAGTCTTTAAGAATCTCATCAGCTCCTCAAAGACATGAAAAAGATCTATCTGCATATCTGAGAGCTAACTTAGCTGCGTAATTATATTTGCCATTAGAAGACTGCGTCCCACTCTCCTTATTGGTTTGAAATTCCATTAAATATATTGCTCGAGCTCCCAGGTTAAGCTTGATTTAAATTTGCATACATTTTCATACATTTAGGAGAAATAAAAGAAGGCTGCAGCCACCAGAAAGTCATTAAAGAGCGCTGAGCCGAGGAGCTGCTGGTGGAGAGGGGGACAGAGAGGAGGAGGCGGCCGAAGCAGGTGAGCTGACCGCGGGCTGGATGTGGGGACAGGGCCGCTAGAGGCTGGACGAGGCCTCGGTAACCGGAGGAATGACAGACAGCGGCTGTGAGGGAAGGGTGATGACAGACCAGTGTGTAGCCTCCGGTTGTTGTAGCAGTTAGGCCTGGAGATGGGTGTGAAGTTATTCAAATAATATAGGTTATATATATTAGTTGTTATGTTCTAATTCCAGTGTGGTGTTGCGCGTAAATTCTTCATGTAGTTTACTCTTTGAAATTTCCGTGAAAGTGACTGAATATTTGATGTGAGTGGCAGGGTTGTTCTGGTGGCCTAGTTTGTTGAACTGGATTCTTTCGTCTGAGTCGTTCTGGGATGAAATTGTGCAGAATTGTTTACACAAAATATTAAATTTTTAGCACAATGGCAGCAGTGGTATTTCAATATAATGCCCCCATTTATGGCCTGTCATGTTAAGTGACAGCCAAAGCGAATCGATTTTGTGGGATGAATTCCAGATTTAAAGTAAAATGTATCCTACAAACCGTTTTGATGAAATCTGAGCCAGCACAGCAACAGTGTCGATACTATTTTTAAGTTTTAAAATTGACCGAACAGCTTCCACGCTCCAAATCGCTGAAAAAAATACACCTCTACTATTTTTATTACGTTACAAAAATAAAGTGTGCATTTTAGGGAGCATAAAGCAGACAGGATAAGGATTTGGAGAGGGGGTTGTATTGCTCTCGATAGTCTAAGTTTCTAAGTGTAACAGATGCTTCTCTAGAAACGCTCCTTGTGCTGATTCCTTTTATTCACATCAACATTTTTCTGCCGTCGAGCGCGTTTCCATAGCGAGGCGAATAAAAGGCAAATCCCCGCTCCGCGCCTCCAATAAAGAGCCCATTCACAGATAACCCGAGCCAGCCCTGCTACACTTACACCAGGCAGCACTGCAGGCTCTCTGTGCCGAACTGAACATTACTGCGAAATAACACAAACTAATGACGCATAATTTCTGTAATTTTCTCTTTATAAAATGACACTTTACGGCTGTTTGTCTTGTTTGTTTAGCTGCTTGTTTGCTGTTTATTTTGTCGGCTTTGAGTAAATCTTTCAGTGATTATGCTCTGACTCAGATTATTTGCTGCAGGCAGTGGGGTAAATACAAAGATTTGTTCACTGTAAACCTTCAGTAGGTGAACTTTAACAAGCAAACAATGAAATGCGTCTATTTCTAAGGAAAGAATACAGTTACCCCGAAACAACACACTGTGGGCTATCTTCATATACTAGCACAACCTTTAACGCTTAAATTTGCATTATATTCATTTGGTATTTCAGTGGGACAGTAAAAAAATCGTTGTTCTGCTTTCTCTCCCAAAGCTGCATCAGTTTAATCTCCAATGTTTAGTGGTTTCAAACATTGGCATGGCAAGAATATGTGTTTATATTCAATCTGGTTATGCTGAATTGAAATGGACAAACTTATTTTTGCAGAGCACCATTGTTTTTAATAAAAAAATCAGCACAATAAAGACAAAAATATATTTATCCCTGTGGAGGTTTGAGTGTAGATTTTTCAGGGGTTGTCATGTTGAGTAAGCCTTACATAATGTTTCTCTCACTGTAATAATTCAGTAGTGACAGTGTTTTGCTGCTGCATTTCTAAGCCAATTTAAGAGTTTTCTAAAAATTCATATAACGTTTATGTTTTCCTTTTAAAGCACAAGGAACACGTGCGCGCAGACACAGGGTGTTGTTGGATTATTATATTTTATTTTTTTATTTTTTTGTCGCCCTTTAAAGACTTTCTTTTCCGCAAACAAATACCCTGTCTCCGGTTTAATGCGCCATGCTGCAGACTTTAGATAAATCAGCTTCAGTCTGCTGCAGAGACAGCCGTGGGCCTCAGGGCGGGACCTGTCACGCAGTGTCATGACCTTTGAAAACTTTCCCCACGAAGCCTAAATCTCTGCTCCCTGCGTGCAAGATATGGCCTCAAGTTAAAGATTTTACAACTGCAACAAATCAACGTGTCTTTGCTGTTATAATCATTGTGAGAATCACATTCATTCAGTTTGAAGTGGATCAAAGAGAAGAAACGGGCCTTTAATTCTCATAAAGGTAGCAGGCCTACGGTTGCAAATTGTTTTATAAGCTTCTGGTTTGATTTTTCATAAAGAGTTTAAATTTGTGTTGTAATCCGAAGCATCGGTGTCACATCAGAGAGTGAGCGCAGTTGTTTTTTCATCCTAACACCGACACTCGCTTCACAGGCTCCCAGACAGCCAAATCGATATTCCCATTAACCCGTGACGTCGCTAATAAAGGACAGTGACACCGTGTTTAAACAGCACAGCCCTTCAAAAACAAACCCCAAACTAATCTCACATCTTGTCGTTGACAACCGGTTTGTTTTCAGCAACGACTTGAAACAAAAAACGTGTGTTTGAGCTCTTTCAGATGGATGAGAGCAGCCTGTCCTACATGTCCATCTGTCAGTCATGTAGCCTCACCTCTGCTTATGTATTGTGTGTGTGTGTGTGTGTGTGTGTGTGTGTGTGTGTGTGTGTGTGTGTGTGTGTGTGTGTGTGTGTGTGTGTGTGTGTCCAGTAGAAATTAGGAGGAGGAAATACATTGGACACAGCAATGAATAAATGTAAAGTAAGCTAAAAATCATCCCATGAGAGCACACAAGTGTAAATGTACATTCATAATGCATGAGGCCCGGTGCGTTTGTTTGGTCTGCAGCGCTAGGCTCCTGTTCATTGGGTTGTGTGCGTGGTGTGTGTTTCCACGTGAAAGTTGAAGAGTTTTTGATTTTCAACACTGCAGTGAAGACCTTGTTTTTGTGTGTGAAAACATTACTGTATACTGAAAAAGAATGTCTGCATTATTGTTCTCCAAGTGTTGTCCGGATGTGTCCCTCTTGCAGAGAATTGGGATTAATTGAATCTGCAAGTTTCCACAAATTGTTGAAAAATCTGGATTCTGCATATTTATAAGCAAGAAAATTTAACTTAAAATGAATCACAATGCACCAAATGTGATATTAAGCCGGGAAAAAGACAAGAGGATTTATTTTAGACTAGTTAAATCGTTTTGTTTTGACTTTAAAAGAAGCTTAATTTTATTTTTAATTACAGATTTCTCGCTCTAAATATCACGACGGAGGAATAGCAGCTCATACAAGATAAGAGATTAACAAAGCTTATCTGGATTCCGATGATCAGATAGGTGTGTTTTTTATTTAAAGATTAAAAATCTGTACAATTCCACCTGAAAATGAAAGTCTTACTTTACGCGACTACATGAAAAATCCCATCACCAAATCTTAAAGCTGCAGTGCCTCTGCAAAGACATTCATATGAGGTCGTTTTAAAAATGACACCGCTTTCTTATGATACAGTGTTCAATCTCAGCAAGAATCATATTCACATAAAATAAAAACTAAATCAAAAACACAGTGGCAAGCCTTGCTATCGTCCTCAAGTAGATCCGCGGAGAGATATCAGATCCGGAGGGTCGTGAATAATATGGAAATATGAATGAGCTTTAGTGCCATTTTACTGACCTCATAACAATACTCCGAGAGGAAAGATGCATTTTGAACGCCCTGGATGCTTTTTTAATCAGATAAAGTTGTTTTGAATTTCCAATTTCTCTCAAAATTCAAGTCATTTAATTTCCTGGAACGACCAAAAGACAACAAAGTGCAAAGTGAAGCTTCAATTAAATGTCTTAGGTCTTCATATTAGTATTCCAACTGTGGCGCAAAAAATCCCAGCGTAAAATTATTTTTGGTGTGGAGTTAATTAGAAAATGTATTCAGTCAAAACAACACACAGGCCTGAGGTCAGAGAGTCTTTCAGCTCCTGGAAATGTTTCTGAGAACAAACAAGCAATCCAAGAAAATTATTTTCTATTATCTGCAAGAATTTGAAACACCTGAGAGAGAAAATGAAACTGTTTGTGTCCTCTGCCTTCCTTTAAACAAAGCTAGTGTTTGTCAGAGAGATTATTCAATTCATTCTGCTTTGAGTGCGTGTGCGTGTGTGTGTGTGTGTGTGTTACAGGTGCTGTTTGCAGTAGAGGCCAGTGTATTGTCCCTGGGTCAGCGAGGAGGGAGCCAAGGTTGGTAAAAAATCTACATAACATTACCATCTGTTAAACTTCAAACTGGTCTAACACAAAACACAAAACACACACACACACACACACACATACACACACACACACACACACACACACACACACACATACACACACACACACACACACACACACACACACACACACACACATACACTCTCACACACAGTGTACTATAAACACTGAACTGTGAAGAAGAGTAGAGTGTCTATAGAAATGTAATGTATGCTCGTCAGGCCCTCTCAGCTCCTTTCCCACATCCTCCTTCTTCTTCTCCTCTCTTCTGCTGAGAGCAGAGAAGAGCTCAGGGTTGAGGCCTCAGCCTGCACCAACGAGGAAGAGAAAGGACTCAGGAGCAGAGAGAGCACAGAGTTGTTGTGAAAACTCTGCGCCTAAAAATCCTACCCTCTCTCTGAAAAACAGACCTGGGTGAATTTCAAGCAGAGTATGAGCTTGTACTCTGCTGCAGCTATATAACCAACCAACGTACGTTCCCCTGTGGCCCACACACACACACACACGCACACATACACACTCTTACACATGCACACACCCATACACATACACACACAGGTCCCTCTGAAGGAGCAGGCGGAGCCGGCAGTTGCACATCTGCATTTCAAACACAGACTCTCTGGGATTCATTATTAATTAGCCTGCTGAGCCCTGGAGGACTGGTGATGCTGCCGTCACACACTCACACACACTCACACACTTATACACAGACACACACATGCATTAAAACACAGACACACACACACCTCATGACCCCTTTACCCCTCTGCTCTACAGTTAGAGTCCTCAACAGAATACTGAGCCGCACATGAACGTCCCTCCCACCCCCCAATCACATCACTTCCTCTGATTTCCCAGCTTAATGTTTGCTAAAGGATGATGAATTACAGGAGGAGGAGGTTTTATTAAGCTAAGCGCAATGTAACTGTGTTAAAATGCCATATTCAATGGAGTTGTTTCGCACAGCACAGTGTTTTAAATGGCATATGTGAGAAGATTAGAGAAGCCTCAAAAGCTGTTCTGGTTCTTATATCACATCAATAAACATTACAAAACTCCCCTCTGCCTTTTTGTGCTTTACTCTTTTTACTATTTGTGGAGAATAAGATTGTTGTGTTTTGCCTGCCTGCAATTTATGGATATGCGTTTCTGTGTGTGTGCAGCTCTGCGCGTTAACCTCCACCAGCAGTAGATAGAGGAAGATCAGAAAGACACACAGCGATTATGCATGAGGAAAGTCTCCAGGGTCCACAGAGAGAACAAGAGAGAAAGAGAGAGAGAGAGACATCAAACACACTGCAGTGAGAACCCTCTGTCCACAACACACGTCCCAGTGTGTGCAGTTTACAAAAATAAACACGAGAGGAAGAAACAAACGCGCATGCTGCGGGTTTCAGCCTATTGTGTGCCTCCGCTGTTGCCCACGGTTGCATTAGTATGCAGGGAAGCTAACGTTTGATGCTGGGATCATCCAAGAGCATCAGATTGTGCATGCTGTTCTGACATATTTGTGACAGGGTGATGTGTTGACTGCAAATATTTGAAGGAAAGTTCTGTCCTGGGTTCTGGTGGGGAAGTTGTTCCTTCTTTAATCTGTAGTTGATGAGATAAAAATGTGTTGTTCAGCAACATGTAGCTCCTTCCACATACCATTATGGCTCAGGTGGAAGGCTTATTACCATTGCTACCAGGGCTATAGGTGGGCAGTCTGTGATCCCTCACTACACATCATCACCTCAACCATTTTCTCGCTCCAGGCTATATCCTGAGCTGTGATAGGGCGAGAAGCTCTGGCAGTAATTTGGACATAATCGCATAATTGAGCAGGACTCCGGCATCATCAGCTTCTGCCTCTGAAGTCTTCGATTTAAAGCTCAGCTGTCACCTTCTATCTCTATTCAAACTGATGAACTCGTTCCTGTGAGGATCAGGAACTCTTGAACCGGTTGGATCTGAGAGAGAGCCAGCAGTGGACCTCCTCCGAGCACACACACTTCCTGGTTTCGTGTAGAGAATTCTGGGTAGAGGTTTGCAGGGGGAAGAGACCACTTCTCGACAACACAAAACAGCCTTTGTTGGATGTGTAACGAAGAATCTGGGGCAATCGAAGAATCTGCACAAATGTTGTTACAAGTTCTCGCTCCGCAAGGGGAACTAGAATTCCCTTTCAGAGCGTTTCCCTCGGCCTGTTCTTTCCTTCAAAGGAATGAACATATGATTTTTGGTTTCATACCAATTCCACCTGGAGTCTCGAAGGGAAGAATAACAAATATGGGAAACATTTAATCCAGAATAATATGTTTATCCAGAGACCTGTGGACTTAGGGAGGAATGGACCCCCTCTGATGTGGTCTGCTGCCAGTGTGTGTGTCTTCATGCATGGGTGTGAGCGCAGGTTTTGGTGTGTTTTGGTTGGATGTGCTAGATGGGTGAAGAGACCCTCGACCCCCTGGGGCCAGGAACTCTGGGTGAGGAGGAAGAGAGGTGTAACACACTCTCAGATTTCTAAAGTGTGTTTGTGTGTGTATGTGTGTGATACAGGATGTGACAAAAGCAAGGCAGCAAGCAAGAAGTTGGACAGAAGTGCTATAAACTCTGGAAGAGTCTCAGTTATGATATTGCCTCACATGGAGAAAGTTTTTCTGCAGGAAAGAAAATATGAATTTAATCCTTCTGGTGGGGTTAAGTGAAGAGAAAATACTCAAAACTCAGATGTATTTGCACCTTTTTTAGCTATGAGGAAAACTTTGATTTATTACAGCTGGGTTTCACTTTCATTGCTGTTGTCACTTAAAAGTAAAGGCAGAGATAAAGAACCCAAAGACACCAACGCAATGAATTTAAACGGGGCAGGAAATATATATGATTGGATGACCGACTTACCAACGGAGCCAGGTGACTGAAACTTGTTCTCTAAAGACTAAAGGGATTTAGGTGCATCAGAAATGTTGTTAATGGTCCCTTATTGCAAAAGACAACTGCTCACAAAACTATGGAAGGTCAAAGTTCAACCAGGAAGCTGGTCTGCGAACTGTAATGGGTTTTTCAACAGTTAAGAGCTACACAACACTATGTTGGTACAACAGTTGTTATACTCACCTGTCAGATTCCAACCTGTCTACCACACCTCCCTGACCTCCTAAAAAGGTTTGATCTGACTGAGCTCTTGACAATCACAGCATTGACAGGGATTGTCACAAACAATAGAAAGGCCTCAAATTCACTGTGATTCAGTGATTGAGACAGATTAAGGTTGGTGAGTGGCAACCTCCGGCCATAAAATATGAAGCCCTTGTGGAAGTGCTGAAAAAACCTGCAGTTCATCGATCGTCCGCTTGAGGATGGCTGCAGAAACACCAGAAACCACATACACACCAATTAAAAAAGTCGATTGCTGCAGCAATAATTAACATGTTTACAGCCTGGTTCAAAAAACAGTTTAGGTCTGAGTATCTAATTTCTCTATCGGCACACACTGTATAGAGGGGATATTTTTTATAACTTTTTATTTTCTAAGATATTAAACTTAAAAGTTTTGCCTAAATAAGGACATGCCTGACTTGATTGACAGGTGGGCACCCTGTAGCTGTTAGCAAAAAGGCTAAAGGGCCTCCTCTTTACCTCACACTAGCTCAGACAAAGGCTGTTTTTGAAACTGACTATACTAGCAGTACCTACTGATTTGGCCAAAATTCAGTTTTAGCAAGTAGCATGTGAACGAGAGCAAAATCTGCAGTATGCCAAAACTCCCCGGATGTCTACTGATTCTGGAAAATTTCACAGTATGCATCAGACCAGTCTGCCTCGCGTACTGTTTCCCATAATGCACAGCACTCGTTCCGCTTTTTCTTTTCTCTTCTTTTTTTGACAGGGGAACTCAGTTTTTAGGTGCTGCGAAAATGATTAAATTCCATATAAACCCCTTCTTAACTTTTTAAATCATAAGTGATGCTAAAGAAGCAGTTTATCTATCTATCTGTTTACTTCCGCAATCTGAAACCGGAAATACATTGATGTCTGACCCAGCGTGCTGCAATACAGATCGAACAGAACAGTCATACTACATACTAAATTCAAACGCAGTATGTAGTAGGCAGTACCTACTGCCTACTACATTAGTAGGTAGTATGTAGCAGGCCGTTTCGAAAACAGCTAAAGTAAGGTTGTGTTCAGCATTTCCGAGATGGCACCCTCCGACGATTGACTTAAAAGAAACGCTTCAGGAACAGATGGGTGACGTCACAGATACTACGTCCATTTTTTATAGTCTATGGTGTCATCTGAGTGAGCAGGGTCACCCATCAGGACATGGAGCCCTGCTCTCCTGTAGCTACAGGTAAACCAGTATTAAATTGACTTACTCTTACCGCTCTGTTCTCACACGGTTCATCATGACTGATTCATGTGGCTTTATTTTACTCTGAGAGGGATGCAAATTATAATGCAGCAAGAACATACAGAAAAAAACAGATATAAAAGTAAAATGAAAATTCAACACAGAAGAACTGAGAACATGTATGTGTTTATGCTGCAGATTTGAAGGTCAATGTAAATATTTGATATCTTGTAACTGATAGACTGATTGTGCAGTCATTAGCTATGAACTAGCGAGAAACTTTGGGTTTCCATGGGAAAGATTTCTGAATATAAGGAGTGCACGCCAGATTGTCTCCTCAAGTTCTAATGTTTGGAGAGAAAATGTACCACCTGAGTATTGATGGAAGTATTGATCGATATTGGAAGGTAATCTGGCATTCACCAACTAAAGCAGCTGATATGGCATCTGTTTCGTTGCATCAACTCTTTGATGGTGAGCTAGTTAGCCTCATGTTTAGCCGACTGTGAGGTTTTTGCTCAGAACAAAAAATATATGTATAAAAAAAGGAACAAGACTTGAATAAAAGCCCTGTTTATGTAATTACCAATTTGTATATATAAAAAATTGTTATATTACTACTTTTGACAATTATTGGTCTTATTTTTTTACAGTAGTATTTTGGATTTTTTTTAAAAAAGGAAGGCTTTTATTGAATCGTACAAGTACTGAAAATTGCTTCTTTATGAGTAAATAATCGTAAGAAGGCTTTTGAAGATTTTTTTTTCTTTTAATCGTTTTTTTGTGTAAATTAATACCATCAAATTTGTGCTCACTTAAATAGTGTACTAAAAGCGTTAAAGATTTTGACAATATTCACCAAGATTTTTATCAAGAAGACTATTTGGATTCAAAAACAAAAACAAGAACAAATAAAAACACTGGTAAAAGAATCCGCTTTTCAACTTGATAATTACTTTTAGAATTGAAATCAGTTTGGTCCCTGCATTTCCTTAATCTGTCCGTCCCTGGTTTGAAATCATGCTAAAGAAATTCAGACACCACCCCAAGCTGACACATTACAGCAACTCTACTTCTACTACTATCCACAACTACTACTACCAGCTCAGGATGCCAAAGTACTAAACCCTTTTCCTCCTCTTCTCTCTCTCTCTCTTGCTCGGCCTCCCTCTCCTTTCCTCTGAAAGAAGCTCTTATTGTGGCGATGTCAGCTGTCTCAAGGGCATCCAGAACAAAGAGGCTTTTCACCCCTCTGCATATCCTCCTCTCATCATCCTCCTCTCTCTCACCTCTCACTCTCATTTCTCTCAATGTCCCTCATTCTGACTCCCATACTATGCAAACCTCTCATTTGTTTGCACCTTTCCTCCCCACATCCTTCCCCTTTCCTCACTGTTGTTTTGGCAGCTGTAGGTGGGTGGGGTACGGGGTACAGTTGCTGGTGCAGCAGCAGGTTGACGTAAATGAGATGAGGACGGTATCACTGGTGGATTATTAGAAGATTAAATCCTTTGGCAAGTTCCTCGGTTTGGTCTGAGAAACAGCATATCTGAGATAACTCTGCTGTTGTTGGTGTGTTTGCCAGTGTGTGTCTGTTGTGTGTGTGTGTGTGTGTGTGTGTGTGTGTGTGTGTGTGTGTGTGTGTGTGTGTGTGTGTGTGTGTGTGTGTGTGTGTGTGTGTGTGTGTGATATACGTCCTGTTTGTATCTGTGCCTGGCAGAGTATGGAGGCAGGAGGAGAGTGATGCAGGCAGCAGCAGCTGGTGCAGATACACAATGTCAGGAGAGCTCACAGAGACAGAGCGAGGGTACAACAGAGGATGCCTCCTTGGCCGACTGTGTGGAAGGGGGACAGTGGAGCATAACAAACAGGATCCACCTTTCTGCTTGGCTAATTTTCCCCATTAAAACAGCCCAGCAGGAGCCTCAGCAGTCCACCAGCTGGAACAGAGGTTATTTTAGTGCCTGTCTATCAGCAGGGTGTGCGTGCGCATTTGTGTGTGTGTGTCACTTGCATCTATTTTGGTGTGTGAGTCAGAGGTTTGGAGAAGCATAAAGATCTTCCATAGGAGCGGATTCAATTCACTGATATTAATTTCCTTCTCTCCAGTCATGCATAAACAAAGGAAATCTCTGTGGCTGTCTGCAGTGTGTGTTTCGCCCTGCTGCGAGTCGCTATAATGTGCTCCAAGCTGATATTGATGTATGTGCCCATATTTGCCCAGTCATCTCTTTATGTGGCCGGCCCTCCTCTCCTCTGTCTCAGTCAGATCCTAAACTAATCCCCAACCCTGCTACTCTGACAAGAAAATCCCCTATTTTAATGCATGCACACACACACTCCATCTTCCTCCCTCGCCCATGGCCACCCACCCCAGTCACACAAACACACACACACACTCTCTCACACACACACCACCTCTCGCTCTCTGTTTTTTTTATCCCTCTGTGTACTGTACACAACTTCCCTTCAGTCCTCTTTCCTTTTAGCAAAGCATGCTTTGTGTGTAAGTTACCATTTGTTACATTTTGTCAAAGTCAAATCTGTAAAATCTGTTTTTAACAGTGGTGTCATTATGCCAGAGGCTGTCAGGGAACGTTAACTGAAATCTGTTACAGTCCATTTACTGTAAGAAAACAGTAATCACATAACGGACAATTGCGTTTTTAAAAAGGACAGGCGTGCTGCACTACTGAAACCAAGCATCAGCATTGCTAAACAGGTTTTCCTAAATGGTCGTAATGGTTCTGGATGATCTCATTCATGTTGTCGTCTGAGAGTTGAAACATGTTTTTTTGCTGTGGAGTGGATTTTGGAGACAAATTATCCTTAAAATAAACAGAAATGGTTTTTTTTTAAAGTCTAATGAGACTTTTGGTTTAAATGTTTGAATGTTGCATTAGGTAATCCATCCGAAAAAAAAGTAGGGAGCGCTTACGAGATTAAAAAGAGGGGTTAAAGGTCAAAGGCTGGTGGCTAAGTGACATGATAGACAGGTTGTTAGTCTTCATTTAAAGTCTCAAAATAAACTGATATCAGAATCTAACCTCACAAAAATTGAAAATGCAGCGCTCTAAATTACAGCAGACAATGCAATACAATGTCTTCATTTGATAATAATAAATAGTAGTTTGTAACTTTAAGTTCATGGAGTTACATCAAATTCCATTGGTTGTCACCCTGCTTTCAAAATGTCTGTCCTTCTGCTGTAAACATTCATATAAAAATAAACTCATACATTTATTTGTAATTAATACACCGTAATGAAATACTCCCATGAGGAGTTTTAACCTGCTTGTGAGACAGATTAAAACTGACATCGATGCTTCTTTATGGCCTACAAAAGTGAACAAGACCATCAGCAACAAGTCAGATAGTTGTTTTTGTAAGTTTAATGCCTGATACCATTGTAAGGGGGTAGGTACAGACCATGTGGTACAGAAAACTACAGGAACAGCATTTCCTTGTATTTTCAGCAGCAAATATTCACAATGAGTGACACATTTTATGTTATAAGAAAGCAGGATGAGATTTTTTTGTCAGAAAATATCATGGCACACTTAGAACAATTAAGGGCAGCAAGGCTATAAGATGAACATCTCTGCACTCACGAGGCACCAAAATCCACACAAACTTAAAGTGCTCCAAATGTGATCGAAACTAGAGCAATTTCAATGTAAATACATACAATTGGATTGAATTTTTTTATTGGAACATTGAAAAATAACAAACTACAAAGAGACAGACACAAAAGAGAAAACTTCAGAAAACAATGCAAAAAACTGTTTAATCATTAATATACATTTAATTTACATATATGAAAAGGAGCGTGCAATTAAAGGTACAAACCAGGTTAACATCACCACATTAATTATATTATAGGTAAATCTGAAAAGACAGCTGTTACTTCTACTGTGGAAAGCCAACACCGTAATTAGATGTAGTTTTGAACTGTCTGATACAGAAGCAGCATTTTGCTGTGAACCCTGGCTCCAGGTTGTACCAAAAATGAACATAATATTTTCTTGGAAATGATTAATTCCCATGACATAATCTTTCCTTATGAGGTAATGTGCCAAAAGTCAGATTCTGGTTGTAACTCAAGTATGTTTTCCACTGTAGTGCACATGAACTGAGTTGAATGCATACTACGTGTAACTGGGTGCGGCCTCCGAACACTTTCTGTGGTGTGGCAGAAAGGAGTCTATTCCCCAACCCTGCTGAGTTTTCCCTCCAGAAAGTAACTGGTCAGAGAAGTCAGACTGGATGGTTAATTTATGCTGCTAGCTTGTCAGGCAGTTGCCAACTACAGCGTGTTTGTATTTCACACCGTTGTTCAAAGGCAGTAAAACATTTTATTAATGATTTGAGTATTATAGCACATTAACAGTGGGGATAAAATCCGAACTGTGAAGTTGCAACCTGATTGAATGCCATAGTATGTTATTTATTCAGTTACTGTAAATTTAAGCTGTCCATATGATAAATTAGTGCCTGTTCACATGCAGAACTGTTACTGACATGCTTCTTCAAGATAACCTACATTTTATGAGCTTTTCATCTGCAGAATAACTGGGTTATTCACAGCAAGTAAAGGGACTATCTGCATCTACCAGCAAGGAGAGATGACCTTGTGGCGCGCGCGCGCGCACACACACACACACACACACACCCACACACACACACACCCACACACACACACACACACACACACACACACACAACACACACACACACACCATGAGGAAAAAACTGACAAATGGCAGTTCAGCAGCTCAGTTAGATGGTAAATGTGTGTTTAAACAATGCAGAGTGACGCTTACACACGCACAACACTTAGTGGCCGGTCGGTGATATAAGATTGATTTGGTTCACTCTCTCACTCTCTTTCAGTCACTCTTTTGAAACACACACGTATGCCACAACACACCATACACACACACGTACACACACAGTGGAATATGAGTGATGTGATTCAGGACACCTCTCGGCAGCCACTCTGCTTTCCATCCTAACGCCTGAGCAGAATACTAATCACTGGATCACATTACAGAGAGAGAGAGAGAAGAAGAGAGGAGAGAGAGAGAGAGATGAGAGAGATGGAGAGAGAGAGAGAGAGAGAGAGAGAGAGAGAGAGAGAGAGAGAGAGAGAGAGAGAGAGAGAGAGAGAGACAGAGACAGAGGACAGAGAGAGGAAGAAAGAGAGGGAGAGAGGGAGGGAAAGAGAGAGAGAAGTGAGAGAGAAAGAGAGAGTGAGAAAGATGGAGAGAGAATAAGAGAGAGGGAGATAGTTGCAGCTATAGGAGGAGAGGCAGCAGCATAGAATAATATGGATTATATGAGATAACAGAAATACAAAGGTGGGCTTCATAGACCATGGTGTGTGTGTGTGTGTGTGTGTGTGTGTGTGTGTGTGTGTGTGTGTGTGTGTGTGTGTGTGTGTGTGCATGCGTGTATTTTACCTCCACACCTTCCTGTGAGCAGCATGCAGATTGTGCGGCTGCTGATGAAAAAGTAATGTCACAGGCAGGTGAGAGCAGAACCGAACAGCGGGGAGAGAAACATGTTGGAAAGAGAGATGAGATCAGAGAGAGGAAAGTAAGTTCTGTCATCCCCTCAGAAAGTCATCTTCAACAGGCAGCTGGTGAAGAAAAATCTTTGTTCCCTAAATCTGCATTTAAAATAAATAACTACTACCTACACAGCCTTTATTTAAGTACAATGATTTTAACTTTAAGATTTTGTTCCCTATACACTGAAACGTTTATCTGCAATTTTTGCTTATTGAAGTGGTAAAAGATGGTGACAGTTATTATCTTTAAAAATAAAGAGGACACTTGTAATGATGAACCCACAAATAATTATCAATTGATATGCAGTCTGCAGCTCAAACCTAAATGGCATTAAAACTCCTGTGAGAAGTTTGTAACTGCTCATGAAACAGACTGATTTAAAAAGTGATGCCTCTTTTTCACCCAAAAAAGCAAATGAGACCATCTGCAACAAGACTAATATTTACAATACTGTGACTTTTAATGCCTTTACACTGTGAGCGGTGTCAGACCAGATGATTGACAGCCTGCTGAAGAAGAAGCTTTTTTTCCCATGCAAATATTTACAATGAGTGATATATTTGATTTTAAAAGACAGCAGGATTACATTACTTGTTATAAAATATACAACACAAAATAAGCAAAGAGATAAAAGGTACCACTTTGTCCACAGGGGATGCCAAGATTGACACAAAAGGTTCTCACAGGAGCTTTAAGAATTTCATTTCTGAATTCATATTTATCCTCTCAGATTTATCTAAGACCACATGATCTTTTTTTTTAGCTTATTATTTGATAATATTTGAATTTAGAGGTTGATGCACTTCCTCAAACACATTCCATACATCCATTTTCTTCACTGCTTATCCAGTTCCAGATCACAGGGGGCGGGCCAGTCTGTTAGAGGGCCGACATGTAGAGACACACAACCATTCACACTCAAACTTATAGGCAACTTTAGAGTGACCAATCGACCTGATGAGTGTGTTTTTGGACTGTTGGAGGAAACCAGAGTACCTGGAGTGAAGCCTTTCATGCACAAGGAGAACATGCAAACTCCACACAGAAAGGCTCCTGCCCAGTCAGGGATTTGAACCAAGAACCCTCTAGCATTGAGGTAACAGTGCTGACCACATCACCACCATGAAGCCCTTCTAATAAAACATTATTAGTCATAAATGCAAGTTTTACCTCATTATCCTCCACTATTGTACTTACGTCTTTTTTACTGAATGGAGGAGAATGTAGTTCTGAAGAAAGATTGTTGATAATAAAACTCAACATCCAAAAATAAACCCTTCCTTCAGTGCTCTTCAGGAAGCTCCACCCTCTTAAACTTCATGGATGTGAACAGCCAGAGAACAACAATATGGCTGAATCTGTCGTCCGCTGCAGGAGAGTGAGTTTACGTCAATATTTGCAGGAAATGTTTGAAATTTTTCGGTGTAGGCTCTCACCTCTCAGATGAGGATGTGTAGGAGAGAGTGCAGACTGAGGCTAATTAGGTCAAGTTTTTGGCTCGACTGCACAGCAAGAGAAAAGTTAGACAGAAGGTATGTTACTTTTATTTGACTCAAGAATTAGAGCTTTTTTTCCCCTGCCGCTGATGGTAACAGACATTAGTTGTAGAGGAAAGGATCTCTGTTCACTTGAATGGGACTCATCCTAACGAGGCAGCCAGTAATAGAGACATTTAGTCCCATTAACTGAAGTTATCAGAAGTAATTGTCGGAGTCATTTTCCTGAGCAATGACTCAGATTATAGCTCATTTTGGTTTAATCTGGATCATCAAAAGCCAGTTTGGGCTGTGCAGCGTCCTTTCTTCCCAGCACTGCACTTGCCTGTGTGACCAACATGCATACACAAACACTCGCACTGAATCTCACACACGTTCCTTCTCTTCACCCCCCCTCCTCCCCTCCCTCCCTATACCGACCCCATGCTGAAGCAATTATGTCCAGTGTGTGAGTCTTCTACAGGCAGTGTGAAGGTGATTGATGATGCTGTCAGCACAGGGAACATGTTTTAACGTCAGAATAATCTCCCTGCTAATATATTACATCCACTGGATAGGGTTCAATCATTACTAATAGCTCTGCTAACTTGGTGAGAGGGGAGCTGGTGTTGAGAGCACGTGCCTGTGTGTGTGTTTGAGTTTGTGTGTGTGTATCTCATTAATCAGGGCAGAAGTAGAGGCAGGAAATCTAGTAAGGCCAACCAATAAACAAGTATGCCAGTGCAAGGTGGAATACCAGCCAGCGAGAAGTGTTTACTTCTTACATAATTACTCACTCGTATCCTATAGTCAGTGAATCAACTGAGACACTGTTGTTGTGAATGCGAGTGAGTCTTACCACCACTTGATATAATATCGTCTTATGAAATGAAAGAGGTGCAAAGAAAGGAGCACAAAGGCATCCAACGCTTCAAAAAGAGGCTGCCTTGTGGTGTCTAATCCGCGCTGTCTAATCTCTCAAATTGCTGTGACGTTTGATGAAGGGGATCGAGCTGGTGTGAACGGAGAAATGGGCCCAGTCAGAGAAGGAGTGAGTGTTTATGTGTGTGTTGTTTTTTTGCTGATGTGTACAGTACAGATCCAGCTGTGCCCTCTGCTTCTGAACAAATCCTTCTTTAAATGCGAGCTGTGTTGTTTACAGCAGTTCTCTGCCTCCAGACACCGTTCTCTCTCTCTGCCTACACTGCCTCTGTTCATTTGACACTGCCTCCTCTCTTATCTGCTTTACGTATTTGCTCATCACATGCACCATCCCCCACTTTCTATAGCTGGGTGGAATATGCATGTTGTCGCATGTTGCATGCACAGACGCACACATGCATCTTGGAACATTGGAGAAATAAGGAAAAAAAGACGGAGCGTGTGTGTGGGTTAGTGTGTGTGCAGTAGAGTCTGTGGGGATTGGTGTTATATTCTGCTGGTGTCAGCTGGCTCGTGGCCTGCAGATTAATGTGTGCATGTGTATGTGTGCACACACATATGTGCGTGGCTCAAACAAAGGCGCCCTCACAAACACCCGTAAACAGATTAGCTCGTCTGCTTAGAAACAAAGGGTTAAGAGAGAATGCAGATTTCACAGAGAAGGGGAGGGAGCCGAAGCTGTGCGTCGAGTTTTGGGGTGTGTGTGTGTGAGGGGTGAGCGGGGCCAGCACGGCGGTGGAGCGTCGTGATCCCTCTCCCTAATACTGTGTGGAGAATCTCCTCGCTGGGCTCAGCTGCCAATTCTCTCCACTGTAACAGTCCCATTCTCCTCCTCAGCCGCTGAAACAATGCTGCCGAGCCTTTCTGTGCGTCTCCACACAAAGAGCCCAGCGCTGAGACAGACGCTCAGAGTAAACTGAGACACGGCACCAGGACAATAGACTGAGAATGGTTTTGTTTAGCATTGTGTTTTGTGTTTGTTGGGACAAACAATAAAGAAAGTTCCAAGGGATGAGCAACTTCTTCCTCATTGTTAAACTTTAAGAGGATGGAAAGTTTAGAGAAGAAGGAGATGGTGATTTTCTGATGGTCAGACTCATCTGACCACTCGCACAAATGTATCAGTATAAGCTTTCAGAGTTTTCAGGTAACGTGTTTTCCAGCACTTCCTATTACAGGAAATACAACCGAGGACTGATCTACTGAAAACACTTTAATCATTTTGTGTAAGAAAGCCTGTTTACCTGCCAACTAACAAAAACATTTTCATGGACAAGTTCAAAGAGCACCAAGATAATGGTATGTGTTTGAAAGTGACAGGCTTAATTTCCTCACAGTGGACGGTACACAGGTACACAGGACGTTCCCCCTCTACTGGTGACGACGGCTGCTGTGATGCACAGCCCCAGAGGAGCACCTCCCTGGGACCTTGAGCCAATCACGACAGCCGAAACAAGCCCTTTATCTACAGGGGCTTATTAAGCTAATTGAATTAGCATGTTGTGGTTTCTGAACCCAAATACGATTAGCCTGTTATTACTGTGTTATCAGGGTCCCTTGTTACAGTAACAGCAGGTTACTTTTGGCTGCTTCATCGGCTCTTTTTCTCTCTCTGTCTCTCTGCCTGCTTTAAACTGGAGCTTTTTACATATTCACATAGCTCCTTATCTTTTAAATACCTGGCACAGTTACAGCGTTAAATATAGAGAGCAACTCATGCCAGCTAAAGCAGTGGATACATTACTGTTAACAAAAGCTTCAAAGCAATGCAAACACCTGCCCAACAGACAGACGCAGTTAGGCACATACTAGTGAACATAGCTTAGCATTTAACTTCTGAAGAGCCAGAAATTGGTTCACAATAACATAACATGGGTACATTTTTTAACATGTGCTATTTTGTCCCTTCCGCCCAACCGTAGTTAAACCCCAGTGTCTTCCTGCTTCCCACTGCCTCCATTATAGAAAATAACAACACCGCTGTGCTTTTCAATGGCAGATTTCACTCAAAATAAAAACCTGGCAGCTCAATGACAAGTCCAAAGGTATGCACTTTGTGTTAAGCTGAATTATAACGGAACTGAAACATTGCGTAGTAGCACTTTGAGCCACCACCTATGAGTGAGGCATATCAGTGCAGTTAATCAGACTGATGCTAGTTGGCAACTTCATCACAAACCTGGCAAAGCACTTTTTTGGAGTGCACAGACCTGTGGATGAAACCATGATAAACTGTCTCCTAACTCTAAGTCATGGTTTCAGACCACACTCATGTAGCAATGCAGACTTTATTTGAATAACAAATCAAAAAAGTCAATATCATAAAGTATGTTTCATTGCATTCATTGAGATTAAGACATTGTTAAGAACTACTTCACATTGTTATGGACCGATAAAACAGTTTTTGAAATGCACAGTTACAGAATTTTAACAACGCAATTAACCATGATTAACTACTGGAATTCAGCCGGTAATTGGAATTATAAAAATCAATTAACAGCCCTAATAGGTAAATAAAGGTGTTGAATATATTGTGACATTTGGGCTGGGGATAGAGGTCTTAAAATAATTAAATATTTGAATCTTGGTGAAAACAACGTCCCATATTCACCAAATCCCCCTCTACCAGCTGGGTGGGGAGTCATAAAGGCCAGCTTGAGTGAGAGAGTGGGAGGTGGGCAGACTGAGTGGAAGGAGGTGCATGGGTGAGGGAGGGGGGAGCTGGGTGAGGGGGCTGAGGGACCAGGTTGGGGAATCAGCTGGTCTCTCTGAGCCTGTGATTAATATACTGGGGCTGCTCTGTACCACCTCCACACCACACTGTCCTCACCTCCAATTAGCATGCTAATGAACCACTACATGTGTGACTGTGTGTGTGTGCATGTGTGTAACTGTGTGTGTGTGTGTGTGTGTGTGTTTGGGGAAATGTGTGTGTTACCTGAGGGCTCTCTCTTACTGTTCGCCATAAACAGAAACAGTCTGGCATTCAGAGGAAAGGCTGCTGCACTGCTAATTGAGACCCGTGTGTGTGTGTGTGTGTGTGTGTGTGTGTGTGTGTGTGCGTGTGTGTGTGTGTGTGTGTGTGTGCGTGTGTTTTGGACTGTGACCTTAGTCCTACTTACTGCTGTTATGGTAACAGGTTGAATAGGAATGTTTTCTCTGCCTAGTTATACCTGTCACGGTGACCTTTGTTCTGTGTGATTGCTGAGAGGTGGACACGAGCCGTCACAGCTCGTTCTCCATGGGTGACATGATTCACAACTCTGCCATGTCACAGGCGGCATATGCAAATATTCAGAAGCTATAAACACACTACCCTCAAATACACAGTCAACTCATACAGATGCATACAACGCTATATCACCTTATTTCAGATAAACATTTTCGCCTCTCCCTCACTTCCTCATATTATATTGTACAAACTATAAACCCTCTGAAGAAAACTTGTGATTTCAGGATTATTCACTGAAATTAACATGAGAAATACTTTGATATGGGAGTTGCAGTCACTTTTTTCTGAGTGGTAGATGCAAAGATTACCAGTGACATTGCGATACAGGCAAAATGAAGCGTCTGCCAGCAACTGACAAGCGTAGCTTATGAAAAATGCTGAGAACAGGGAGAAACAGCTACCTTGCCTAATCTAAAGTGGGCATCATTTGGTTCAGAATAAAGAAGTAAAGCCCACATAATACCAGGCCTTCTGTTAAACGCTCATGCAGGATCTCTAAATAGAAAGAGCTTTAGTTTGACATATTGAAACTCAGTACTCCCCATCCAATCAAATCCAGATCTCCTTTGTGTTTCCACAAACACATTCCATTTAATTCAAATTAAAAGAAAAGTTCTGGGAACTGAAAAAACAATTGATGCACAGACTGTGTTTCAAATGAAAGGCAGGCATGCCAGCGGGTTTGAGGGTTTCAAATCAATAAATCATTTGAACATGAACATACAGACATTCCTTATTAAAGCTGTTTATTCTAGTTAATTCTATCTTTGATGCAGTTTTTGTTATATTCGTTGAAAATCTTAAAATATACCAAAACCAACCAATTAATTAAATCCAGTGACTAAAAATAGCTTATTTGGCACTCTGGTAGTACAGTTCAAAAACTCAAATCTTATCAAATGTGTTTGTGCTGGGTTTAAATCCTGGTCACAACTTTATTATCAGAGTTAATAGAAGTCACATCAATGTGTATCTTATTTCAACAGGCAAAAAACAAGTTTTGAAGCTTGTGATGAGCAAAACATATCTGCCCATGCAGTAAATTCAGTTTATTAGTTAAGTTTCTTGTGGTTTGAATAAAGTTTCCACTTAAGAGACATAAGAACTACATTTGTTTACTGCATTGGCAGATATGTTTTCTCTCTATGATTAATTCATGCTTTATTGCATGCCTGTAAAATCTAGAATATGATGTTTATCTGGATTTGTTATGTGAGTAAGGCCTAAAATGAATCAGTGAGATCATTTTGTACAATTCGTAAAATTAAAAATTTTGCAGTAGACTGGGTGGCTTACCTGACTAATTGCCTACCATTATAAACTGTGCCCATGAGTCTTCCACAAGCTCCTACATGCTAGTCAAAGAGGAACGGCAGATGAAGTTAGTTTGATAAAGTGAGCAATGATAATGTTAGGATACACTCCTATCCCCATGGCTCTCTGATAGACTCAGCCTAAAGTGTTCAGAGAGGGACAGTGTTTGTTATCTTCCCTTGGTACTTTCAAAATTTAGCAAACATTTTCTGGTTTTACCAAAATGAAGACCATGCTTTAAGCATACGTTTATAATAAATAAGAGGATAAAACATTAATGAACCGCTCAGAACAATTTAAGCAAAAATAAAAATAAAGGAAAAAAAGAAAACAATCATGAAATAAAACAGATGGTAGATGACAGACTATCAAGGAAATAACTTGAAACGTATTCATCATCATGGTGAAAGTGAAGAGAGAAACAAAGGCAGGAGGAGGAAGCGGGACATATAGAAACATAAATTCTTCTTCTAGTAGCAAAAGGAAATGTGGTCTCAGTATTTAGATAAACACAAGAGCTGATGGAGGATTAACTCGACCTCAATGTGACTTCCATCTGCTTTTATTTGTGGTGCTGATACAAAACCATGATTGCTCAGCCCAGCATCCAAAATGTAAAGGTAGTAACCCCACATTGAATCAGCTCAAAAACTCTCCCTTTAGAGTATTCCAACTTTGATACAAAAGAGAAAAAAAAGAGGAGTCAGACTTTTGGTCAAACAAACAAGCTCACGTGCTCTGTTGTGCTAAACATCACCTCGCAGGACTTGACCGACTTGAGTCCTCAAATAATCCATGTCAGCATTCTCGATGTACATGGTTAACTATGTGCATTTAAGTGCCTGTGTGTGAGAATGCAGCTTGTGTGTACACACACAGACAGGGAAACTGTGAGCAGCAGTGCTACAGTAACCTTTGCAATAATCAGTTCTGTCTGATGGGCCTCTTTAATTAACCTTGTAGGAAATTAATCCCAGTGTTAAATGGACAAGAAAAAGATGTTTGATTACCACCGCGAGCCAACTGGGACTTCTCTCTGTCTAATTGCCCAGGAAGAGAGAACAAGAGAAAAAGTAGCAGGAATGAGAAACGGAGAAACAGATAGGGAGAGAGAGCAGAGAGGAGAGAGCGCAGAGCCTCGGATCCTGAGGTGTCATTAACATCTGTGTGAATGTCAGTTAGTCCCCGGAGCGCTGATAAGGCTTCAGCAAGAACAGAGACGAGAGGGAAACAGAGAGAGGACAGAGAAGAGGAAGGACGTTGAGGAAATGTTGGCTAAACTGAGAGGGATTAAACACTTTTAAAATCATACTGATATTTCTGAGAAGGTCGCTGGGAATAAGTAAGGAAAATCTGGACATCAGGGGTTATGAAGGTCTTGAATAAAGGCTTGAGAATGCTTTAAGTTGAGTTGTACAACATGTCCTCTGCAGCAAGTGTGTTCATAAAAATTAATGTCCACATTTTCACATTTACAAGAAGTCTGGTGTGAACATGATGATCTTACAAAGAGAAATATCTTCACACTTCCAGTCAGTACCATTAAGTCATTTATTTTGTTGGATCTAGGTGGTCCCTTAAAAAAAACAGCTGCAATCCTAGAAATAAAGATAAGGACCTCAATAGTGTTTGCCTTTGTTTTGGAAGTAAAATAATCCCACCTATCTTTGCAGCAGATGAATGCAGGGTTGAAACTTTTTTGTGATGCCGCTGCAGTATCACCGGAGCATTTTTTGTTCTTCTGCCAATTCTCTACTATTAATTTCCTCTCCGACCCCGCCATGTACATGCATGCATTGAATTCTCCAAAGAAAAATCTCCTCCCGCTTCCTTTGAACTGACTAACACATAATTGTCTTCAAGGCTTAGCTTGGAAAACCACTTCACTTCATAAAGTGGGTAAAATGTTCAGATATTCAGCTTTGTTAGGGTTACAAAATGTAGCAGAAGAGCTTGAGCTCCGAGTCAAGATACTCTTGTAAATTGTACATCACTTAAGAAAAAACTGCTAAATAATATTCTGGAAAAAATAGGAAAGAAATACACGAATCAATGTACGAATCTGATTTCCTCTTAAATCTCAATTGAAGTTAATTTTCCTACAAAAAGTTTACCTGGAAAAAAAAAGGTTGACACATTTCTATAATTAAATTATTGGAAATTGATTAAAATATAGTATTAATATTATCAGTTCATTGTCAGACAGTTATGAGGCATACCATTCAGTGTAATTGTGTTCCTTTGGATCTCTAATGAGGTGACATTCTGACAGTTTTCATATCACATTAATTTTTATCAGAAGTCTTCCACCCAAAAGTGTTAAATGTCACATCCATCCATCTACTTATCTACATCCACACATTAGTCTTTGCCACTTCACTCACCCATCTATCCCTCAGCTCTGTCGGAGCAGGTGCTTCCCCTCTCTCTTTACTAATGTCTCCAGATCTTTGCACTGACCTCAGCTATCCATGACTCATCCGGCAGTGAGCTGGCTCTGTTATTCAGTATGTGTGTTGGCTGTGTTCATCAGTGTGTGTCGACTTCCCGGATCCCTGCAGGTGTCTGTGTCAATAATCCAGAGGGCAGAGAGAAGAGAACCAGCAGAGGCTTTGTTCGCTGTTTTCAGTGTTGGCTGTTTAGTCTGTCCACCAATGTAGAGTCTGTCTGAAAGTTATGTCATAGAGTCTGGCTGCATGGACCATGTCTTGTTTTTGTATGCTCACTATCTGATCACTTGAAAAAAAAAAGTAGTCTTCTGTGTTAATAATAACTTATTCCAGAAGAGTCCCCCCTCCTTTTTCCTCTTTGAAGGTATAATACATAACATTAATGTGAGAGTTACTTGTGAAATGTAATTTGTTGAGTAGTGTATTTACATAATTCAAGAAAAATAAAATAAAGATTAATTATAACGACTGAGCTTTCATTGAGATAACTGTCTTATCGTGAAACATCAGACAGAAAATTAATTACATTAGCTAACATTGCTATTTCACGTGGGATAAACCTTTATCTAACCTAACATGATTAAAGTTGCCTGAATTAAACTGATAGATTAACACACTGAAGATAACAACACCATGATCCCTTCTCAAAATCTTCAAACTACCACTTGTGTTTTTGTTTGTTAAAGGATGACTTGCAGCAGGAATTCCACCCTGTGAATTTAAAAAGCATTGAACTACTTGACAAATGTCAGCTGCTCATCATTTATTTTCCCAAGAAAAAAAATATTGCATCACTGATATATGACTGACTTCTTGCATTACATCTATTCTTCAGCTTTAGCTAAAGTAAGGCTTTGTTAAAGACGCCTCACAACAACTCAGAAAACCAAAGCTGTTTACCCTGTGGAGCTATTTACTGATCCATGTTAGCTAAGCCTCGGTGACACCACAATAATGTAAATACTCACTCTCTTACAGCCCATAACTGTGAGGAAAACAAGTGAATCCTAATGTAGGCTTAGAAGTAACACCTAGAAGACAACATTTTACCTAAGCAGGAGGTTAGCTATCCCCCAGGAATCCAGGGCCCTGTCTCAACATTACATGCCCAGGATCAGTGAACAGACGGGGATGAATTCAAAATCATGGCTACCATCCTGTTCCTTGTATACCTCAAACAAGCTAATCCCTGAAATTTTACAATAATGGTGAATGATGTACGCGATCTTGTATTAAAGTAACTGAATTTCAATATTTAATTTAAAAAGACTGTATCAATACTTCACCGTTATTAGGTTTCAACCAAGTGGCAACCTCCAGTCTGAAAATATGAGTCCAATGCAGAAGTGCTCAAAACTGCAGTGCATTGAGGATCCGCTTGAGGCTGGCTCTGGAAGTACCAGAAACCACATACACACAAATTCAAAAAAGCTGATCTTTACAGCACAAATAAACATATTTACAGCCTGGTACAAAAGACAAGTGTAGTCTGGATAGCTCATTTCTCCATCGGCACACACTGTACAGGGGGCGAATTTTTTTCTAACGCAGAAATTTAGAAGATATTGTGATTGCGAGGCACATCTGACTTGATTGACAGGCGGGAACACTGTAGCTGTTGGCTAGGAGGCTCAAAGCCCGCCTCTTTACGTCACAATCGCTCGACAGCAGTAATATGGCTGCCACCGACAATTGGCCTCAAAACCACGCTTCAGAAACAGATGGGTGACGTTACGGATCCACTATGGTTTTAATATACCTACATCTGCATAGGGGCCATGTAGGTTTCACTGAAGTTGACATGCTACTGTTTAGAATCCAATTCCAACTACAACCTGATGTCAATATATGCCTTTGGGAACTATGGTCAGGTGTAGCTAGTTAGCAATACATGTCTCCTGCTACACTTTCCAGTTTGCAACTTGAGAAGCAGCTGTGTTCTGATCAAAAGCAAAAGTGACCCTCCAGGTAGGACTGCAGAATTATGATTTATCTGTTAGTGGTGTGTCTGAATATCACAGTAACTGGTGAGTTACACAGAGACTTCACCCTGGCTTTCGTTAGCACAAAGAACACTGAAAAAAATGTGAGTAACTTGCAGTGAATGGTTTAGATATTTGCTGAAATAGGAGCATCATGAAGTAGTTTCTTAAAAAGTATATATCCAAGCTATGTCAGGTCTGTCCTCTGGAGAAACACTTTTTAAATGCTTGTTGGTTGAATATAGGTCAATCATTTCTGGTGCTGTCTAACTCGGCAGATGTTTCGATGAAGTTGAAATATTTATCTAGAACTGGTTGTTAGCCGTTCTTTCGTGCTGATATCTGTGAGAAAAAGATTTTTGAAAAATATTCCAAGCAATAGCAGGTATGATTGATCATTGTGGATGATGGCTGTTCGTCTACCTTCGTACGCATCACAGATTGCTTTTTCTTGCACACACAAAAGCCTACTAATATGTAATTAGTCACAACTACATGGACTACAAACATTTTATAATGGAAACCAGTACACTTGTCACCAAGCTCCACTCTAAGTGCTAACAGAGATTGCTTCAAAACTATTGTACAGCTAAGTGGGACTGTCCTTGACTGTTCGTGTTTCACCCAACAGGTTTGTGATGCTGATAGCAATCAATCAGAGGGAACAGAGGAAAGCTGGTTAAAAAACACAAGGTCAGTTATTGACTCTTTTTGAGACTTTCATCTGTCAAATCAAGTTGTAATGCAGCTGTTTGTTTGTATGCGCAGAGCATTGCCTACTTCCAAAGGGTTCCTCAGCACTTTGTTAAAAAACCTGAATAACTCTCCATGCTACAAATACCACATTGTTGTTCCAATGGCATGCAAAAAAAGATATGTTTAAGATGCTAATTTTCCTTTTGTAGCTATTGCTTGTAAAAGTTATTCAAATAGCTAAGATCTAAACATTGATAGATTTAAATGTCACAACTTTTCGTCCTTATTTTATAATAATTTATTCTGATGATAAGCTGGCAGATATTTTGATCAAATTTGCATTTGCGTGTCAAATTTAATATTATTTGTGCAAGTTAAGGTTCCACCAGCTTCATTGTCTCCACTCACCTTGCCTTCTAGACTTCAAGAGCTTGTTAGCGTTAGCTCATCAGCGGGGTCAAACACTGAAAACACACATTACAACACAGGCAAAAGATCACATTACACTATTTGAATAAATGCTAGGCAATTTGTCACTGTCATGTCAAAGTTGCCCCTTTCTCTGTCTGCCCTAGCTTGCTCTCTCATCTTCCTCCCTCACCCTCACCCCTCCTCCTCCTCCTCAGTCAGCACAGCAGCAGGAAGCAGTAATGGTGATTGTATTAACCCCGGGTAGAGAGCGCTGACCTTCGCTTCTGCTCAGCTGGAGGTAATAGTCAAGGAACTCTCCTTCTCTTTCTCTTACACACACACACACACACACACACACACACACACACACACAAACACACACACACACACACACACACACACACACACATTTAAATGCACATGTTCATACAACAGGATTTAGACAGAGTTGGGGATTTACCAGGAAAAAATTATTAAAATGGACAGAAAATCATTTCAAAGGTCATGTTCAATAAAATGTGTCTATTGTATTACATAGAGATGTAACAGTATTCTCAATGTCACATTATGGTGAAAAACAAAGGTGTCTTGATACCGTTGTGGATATGTTATGATGTGAATCTAGGTCTTCCAGGCAAAAAGTTTTGTTTTGTTTCAGCCACAGTGGAGCAGAGCGAAGGGATGTGGGAACTACAGAGACCATCATCCCATACGTGCTTATCATCCTCTGCGCCCTGCTCACTGCCTCAGAGCTAATAGAGTTTAGTGAGACAGAGACCAGTTTGAAATAGTGGATACTCCAGCGGCTGTCACATCTGATGTGTGGAAGCAGGGGGGTCGCTTGAACTTGAGGAAAAGAGGGGCAATAGTTATTTTTTCAATGTTCGTATAACTTCCAAAATGATGTCATATTGACGTCCTGACTTCTATTGTTGGTAATCTGAATACGAGATATGTTCATGCGAGTGCGGCTAACAAAGGGCTCTAGTACAAAAATGTAAACTTGAACAACAGATCTGCTCTTTGTTGTAAAAGTTACCACTTCTTCTGGATAAGGGTCATAGTTATAGTTAAACCCGTTGACTGTACGTAGAATGGACATAATGTCTTCATTTCTGACCATTGTGAGATGAGAAGCCGAAAGACTGCCTCACTGGATGCTAACATTGTGCTGGTGCAGCCTAAAGCACAGAAGCAACTTGGCTGGTAAAGTTGCAAGACTGATGTCACACCCTTGCCACGCTAACCAAAACATGTATTAAACTTAAAGATGCTGATGATGCCTCAGATGGGTACAGTCAGAAGAGATTCATGTGATGATTTAAAGCAGACACTCATTGTTATGGAAAGTTCAGTGACTCTTGAGTCAGTGTTAATTATGTTTTCTCGTAATGTTCCTCCTCTACTCTGCTGATTCGGTACAGAATGCTGCTGGAGCCGCATTTGTCAACAGAGGTGTCAATCATGACATCACACCCCCTATTTTTAAATTCGAAAAAAACATATTAAAATGGAACTTCTCCGAAAAATAAACACTTGGAAATGTATCAACATGATAACAACTAACGATAATGACAGAAACCATGTTTTAGAAAAATGTATTTGAAGTGTATTTTGATTTAATTGTTTGACCATTGTTCCACTTATTAATTTGGAGGACAGGTATGGTGGGGTTTATACTGCAGCCAGTCAGCAGGGGAGCTCTAAATATTTTGGCTTCACATTCAGTGATAACTTATGGAGCCAATTTTAACACAGTCTCTCGTTATACCACAAATTAATTGCCATATCAAAGGAAACAGTTACACACATGATTACAGGAAACTAACTTTGAATGTTGCAAAAGCTATAGACTGTATAAATAATGGACGTAGTATCAGTGACGTCTCCCATCTGTTTCTGAAGTGATATTTTGAAGCTAATCGTAACCAGGAGCCATATTGGAAATACTGAACTCAACCTACTGTCGAGCTGGTGTGAGGTAAAGAGGTGGGCTTTGCGCCTCCTAGCCAACAGCTACAGTGTTCCCGCCTGTCAGTCAAGTCAGTCATGTCCTTAAATGGGCAAAACTCGTAATCTTAATATCTTCTGAACTGTTCAAAAGATACCCCAGGTACAGTGTGCGCCGATAGAGAAATTAGCTCTTCGGACCGAAGCCGCTTGGTTGTAGCACAGGTCTCCTGTGTTACTTTGTCACTCAGCCATCCTGAATACAATGGTGCCAACAACCTTCTATTTTCTCTTGATGGTCAGGAGTCATAATTCCATCAGCTTCCACAGGACTTTGTCATTTAAATACCCAGCCAGCAGGGGCAAAAGGAAAATATGTAACAGGCATGCTTTCTATTTACCCTGCATGAAGGAAACTATAATATTACTCGTCTGCACTGTGTCGTTGCTACGCAGTCCACACTTACAATAATTCAGCTCTACAATTTAAGGTCAAACCACATACTACACTATGTGGGGCTTATTGCATATGCAGAAGATCCTCTGGTTGCTTGTTTCACTCATTTTTTTCATCTTTGTAAGCTCCTCTGTGTAATTAGTAAGAGGCTTTTATAATTAGCTAGATAAGTAACATCGGGGGCTTATGAAGGCTGGTTTGTGTGTAAAACAGATAAGAGTTGTGTGTAAGTCATGTATTGATACGTGCTTTATGCTGAACTTAACATTTAATTAATATCTGTGAGTGAGTATTATACTTTACTGCGTGTCTGTACTCTGCATCAAGGTTTACACTTTGTGCTACTTTAGAATTTTGTTGAGAAAAGAGATGCTACAGTATTTCACACATGGGCTGCGATATTTAGTTATTATGAATCAATGTGACTTTGAATAGTGATGTAACTGCTTAGCTTTAAAATGCAACCATCTACATAGTAATTGTCTTTAAACAGTAGTGCTTCACTGAAAGACTCTATTTAAATTACATATGTGATTTCAAATATTTAATTCTTTCAAAATTGAGCATGTGCTCCCAAATGAACTAGTCGTGTCCCACGTCAGGCATTTTTCAAAAAAGGCCTTCTCACTTGCCTCCCTCACACTTTGTCTCCTGCCACATCATACCAGTGCCAGTGTTGAGTGGAAACTGATGATTACAAAGAACTGCATGTGTGCATTGTTTTCTGTGTTCTCTAAAGAGCTAGAGGTGAGACACAAGGAAAAAATATCTAAATCTTGCTGAAAGATATTTACTCGGCTCAGTAAATCAAACACCTTTTCATATTATTCCATTCATAAAGTTGGCTTTCAAAAATCTTCCTTCAGCCTCCAATACTGCGAATGTGAAAATGTTAAACTCTGATGCTAAAGCTAACAATTCTTGTGCTTCATTGAGTCATTACTGTAAATTGACAAAGAACAATACATTAATAAACTTAACAGAATAGGATCAGATTGTTGACCATACGTTACAAAAGAATGGATGAGTGATCCCAATCAATGGTCTGAAGTGTCATTCCCAGATATATGTTATACCCGGTTGAATCACCTGGTCAGAAACAATACCACATTGCTATAAATATGATGAATTAAATTGGTCAATTTCATTAAAACTACATATAAAACCATGCTGTAGTAATAATAATAATAATAATGCATTTTATTTATAGGCGCCTTTCTTGGCACTCAAGGTCACCTTACAACATTAAAAACAAACAGAGTTTAAGTAGCAAACAGTAAATAAAACACAATTTAAAAAGTTTTAAGTGAATGGACAGAGGAGTTGTAGTCAGATGGAATAAGCCAGTTTAAACAGATGGGTTTTGAGTTTGGATTTAAAATGTGGGAGTGAGTCAGTATTACGGAGGTCAGGTGGGAGAGAGTTCCAGAGCTGGGGAGCAGAGCGGCTGAAGGCCTAACCCTAGGGTTAGGATTACGGTTAGGGTTAGGGTTAGGGTTGTGTTTAGGATTAGGGTTAGGATTAGGATTAGGGTTAGGTTTAGGATTAGGGTTAGGGTAAGGGTTAGGGTTTGATTAGGGTTAGGGTTGTGATTAGGGTTAGGATTAGGGTTAGGGTTAGGGTTGTGATTAGGGTTAGGGTTGTGATTAGGGTTAGGGTTGGGGTTAGGTTTAGGATTAGGGTTAGGGTTAGGATTACAGTTAGTGTTAGGGTTGGGGTTGCCCTTAGGGTAAGGATTAGGGTTAGGATTAGGGTTAGGTTTAGGATTAGGGTTAGGGTATGGATTAGGGTTGGGATTACAGTTATGGTTAGGATTAGGGTTAGGGTTAGGTTAAGGATTAGGGTTAGGGTTAGGATTATAGTTATGGTTAGGGTTAGGGTTAGGGTTGTGATTAGGGTTAGGATTAGAGTTAGGGTTCGGATTAGGGTTCGGATTATGGTTTAGATTAGGGTTAGGGTTAGGATTACAGTTAAAGTTAGGGCTAGGGTCAGGATTAGGGTTAGGGTTAGAACCAGAACTAAACTTAAGCAAACAGAACCAGAACCAAACTCATGCAAACAGAACCAAAACCAAACTCAAGCAAACCGAACCAGAACCGAACAGAACCAGAACAGAACCAGAACTGAACCAGAACTGAACCAGAACTGAACCAGAACAAAATTTAAGCAAACAGAACCAGAACCAACTCAAGCAAACAGAAACAGAACCAACTCAAGCAAACAGAACCAGAACCAACACAAGCAAACAGAACCAGAACCAAACTCATGCAAACAGAACCAAAACCAAACTCAAGCAAACCGAAACAGAACCGAACAGAACCAGAACAGAACCGAACCAGAACTGAACCAGAACTGAACCAGAACAAAATTTAAGCAAACAGAACCAGAACCAACTCAAGCAAACAGAAACAGAACCAACTCGAGCAAACAGAACCAGAACCAAACTCAAGCGAAGAGACCAGAACCAAACTGGAGCAAACATTATTAAGGGTTGGGGTTGTGCTTAGGATTAGGGTTAGGATTAGGGTTTGGATTAGGGTTAGGGTTAGGATTACAGTTAGGGTTAGGATTAGGGTTAGGTTTCGGGTTAGCATTACACCAGAACCAGAATTAAACTTAAGCAAACAGAACCAGAACTAAACTCATGCAAACAGAACCAGAACCACACTCAAGCGAACTGAACCAGAACCGAACCAGAACCGAACCAGAACTGAACCAGAACCGAACCACAACCGAACCACAACCGAACCACAACCGAACCACAACCGAACCAGAATCGAACCGAACTCAAGCAAACTGAACCAGAACCGAACTCAAGCAAACAGAACCAGAACCAAACTCATGCAAACAGATCCAGAACCAAACTCAAGCGAACTGAACGAGAACCAAACCAGCACCGAACCAGAACCAACTCAAGCAAACAGAACCACAACCAGAACCAAACACAAGAAAACAGAACCAGAACCAAATTCAAGCAAACAGAACCAGAACCAACTCAAGCAAAAAGAACCAGAACCAAACTCAAGCAAACAGAACCAAAACCAAACTCAAGCGAACCGAACCAGAACCGAACCAAACAGAACCAGAACAGACCAGAACCGAACCAGAACCGACACAGAACCGAACCAGAACCGAACTCAAGCAAACTGAACCCGGAACCAGAACCGAACTCATGCAAACAGAACCAGAACAAAACTCAAGCGAACCGAACCGGAACTGAACCAGAACCGAACCAGCACCGAACCAGCACCGAACCAGAACCGAACCAGAACAGAACCGAACCAGAACCGAACTCAAGCAAACTGAACCAGAACCAGAACCGAACTCAAGCAAACTGAACCAGAACCAGAACCAAACTCAAGCAAACAGAACAGAACCAAATTCAAGCAAACAGAACCAGAACCAATTCAAGCAAATAGAAACAGAACCAAACTCAAGCAAACAGAACCAGAACCAACTCAAGTAAACAGAACCAGAACCAAATTCAAGCAAACAGAACCAGAACCAATTCAAGCAAACAGAAACAGAACCAAACTCAAGTAAACAGAACAAGAACCAACTCAAGCAAATAGAACCAGAACAGAACTCAAGCAAACAGAACCACAGCCAAACTAAAGCAAACAGAACCAGAACCAAACTCAAGCGAAGAGACCAGAACCAAACTGGAGCAAACATTATTAATGTCCTTAGGTTGGCATTGAGAAAAATCAGATTCCTCAGGGTTAGGGTTGTGATTAGTGTTAGGGTTAGGATTACAGTTAGGGTTAGGGTTGGGGTTGCCCTTGGGGTAAGGATTAGGGTTAGGATTAGGGTTAGGTTTAGGATTAGGGTCAGGGTTAGGATTATAGTTAGGGTTAGGGTTAGGGTTAGGGTTAGGGTTAGGGTTAGGATTAGGATTAGGGTTAAGGTTAGGTTTAGAGTTAGGGTTAGGATTAGGGTTAGGATAAGGGTTAGTGTTAGGGTTAGGATTAGGGTTAGGTTTAGGTTTAGAGTTAGGGTTAGGTTTAGGATTAGGGTTAGGGTTAGGATTACAGTTAGGGTTGGGGTTGCCCTTAAGGCTGATTTATACTTCTGCGTCGCCCCTACGCAGCAGGGGCTGACGCGGACATGAGCCCCTCATACTTGTGCGTCGGTGTGTCTGTGTCGCGCAGCAATTCTCCGCCGAAACGCCTGAGGGCAGTGCGGTCTCTCTGATAGCCGGCCGCCTGCTTCCGGTCCCGTTACGATCTCTGTTTACTTTTCCACAGAGATTCAGAGCGTGTTATTTTAATCTACAGCTGATACATGTTGCTGTTTATCATACAGACATGATTACATGAAGAATAGAGAGGAGGAGATGAAATACACGGCCGATGTGCGGCCGATGTCCGGGATCCCGGAAGTGCTGTAAATGCGGGAAAGACAAAGCCGCCGAGCGGACCAATCACAGAGCTTGCGGTCTGCGTCGGCTCTACGGGGAGTTACATTTTGGAGGAGGTGCACGTCAGCTACATGTGTAGGCCTCGGCGTAGGTACGGGAGCTACACGGACCCCCGGCGTAGGGTATGCCGTTGATTCAACTCAGAAGTATAAATCAGCCTTTAGGGTAAGGATTAGGATTAAGGTTAGGGTTAGGGTTGTGATTAGGGTTAGGATTAGGATTAGGATTAGGGTTAGGTTGTGATTAGGGTTAGGTTGTGATTAGGGTTAGGGTTAGGGTTGTTATTAGGGTTAGGGTTAGGGTTGGGATTACATTTAGGGATAGGATTTGGATTAGGGTAAGGATTACAGTTAGGGTTGGGGTTGCCCTTAGGGTAAGGATTAGGGTTATGAGTAGGGTTAGGGTATGGACTAGGGTTGGGTTAGGATTAGGGTTAGGGTTAGGATTACTGTTAGGGTTAGGATTAGGATAAGGGTTGGGTTAGGATTAGGGTTAGGGTTAGGATTACAGTTAGGGTTAGGATTAGGATAAGGGTTAGGGTTAGGATTAGGATAAGGGTTAGGGTTAGGGTTAGGATTAGGGTTAGGGTTAGGGTTGGGGTTGCCCTTAATGTAAGGATTAGGGTTAGGATTAGGGTTAGGTTTAGGATAAGGGTTAGGGTTAGGATTAAGGTTAGGGTTAGGGTTAGGATTACAGTTAGGGTTGGGGTTGCCCTTAATGTAAGGATTAGGGTAAGGATTAGGGTTAGGTTTAGGATTAGGGTTAGGATTAGGGTTAGGATTAGGGTTAGGATTACAGTTATGGTTAGGATTAGGGTTAGGGTTGTGTTTAGGGTTAGGGTTGGGGTTGTGATTAGGGTTAGGGTTAGGATTACAGTTAGGGTTACGATTAGGGTTAGGTCTAGGATTACAGTTAAAGTTAGGGTTAGGGTCAGGATTAGGGTTAGTGTTAGAACCAGATCTAAATTTAAGCAAACAGAACCAGAACCAAACTCATGCAAACAGAACCAGAACCAAACTTAAGCAAGCAGAACCAGAACCAAACTCAAGCGAAGAGACCAGAACCAAACTGGAGCAAACATTATTAATGTCCTCAGGTTGGCATTGAGAAAAATCAGATGCCTCAACTTGGATGGGCTGATCCAATTTCTCCTCTGAGAGAGCATTTGCCCGGACTTCAAGAAGACTCTCTCTGAAGGAACAGATGTAGTCACGATACACAGCCTCCCCTCCATCACCTGAATCCTATATCCTCACATTTGATTGGCTGCATGGCCACCATGCTGACCAATCAAAACAAAGTTCTGCTGTGCGCAGAGCTGGGGCTGAGCACTGTGAGAGCTAAGCAGCGAAAGGAAAAAACTGGGAGCCGGCTCTTCTGATGCACTATAAAGCATCGGCTCTCAGAGCCGCAGCTTTTGATCATGACACATCACTAATGGGCTTAATCTGTGTTACAATTATGAGGGGGCCTTGGACAATTTTCTCACCTGTAAGGGGTCCCTGGCTCCAAAAACTTTGAGAACCTCTGCTCTAACTAGTAGGAGTGCAAACTCCGGATAGTGAAAACAAATGGAACAAAAAGAGCGACACAGCTGCACAGAAACTCCACGTTGTAGACATTTCTGATCATAATAGACATCGCCATGCAGGAAGACAGTTTACATTTTTCTAAATCTCTGAGAGATCTTCAAATACAGAGTGCGTCTTTACACCGGTGCGATTTTTTTCAGAGTTTACAGTAACTCAAATAAAAAAACTGACATTTGCTTTGTTTTATATCGACCACTTAGCAGGATGAATATCATGATTAAGCAGGTATATTTTGAGTCTGAGTTTAGTTGAGAAACATTTGTGGCCAATTTTGTCATTCAGTTCTATTTAGGTCGTTAATGCACTGATCCTCTGATCATTATTATTATTTAATTATTTCAGTAAGGCAGCTTCCTGATTCCTTTGCAGGCTCTTTTGTTTTTTTCTTAGCTCATTTTATATTTTTTGAGAAAAGAGAAAGCTGAGATGAGAGTTGCCCATCATTGTTACTTGGTTGCACTAATAAAGCGAAGTGCTGTACAGCTGTGGTTGCATTATTCTATTATCAATTTGCCATCATTTTTAAGTATGTAAGAGATGATTTCATTGATTGCCATAGAATACATGTCCTCCAATGTAGACTTCCACTGAGAGGAACGTATTAGACTATTTAGAAACTAAATTAGGAACTAAATTTAGACTGTCATACCAGCTTGATCATCAATGAAAATGTCCTGGAAATGTCCTGGAAAATGATCTCTGGAAAAGAGTGGGAACCCTGTGTATGGTCTTTTAAAGCTGCCGTGAGGAACTTTCTGTTTGTGCAAGTTTTGGCACCCTCTCTGGACAAAGAGACATCTTTTTATCTTTGCTTATTTTGTCCTGAACATGTGTAAGTAGGGTGGTCTGACAAATAATGTCATTGAGTTTTCTTTACCAGTAAAACCATAGACAGTATGAAATATGGACGTAGTATCCGTGATGTCACCCATCTGTTTCTGAAGCGCTGTTATGAGGCCAATCGTCAGCGGAAGCCATATTGCTGCTGTCGAGCGATTGTGACGTAAAGCGGCTGGCTTTGAGCCTCCTCCTGTCAATCAAGTCAGCTGTGCTTTTCATTGGAAGACTCGTAATCTAAATATCTTCAAAATTGCTCCGTTGTAAAAAAATGCATCCCCTGCACAGTGTGTGCCGATCGATAAATCAGCTATCTAGACTACACTTGTCTTTTGTACCAGGCTGTAAACATGTTTATTTCTGCTGTAAAGATCGGCTTTTTTAAATTGATGTGTATGTGGTTTATGGTACTTCCGGAGCAAGCCTCAAGTGGATCCTCGATGAACTGCAGTTTCAAGCAATAGCAATATGAGTCCACACTGGACTCATATTTTTAGACCGGAGGTTGCTGCCTGAGTAAAACATATCACTCACTGAATATTTACTGTTGAAAAAGTTGTTAAAAAGGCTGATTCTTTAACGTTCTGTCATTCGTCTCATCTGACACATAAGCCCTTATTGTTGTTTTTAGGCATTCAAAATGATGAAATACTATAACTCTACAAATAGTCAATCTTGTCCTTCATGGTTTTGTTTTCTTTGATAGGTCAAAAAGAGGCATCACTGTAGTTTCAATCTGTTTCATAACCAGTCAAAACTCCTGACTGGGGCTTTAATGAAGATTAAAAGCATAAAAAAGGGGGTAACCTAAAATATTTAGAAGACAGACCATCCTGCTTTGGAGTGAACATTATCTGAAGCAGTGCAGTAACAGACTCACAGTGTGTTGATGCTGCAGAAATACAGTGGAAAAAAAAGCGTGTATACTGGAAACAAACATATTTCTGTTTGTGAGAAATCAAAGCCTCTCATGGAAGTGTTTCTCTGAGTTGTGTGTGGGGTGGAAGTCACACAGGGCACCTCTGAGCATACGGGGGTTAGCACAACAGCTCAGACCTCCTGCACTCTTTCATCTAGCTCCGCTCTCTTAAACAAATCCTGTACTTTCTGACTATTTAGATATACTCGCACACATAAAGACATAAAATGCACGTACACACAAAGAGCTCCAGGGCGAAGTGGTGACCTATCCAGACTTTGACCTGTGTGGGTGAAACAGTCAAAGTCCTCGTGGACCCAGATGTCCTCTTGGGTTTTTTAAACCGCAGTTTCTCCTTAACTTTTCTTCTCCTCCTCCTCGCTCCCTCTCCTTTCCCTCCTGCCCCCCTTGAGACTCAGTGATAACCAGGGTGGACGGGAGGAGGAAGGGAGCAGAGGAAGGAGGGATGGAGGGAGAGGAGGGTTGGAGGGGGGAGAGGGAGTTGTGATGTCCCGACTCAGGGATATTTAATCCTCTCTGTGAGGGGCGAGCGTCTCTCTCCCTCTGTTTGGCTTTGGGAGATCAAAGAGGCAGTTCAGATCCTGGCGAGATCGTGAGCTCTCTCCTCCTGAGCAGACCAGAGACTCTCTCTCTCTCTCTCTCTCTCTCTCTCTCTCTCTCTCTCTCTCTCTCTCTCTCTCTCTCTCTCTCTCTCTCTCTCTCTCATACACACACACACTCCAGCACTTGGGCTGACTAGTGAGGACGTCTGTGGTGGCAGTAATGAGGCAGTGATTGATGCTTCTTTACTGCACCGTCTCAAACCATCAGTATTTGAGTACACTCTAAAAAATAGCTCAAGACCTCTCTGTTTTTACCAAAAATATTATGTGATTTACTTTTTGGGTTGGATTTGATCTATTCTTACACATAAGTTAACTTGTTTGCTTTTTTAGAATCTGTACTGCAACTGCCTGCTGCTTTCTCACATCTGCTTTCACCAACTCCATGTAAAAAATGTTACCTGGGTTTGGCAGGAAAGATCCAGGGTTAAGTCAGGAAGAACATTTCAGCTGGTTACATATACTCAATACTTTGGGAAATTTTGAGGAGTTGTGTGCATTTGTGAATACAGTAAAGGAACTCTTTTTTTTCCTTTTTGAAAAAAATAATGTCTTGTAAATAATTTAATTGATCTTCGGTGCTTAAATGATGGTTAAGTATGCATGTTGGTATTTTGATATACCTTAAGAACTTTCTACTTTTTCATTTAAAAACAAGATACTGACTCACAACCAAAACCTGACTTCAGTGTTGCCAGGCTGTAAACCCAACAGGCACCACAGCACTTGTTTACATACTGCCACGTCAGTGCCGTCAAGTTCTGTCATCACGCCCTTGTACTAACACATTGAACTCCACAGTGGAGTGATGTCGTATTTGCACCAGATGCACATAAAATCATTTGCTTGTCTTATTTGTGTGCATTTGAACAGCAAAATTTTCTGTTTACTCGCTTAATGTGCGCCACTAACTAGCTCCATTCGTGAGTACTAAAATGTGATGCTAATTGGGGCAGAGCAAACTGATAGCTCGAATTAGGTAACAGACAAAGGTTCTCACAACTTACCAAATAATCTGACCTCCTCACTCACCCTCCTCCATCTAGCTCCCTTTTATTCTTGTATCGATTTAACAAAACAATAACAGATGGTGTCATACAGTTCAGTGTTGCTGCACATAGACACTGTTAATATTTCCTCCGTTTTCTAGATGAATAAAGCTCTGCTGGTACATTCTTCTTATCATACGTCACCGGAGGATGTTCATGCTGGCCATCGGGGCGATGGTTTCTGACCCAACTCACATTATTTGCATCGCTTGACAAGAGCTGGCGCCTACTCTCAACGACAAGAATTCTTGTCTACATTGACTTTACATGTAATCCACTAACTTAAATACATTTTTTTGCAACATACTATGGATGTTCCAGTGTGTTTTCACTTTGCATCACAGCACTGTGGAAGTGCTTAACACACACACACACACACACACACACACACACACACACACACACACACACACACACACACACACACACACACACACACACACACACACTCACATTCAGACATGCATCCAGATCTGTTCCTACCAGCTACAATGCTACCCATTGTCTCAGTCCTTCCCCCATTATGCCTCTTTTACTACCTTAAACTGCAGATCATAGGCGGAACAACTTCGCCCCACCATTCTGCCTCTGTGTGTAACACATTGCAGATAAAAGTTAACAAGGGTGTAAAGATCACTCCTTGAAATGGCAATGTGTAAGAGCCTGTTGGAGAGCGTTGGTGGAGGGTGGGAGATGACTCTCGGGTGGCAGGACACATCATCATAAGCGCGCCATGCAAGCCACAGTGCAATGCTTACAGCATGATGGCGATCGAAGCAAGAGAGACCTATGCTACGACAGTTTTTGCTTTTGTATCCATGCTTTGGGTTAATGGAAAGATGTCATCTCTGCATCCATACCACATTCTGTTTATCCCAATTTTGGCTATTTGAATGTCTAAAGAAAAAAAAACTCCCATGAAACATAGGGCCAAAGAAAACTTCAAGTCAATGCTTTCTCATGTTTTTAGGTCCAAAACCAACATTAAACACTTTTTACATAGATGCTTCTATGGATCAAAGCAATAAAAAATCTTGAAAAAAAACTATATTGCATCAAATCTGAGCTAAAATTATCTCCTGACAGTTAACATAGAATGCAGGACCATACTCTTTGATATATTATATAGATGATGGACAATGCGCAGTAGTGGCAAGGTAAAGCTTCCTTCAACAGGCCAAAAACCTTGTGCAGACATGGATCTATGGATGGCAATCTACCTTGGCTGGTTGGATTAAAGCTAGGGTTGTCTCGGAAAACTAGCATGAATTTGAATGTAGCATTTCCTCATGACTCCGTCTAACCCCTCCCCGCCTTCCCCTCAGAGCTCCTCCAAGATGACGCCCCCCGCTCACATGCACGAGCGACACTGACTTGTGACCAGATGGTCGTGACTGATTCAAAACCGGTCCTCACCAAAACATTGTCATAGTGAAAGTTAAAAACACAAACAAACATGGTTATTGTTAGTACTCACAACTGTCATGCTAGCATTATCCAGTTGTACTGGTGACACGATATAAGGAGAAAAGTTATAACACATATAATACTGTAACAGCTCTACTGTTTGTTAAACATGTTCAGTGTAGATGTTCTTAATTCCTACAGTGTTGACAGTTATTGAAGGCATCGGGAGAGGTAAAGAGTGTGCGAGTGGGAGAGAGGAGAGACAAGAGGAGAAGTTCTTCATTCATTCAAACATTGATTGTTGCTTTGTTGGTTGGCGTGGGCATGGCCAACAGTGACCGGTTAGTAAAGCTCAACGTGTTCACGAATCAGCTCGTCATCACTACAGCGTCTGGACGGACGCTACAATAAATATACATTTTCTGTAGGACTTAGTAAATGTCATTCATTCTTCTGCTTGTCAGAGCCCCCGTGGTGAGAGCTTTTTAGACTCTGATCCGGACTACAGTCCTGAGCAAAGCACCTCATCAGGTCAGAGGGGACAGGCCAGAGGTTGAGCGAGAGGGGCAGTCAGTAGAGTCAGGGGAAGCAGAGGCAGGGGACGAAGACGAGGAGTACACGCCGGGGAAATGTACGCGCAGGAGGCGGGCAGAATGACAGGATGGGATTTGAATGGTTTAAAATTTTGGGACCTAAAAAACAGTGATTGGTTGGTGTTTTCCTAGGTTTACTCCGGCTGTAGATAGCAGCTTTTCTTCGCTCTTTTTTAGGAACACATTATGTATTGATTGCCATCAGGACATAAAGATCATTTTGACCAGTATGACAAAAAGTGTATCTAAATCTGACTACCAACCCCAGCTTTAAAAGGGAAAGAAAAAGTGTTTGAGTGAGATGAAGGGAAATTCAGACAGTTGAAAGATGTTTTTTGATGTAAGACTGATCAGTTTCAAAGGTAAGGGATTAAATTCAAATGGACATGGGTTAGAGTAAAATGTGTTAAACCACTTTGTCGATGTACAAATTGGAGGTCAGAGCCTGTGTGTTGCTGGATACAGTATTCTTTTATCAATGCCTAAAACAAGTTTCACACCCTTGCAGTTCTGCTAAGTGTTTTTAATGTTACTTAAAAGATATTCTCTGAGTCATGGAGTGAGTACGTTTCAATGCTTTCTGTTTCGTCACCCTGGAGGAGTGTGTGAACAGTGGGAGCTAAAAACCACATAGCTGAAGATAACAAAAGTGATGATTCCAATGTTTCTTTTCTTTTTGTATTTTAATTTTATACCAATCCCCTGAATACACACACACACACACACAAACACACACGCACACACACACACACACACACACACACACACACACACACACACACACACACACACACACACACACACACACACACACACACACACACACGCACACACACAGACTTTGCACTTGCACACACAAATGTAAACCCACAGCTCCCCTGCCACTCGGCTTCTGAGCTTTGCAGGTCTCTGATAGGAAGCCTCTGAAATGGAAAAGAGATAAGAGTAAATAAACAAACAAATACAATAAAACCGAATTTGTGCTGGTTCAGTGCACACAGAAGGAGAGGGGGAGAGGGAAACAGAGGAAGCGCACTCTGCAAGGCCTGACGACGAACCTCACAAAGATGCATTCTCAATAAAGCAAAGCAAGGTAAATACCTAAGTGAATTCATGCAAGTTCCATTTATTCAGTGAAATCTGTTGAGACTGTGCACAGATAGAGAAAGACGCCGTTTGGCTCTCTAACAATGAGGCTATCAGTTACTGCCTCTGTGCTTCCCCGATATGATCTCAGTCCATTTTATACAACCGCTCCAAAAAAAGCATTTTATTTCCATCACAATACTGGCATTTGGTGTTGTCAGCTAATTCTCTGTGGCATAACAAGCTTTCTTTCAGCCCCTGTTGATACCTTAGCAGAGGAACCGTGCTCAACCAAATGTTCTGCACAGCCAATCTGCCTTTAAAGCAGTGCCACAGGCTTTGATGTGCGCCCACACCAACATGCCACTCCAACAGCCTTTCTTCTCAGATGTTGCTTAATTACACTATCATAGTCTGTTAATTACCTTATCAGTGCTGCATAATCCCATGGTCAGTGTCTGAACGCCATGTATCAAAGCACCGCAAGGCTCTTTCATGTGTTTTTGGGAACTGATTAATGAATTCAGTTGCCCCAATGAGGAATGTAAAGACAACAAGTTGCAGTTTTGGGCAGGGTTTGAGTGGAAGGGACTTCAGATTAGGGACAGTTGCCCACACAGTACAACTTTGCAACATCTGCAGCCTTAGTTCGGGTTGCCAGTTACTGTCTGGTTGATCAGTCTCTGGTTTTGGACACTCTACAGGCTCAACAACAAAACTAGCAACTTGTCAGTGGCAACGAGACGGTCAGTGCAGCAAGCTGTGCCAGGCAATAAATTATTAGACTTCCTGCTACAGCATAAGAGGTCAGATTTTCACTTGTATTTGAATACTGTTTTAAAAATTGTCCAATGTGTTCATAATTTAGACTTTTGCTGGAGGTTTTCTCTTTTACTTCGGATTTAACAATAAAAGCCACGTGTACTCCCTGCCTTTGGCTTCCACACTAACCTAACCTTAACCTTGCCGTAGTACAGCATATATATTACTTCAGTTGTTTGAACATTTACGAACAAGCTGCTTGTTTCTTGTCAATGAGCAAAACAATACTTTTTTTTGATAAAATTGGGAGCAAAATCCTAAGGACAAAGAGAATAGAAAATTCCAAGGAAAATTTGTTTTGAAAATGTTACAAAAAAATGTAGGAATTACTTTGCTGGTGTTGTATAGCAGGCTGACTGAAAACGCTTGAGTGTTATTTGTATATGTTTACCTTGAATGCATCTGATGTGTTGCATATGTGTTGATTACATCTCCACTGCGCTCTGTTCTGATGTGTAGATGATAATTAAGAAATAATTGGAAGGGCTAGAGAAATGTTCCTCAACCGTGAAAGATGCAAGCCTAAATGTTAATTCTACTCAGAATATGTTAACGTATGCACAGATGTTAATGTAGACTCCACGTCGGGCCCTTGTGTTGTGCACCTCAGTGCTTCCCCTGTGCGCATGTGTTCTCCCCCTCAGCTCTGCCAGCAGCCTACTGGATCTGTCAACTTGGGGAAAATTTCCATTTTGCAGCTAACTCTGCAGCCTTTTGATGGATACGTCTTGCCGACTTTTATCTCTTGCCGCGTCTGCAAACTAATTAATATTTTTTTCTCTCACTCTCTCACTCTCCCCTTCAGGCAAATATTTGTTTCCTCAGAAGTGAGCGTGGGCAAACCTTCCTCACAGCTCCATATGCTGCCAGCTGCCAATCAAGTGGGCTGGAACCCTGAAACCAATCGCAACCCCCTCCTCTCTCCTCTGTCTCCTCTTCTTCTCCTTCAGCAGAAATGAAAAGAGCTGGTGTGTGTGTGCCTGTGTGTGTGTGTGTGTGTGTGTGTGTGTGTGTGTGTGTGTGTATGTGTGTGTGTGTGTGTGTGTGTGTGTGTGTGTGTGTGTGTGTGTGTGTGTGTGTGTGTGTGTGTGTGTGCAGCGGGATGTTTAAGGAAAATAAAGACATACAGTAGAGAAGAAGAAAGGGAATGGTTGAGACAGAAGCCCAAAGCAATGACTCCTCTCTTCTGTCTGTCCACACACAGAGCTCTCCTGCATGTTTCTATGGTTAGATCTATGTTTTGTTTTTTTATTTACTTGTTCTTCAAATTAATTTTACTGTATAAGTAGTGATTTCAGTTTCTTCAGCAGACAGCTCTGTGTAAGGACCAAAACACATACAAAACCAGCTTCACAGACCCTCCAGATCAGGTGAAGGTGAATCATAACAAAACTTCCCGTAACTTTGCTGACACATGGCTAATTCAATGTTTCTCTCCGCAGGTTTGGTTGGGTCATCTGATATTTTAAGTCAGGGGTTCAAAACTATGCCCTGCAAAGGACCCCCAAATGGCCTGAGCCTCTGACTGAGACCCCCTCTTGAAAAAAGGCCTTGAATTATCGTATTTTGGCCAATACCAATATATGAATGTAAAACTTCTTTATATCACATTTTTACTTGCATGTTCAAAATTCCAGGATTTTACATTTAAAAACATTTTTTTGCATTCACATTAATAATGTAAATTGATACTTAATCAGTGTCTTTGGATACAAATGAATGCATTGAACTGTACCAATTCATCTTGACTTCACATTTATTATCAAGTAAATGCTGCACTGTATGAAAACCACGACAAATACAAGATTTGATTTGATTTGATTAAAGGATAACACTGTTACACATTAAGAATTATTCTGGGACGTATGTAAAAAATGCCAAACATTGTCAATATGATGTGACACTGACTGCTTTGATTGAAAACAAAGATATCAAAACTTGCTCTTATACAGAGCCCTAACTTGCAATGAGGTTACTGAGGTCTGGATTGAAAGCAAAACTGGTACCAATGCATAAAGCACTGATTTTTATATAGAATGGAGAAAATGCCTTCATTTCCACCCATTATGAGCTTTGAAGCCAAAAGCCTGCCTTAATAGGCGCTGACATATTGTGCTGGTGCAGCCAAGGCATGCGCCTGGAAGCGACCTGGCTGGTAGTACTGCCGGACTGACGTCACACCCTTTAAAACATGCATTTAACTGACCAATAAAATGTTGAAGATCCCTCCGGTCAGTACAGACCACAGCAGATTCTTGTGTTGATTTGAAGCAGGCAGGCATGGCTGTGGAAAGTGCAATGACTCTTGTGTTAGTGGCTATGGTGTCTACCATTGTACCTCTTCTATGCTGCTAATCTGGTTAACAGAGCTGATGATCTTTTTAACTGAACATGTTTATTAATCAGCATGATAAGAACTAACTATAATAGAAACCATGGTAGAGGAAAACATTTTTGGCATGTGTTTTTATCTTATAGTATGATTTTGTTCCATTTGATAACATTGTGGAAGATGGGTTTATGACCTATACTGCAGCCAGTCAGCAGGGGGAGCTCTAAATCATTTGCCTGCACAGTCTTTGAAGACTTATGGCGTGCACTTTAATATACAACTCAACTCAACTCAACTCAACTTTATTTATATAGCACCTTTCATACATAGAAACATGTAGCCCAAAGTGCTTCACAGAGTAACAGACAGTAAGAAAACAACAGCAATGGTAGAATTATAGAAGGCATGAAAAAAGAAGAAATACTTAAAAAAGAAAAGAAAATCAACACAGTAAAATTAATAAAATAAGTAAGAGTGGAAATAAAAGTTAAAAATAAGGTAGAGTTAACGAGATCAGGTGAACACAATAAATAAATAAGATAAATAAATACATGTTAAAACAATGGTTTAGATAATAATGATGAAAATAATAAAAATGATAATAAAATAATAAAATAATAATAAAAATAATAATAATAATGATACTGATAATGCAGTCCAGGGCTAAAATAAATTACTTCACATTAAAAGCTAGATTAAAAAGGTAAGTCTTAAGTTTACTTTTAAAAACACCCAGAGAGCTCGCCGTTCTCATGTCCAGAGGCAAAGAGTTCCACAGCCTAGGAGCATAAAAACAGAAAGCCCTCTGGCCGGTACCTGTGTGAGACACACGAGGAACATTTAAAAGGGAAGCATTCGAGGACCTCAGTGATCGGGCTGGAACATAAAATGACAGGAGATCAGTAATGTATGGAGGAGCAAGGCTGTTAAGAGCTGTCCATGATATAAAGCCCTACACTGCCTCTGATAGGGTTGGGCTTAGGGGGTCAGGTTGATGCATGGCTAATGAGGAATGATTGGCAAAGGCAAGTCATAAGGCGGGACATTGACAACTCTGCTTGCTGAAGAGGAAGTGGTTCACTGTGTTTGATGCATGGGCAGGAGGCTCAGGTAGTTGTTGATCCAGACCTCCATTGCAGAGAGGCTGACATGCCACTGAGGTTTGCCTGGTGAGAGTGCCTGAAGGGTGAACACCCTACTCAAGAAGAGCCCCTGCCAGTCATATTTTGCTCTACACTTGCCTGTGACCACATTAAGTCTCAGAAAATGATACAAACAAGCCACTTTTTTTTCTGTCTCTTGATACATCAAGAGAAAAATGTTGGTCCTCACACATTTCTAAACCCTGGTTACGGTCCTGGTGTTATGCACTGAATTTGATAGTGATTGGTATCTGTGGTGAATACAACACTGGGGTGACTAAAACACATACATTTTTTACCTGCATTTGATATGAGAGGGATGAAAGGAAATGAGAAGACAAATGTGTGACGACATACAACTAACATCCAGATTTCAGGACTCAGTAACCACAACATTCTGAGAACGGACAGTTAAGATCTGTATTGTCTATTAGTAGCAGGTGCATGTAGGATAGGTAGAACTCTGGTTAATTTTAGTTTGTCCTTTACAAGGACAACATTGATAGATTTGACCTGTGATAGTCAACCAGTGATCTGACTCACATGTAGCGAGGTTGACCCTTTTGTCATATGCCGTGAACTTACATGCCCAAAGCATAGACTGTATAAACAATGAACGTAGTATCCATGACATCACCCATCTGCACTGTTTTGAAGCTGATCGTCGAGCCATCAATCGGGAGCCATATTGGAAATGCTGAACTCAACCTAACTTCTGTCGAGCTAGTGTGAGGAAAAGAGACAAGTCAGCTGTGCCTCTCATAATGGAAAACTCGTAATCTTAAAATCTTCGAAATTGCTGCGTTATGAAAAAATTCACCACCTGTACAATGTGTGCCGATCAAGAAATGAGCTATCCATGCTACACTTGTTTTTGTACCAGGCTGTAAACATGTTTATTTCCGCTGTAATGATCGGCTTCTTTGAATTGGTGTGTATGTGGTTTCTGGTACTTCCAGAGCCAGCCTCAAGCGAACACTCGAGAAACTGCAGTTTTTTTAACACTTCCGCATTAGCTTCAATTCTCGCGGCGGGGGTTGCACCAAAAGTGCTTAATTGTTTCAAACAGCAAACACTGGAACCAGGATAAAAAGTTTGCTGCATAGCTCTGTCCTCTCATCTCTTCATGAGTTGGATAACCATTCTCACTGTAAAACATTCTAGCTCAAAACACATTCATGCTGCTCTACTTGTTTGTACAGCAAAAAAAAGGCTATTCCCAGTGTAAAACTAACGTACTTATTCATCTTTGTGCTTTAGAAAGTAACAAAAATTCACGAAAACCAACAGTGGAAAGGAGATTTGAAAAGCAGTTAAACAAAAAATAAAAAACACTGAAGCCTTTTCTTTGACCAAACACAAACACAGAAACCAATTTAGCTTTGTGGAACACCAGTTTTTCACCAGCGACACAAACTGGTCTACCATCCACTGTAGTCTCGGACTGGTACAAATCAGAAACAGCAAAGATGATAACATTAGTGTGGATTTCTAAAACATACAGATGACTGCAAAATGTTTATTACTTCTCATATATTAATGTCGTAGGAAAGTTTTCAAAAAGGCTTAATGTAGTAAGTGTGTTAAAGATGCTTTCAAATACCGCGGATCACCTTGTCAGTGCTTTAGCGCATGTGTTTGGCATCACTGCTGTCTGAACCTCATCACACCAGTCTAAAGAAGTTACCTGCTAATTGTAGAGTAAAGCTTTTTTGTCATGATACAAACAGTATTTCTTTACTTGGACCTAATGTCTTACGTTTGTCTGGACAGGAGCCTTAATTTTTTTATTTCACTGCCTGTAAACAGCAACAGTAACAGTAATGGTGCATAAAGACATTAAACTGTGCAGTTTGAACAAGTTTTACGACATACTGTCCATCACTTATGATGTGTTTTGTCATGCCTTGCAGTGTAGTTGAGGCAGTGTGTTGTATTGATATCAGTTACTCACACTGACATACGCACCTCTTCAGTGTTTCCCGCCTGCTATCATCAAATGTGTGTGTAAGTGATCCTGTCTTTGTGAGGTTAATTGAAGGCAGAAGCTCTGACTGTCTGAGACATAATCTGTCTGCATGAACACTGAGTGTGTGTGAGTGTGTGCATGTGTGTGCGTGCATTCTGAATGTTTAAAGGGAGGGTTGTGTTTAATAGGACCACACCAGCTATTTATACAAAAATAGAAAAGAGACACACAGCAACTCTTCATCAAACCCCCACCTGCTCCTTCTTTACCTCAACTACCCTGCAATACAGATTATGTGTGTGTGTGTATAAATGTGTGTGTTCAGAGGGGGTGGGGTGGGGGGGGTTGTTTCTAGGGATTTGGGTTGTACAAAAGAAACAAAAAAAGCGAGAGTGATGCCATAAGGCTTTCTATTCTCTCATATCAGCTCTTATTATCTGTCATCTTTGACAGGAGAAAAAACCTTTATCTGTGAGGAACTGTGTCCGTCTGGCCCCGTGCATGAGCACACACACACGAGGGCGCGCACACACACATACGCACACTTTGAGAGCCATGCTTAGGGCCTGGTGTTCTGGGGCTCACACACAGAGCAGGTAATCGGCTCACTATAGTAGAGTTAGGGAGTTAGAGAAAGGAGGTAAAGAGCTCTCACTAAGTGTATCCCCGTCTTTGACTGGATTAGAGCCCACCAGTATTCAGTCCAGGTGCTCCAGAGGGACAGAGGGGTGAGGGGTCCGTGTAGGGTTAATTTTCCTTACCAACTGTGAGGCTACAACCTGCTGTTTGCTGTCTGACACATCACATATATGGGACCTTAAGCAAATAGTAGACAATTAGCAGTGTATAATGCAAGCATGCCTGAAAAAACAGATCTATGCGTTATCCATCCACACATACACGTACATGCAAATACACACTCATTACCCCTAATCAACAAGATGTATGCTCTTCGGGTTCTTTGGGTCTGTTGGGGTTAATTTGCAAAGCATTTATTACTTTATTATCATGTCATGTCTTTATTCACGTGATGCTCGCCATGCCATATGCATAACATTATAACGCCATAATTGCTGACACTTCAAGTGCAAGATTATTTCTTCCTTAAATGAAGTGATAGTGTGTTTCCATTGTTGTGGATGACAGGGGAGGAGACATAAGAGTTAATTAACTATGATTAGCAAGAGCTACAGTCGCTGAACAAGCCGAGCTCAATACTCAGCTCAGTAATTGCTTCCTTTACTTTCCTTTCCTTCACTTTCCTTTCCTTTCCACTCACTGCCCCCTGTATATTTCCCCTGTCCATCCATGCATGAGAGGTTTTCTTTCAGAAGAGGAGTGCTGGAGAGCCCTCTGCTGTCCGAACGTAGTAGTGCAAAAACATGAGTTATGGGATTCATGAGGAGTCCAATGCATGCACCTGAATGTTTGAAAATGTGCTCCCTGAAGTGATGAATAATGTAAAAGCCATTTTAAATTAATTTGTTGTTTAAAAAGCTTTCACCCAACAGTAACTTATTAAAGTCTGCACAATGTCTCGGATCCAGACCTTGACCTTTTTTTAGGACCCTCATGCACTGCAGACACAGTCCACAGAATACAGAGGTGATCATCCAAACTCTGCTTCACCATTCTGAACTTTAAGCTTTGTTAACGTAAAAAAGTGACGTTAAAGCCGTCCCCTTCCTTTCTAGGTTAAAGTCAAAAACTACATGCCACATTTCTGTTAAGTAGAGCTCAGATAGTTTTTAGTTGGGTGTGTGAGATACTTATCAATAACAAATGTACTACTTGCAGTGGATCAAAATCAGCACAGCCCCTGTTTTGAGAAGCTGACCTGAGCACATAATCAAAAGCTAAGCTGTGTGCGCTTGTAGACGAGCTCATGAGAAATACATAGTAGTACTAAATATATACAACTTTTGAGTGAGTGTTTTCTTAATTTTGTTTTTAGGATATTCTAACCACTTCTAACCACCATTTATATTTTCACTGGAAGGATTATGCACGTTTGTTGTCCTCTGAGAATTTACCATTTTCATCCAATGACCCCATGCACTTCTAACCCAGTGCCCCCTGAAGGGCCAGTTTTCTGTTTAAGCCTCTGACTGATAGGACTCAAAGAATTACAATACACCATCACTAGTCTCTTCTTTACCTCTGCTGGAAGAGGCTACATGCCATTACTTTTGACTACCTGCTACTGCCATTGATCCTATGTCAGCGGTTGTAAAGGTTCATTAAGGGTGCAATCCTTTTATAATGCTGCTTTGAGGTAATGGAGTTAATCACTAAGCCACAAGTACTCTTTAGTGTGTTACACCAAGTACTTACTCCAGTAGTTCATTACTTTTTCACTGTCAGACTTACACTGCCTCTTTAGCTCTGTTCAGGGTGTACTCTTCCAATGAAAAAAAGATTTCAGTGCTGTTATTCCTGTTTGTGTAATTATCAATCATTTGAATAGCAGTCTTTTTTTTTATGATGATAGCTCATGTATGCTTTGAGTTGCTCCATCTCTCATTCTTTGTAGATGGTTTCACTAAGACTTCTTTTTACTGTTAATGCAGAAACTGATAACACGTTAAGGGGTCAGTTATTATTTTAAAAATATCAATATTTTTTTATATTGCATGAACAATGGTCTGGCTTGTCAGAATGATTCAGATTTGCAGATAACGATTGACACCTCTGCAAAAGGGATTCCTAATAAAAAATCTAATATCTGTGGGATACCAACTATTGTAACAGATGGGACATGCTCCTTACAGTCTCAGGGCTTCATCAGGTCAGGAATGGCCTGTTTTGTCTCTGGTTAAAGTCAGATTAATAATGGAATTATATATGATCACTAGCTGCTTCTGAGGCCAGTGAGCTTAAAAGTAAACATTTATAAACCTTAGTCTCAAAACAGAGAGAATATCTCTCCATCTGACATTTTGTTTACATTGTTGATTGAAATAATTTTTATTAAAACACTTACAGACTGTTAAAGTATGTTGTATCCTGAAAGCTTCATTTACATTTACACTGATCTTCCAAAGTTTCCCCCAAGCAAAGCGGCGATTTCTATTAGAAGTAATCCTCACAAACTGAAATAGATACTTTTTTAACAGAAAAAAACCCACATCTACAATTAACCAGAATGAATGAAATCACAGGAGACCAGTCCACCTGTGACATTGAATGGCTTGTGCTATATTACGGTGTTACACCCTGAAGTATATTTTCTTGCAGGGTCAGCTGTGTATGTGCTGTAAATATATCATTATTAACAGTAATTTATTTTGTTCTTGGCAGCTTTATCACTGTCAGAGTGTGTGTGAGTTTGTGTGTTTGAACACATATTTTTACATACTTGATCAGTCAGTTCTTTGAAGGAAGCGTGCCCCTCCACCCCTCCACTCCTCCACCCCTCCACTCCTCCACTCCTCCACTCCTCCACCCCTCCACTCCTGCTCCTCAGCAGAGATGATGAAAGCTGATATGTGTGATTGAGAGTCCTCCCGCTTGTCTCCACATGCTGCCCATTCATACCGATAGAAAAGGAGAATGATCTAATATTGTGGCTGTTATGATACTATCACGAGTCTGTGCGTCCTATTTGGATAACACTGAGGGAAGACTAGAATGGGTCGTTTTGTCTTGGATGATGCCTGTCAGTGGATTATCTACTCCAGGCGGGGGGGTTCTGAATTTATAGATTTGAGGTTTTTGAACATTAGAGTCCAAATCAAGAAAAAGAGAGAGAGAGAGAGAGAGAGAGTTGAAGGAGTTCAATGAGGGGGTGACAAGTAAAGGGGGTGAAGGAGGCAGGTGGCTGGCCTGCTGTACACCAACCCAACCCACAAACAGCTGTTCATTTCTCAAAGCCCCCTTGTGGCCCCCCTATGAGCATCAATTCACCCTCTATCCCTCTTATATCCATCCCTCTCTTGCTATAGCCCCACCCCCACCCGCTATCAAAACCTACTCTTTCTGTCTCTAGTCCATCCAGGCAGTCCTCTCTCCAACCCTACTCAGCTCCAGCCAGCCCACTTTGATAGGATGCCAAGATCAGGACAGGGGACACAGCTGGCTCATCCATACATTTCTCACCTTCCTCTCTTTGGACTCGTCATTCGCAGCATCAATACAACAATGATCAAAAGAATAACAGCGGGATGCAACTGAGTGAAAAAGATATTTATACCTACACAGTGTTAAGAAAAACACAGTCTTTGCACAACAAATAGTGTTCTACCATAAACCCAATGAATGCAACTCAACGTGTGTTATTATCATTCTATCATTTGTTTTCTAGAGAAAGAAAGGTTTATAGAAAAGTGGTATAAAACAAATTGACACTGACTGCATGCTACTTGACATCCAAAGGGTGGCTCTGAGCTATCCATCATGTCATTCCTTCTAGTATTTACATCCCACAAGTGTGCGGTGGAGTCCCAGTGCACGACATAGAAAGGTCAGTCTTTTCTTAACCCACATGGCAAGTTGAGGGCTCACTTGCTGGCACGCAACGCACGGGCCACCAGCATGAACACCATCCCAGAGATGAGCTCCAGAGGCACACCGGCAGCTGCCACCATGAATGACAGACCATAGAAGACTGACACGTTAGCATTGGGACAGGCCTCCCCTCTCTCCTGCAGGACATAGCGCTTCACCTCCACCACCTCCATCCACAGAACATAGAGCAGCAGTATGAACAGGAACAAGCAGGCTGAGGAGAGATAGAGTGTCAGAGTGTCAGTTTCTGCTGTGAGTAACACTAGAGGAATGTAGCTCCTACTCATCTCTGCTGTTATCACGGTAACTGTTTAAACCTGTTGTTGTTATAGCGACAGTTTTGCAGAGTGACATCTGCTGCTCTCAGTGTTGAGTATTTGTCTGTCATGTGACAGGTATGAACAGCTGACAGCAGCAGCATGTGTTTGTATCTGTTCACTCACATATATCCCTGGCAGCATATTTAACACTACAGATGAATACCATGAGCTCCACCCATGAACATGAGCTATATTTTACCAGCAACGATGAGGAAAGCACCACCCAGCTTGTACAATTTGTGGCTGAAGAAGGGGACACCACAGACCAAGAGGAAGCCACCAGTGAGAGCTGCAACCAGGCCAAGGATTATCAGCACGGTCCAGAAACCTCGAAACACTGCAAGAAGTAAAACCAGGACACCATGAGAGAAGAAACTTCTGCATGTGCTGTGGGTCTGTATCCACCACTGAAAACACTGAGGTCACGCAAACTAGGTGGGGTGTTTTTTTTCTAAGAATGGGCAACGTGAGGGGTGTGACAATCTACAGTTATAGAAACAGTGTGACAAGTGAAATATGCTTTCAGCTCTTTGATAAAGAAGAAGAAGAAGAAGAAGACTTTTTTCACATTTTTCACTCTGTTATTGAATGTAGACCGGTGATACACATCCATGCACAAACAGGATCTTATGAATATGCACTAATGGAGAGATGTCAGACTGAAGGGGAAGCAGAGAGGGGTGCCCTGAACAGTGGGAGAGTTGGTGCCTTGCTCATGGGAACCTCCCAGGAAATTAATTGCAGCTACCATCCAAATTTCCATACTTTGGTCTGCATTGAGATTTAAACCATTGGCCGATTGGTTCCAACACTAAGTACTTATAAACTGAAGTATTGTGACCCCAAATGCTGGGAATGTTATGTGAATAGCTGAAAGATTTCTATCTTTGAGTGGGGAAGCAGCTTTCCTGGCTCCATCTGAAGGATTTTAAGGGATACTTGAGGTACTTGTCGGTACCAAGTGTATTACCCACAGGGGATCCTGGTCAGCTTGACCCCTTTGTTTGGACTGATGAAGGACATCTTTGTGGTAGTTTCCTCTTTTGTTGCTTTTGAGTGCCAGCGTTGTGAAAGTTGTTGGCATATGAAGTGGCAGTGCCCACTCTTGCCCAGAATACAGAATTAGTACATAAACTCATTGATTACACATCATATTCGTAATAGTTTCAAACACAGTGTGTTTGTGCTGGTAAAACTGTGATATTATTGTCCATAGAAATAGGCCTGAGGATGTGTGATTGTATGTTTTTTCTTCCACCTGGTCTGTAAATGTGTTTGTAGAACTCTATTAAATAAATTGTATTTTTAACAGATGCCTTTTTGTGTGATTCTTAAATTATGCAACTTAAAAGTCATTAGAGAATCTTGAAACATGATTTCGTTTTAGACTTTTGGTGAAAACTAAAAGGACAAATGTAGCTCATTTTAACAGTCATTTACTTAGTTTTAAGATTCCCAGACTAAGTGAGACAAAAAAAGACATGTTCATGATCAATTAAAGATGAAAGAGTATAATCAAAGATTAAAGACAAAAAGAAAAACTTTTGAAACAAGATAGTTCATCCAACATGTCTTAATAAGATTTCAAATTTTGGCCAAATTGTTTGTGGTGCAGTCGGAGTACTGGCACAGAAGCTAGGCTATTTGTTTCTTTGTACCATAGGTGTTTCTAGACCCTTTTCGAGGTGCTGAAGCACCCCTAAAATTTGAGAGATTACTTGGTATACTCGTTTCAGCCAAGAGTACTTGGCTGAAACGAAATATCTTAACAAAAAGAGAGGGAGAGGAGCAGCGAGAGGACTTTATTTATTAGTACTATTAGTTTGTTATTAGTGTTTTTGAATTTTTATGTAATTTTTCATCTTTTTCAATACAATCTATTTGTATATTATTGTCAGTCCAAAAAGGGAGAGATGAAAAAGGGGAAGGAGAGGAGAGAGTGCAAGTTCAGGAAGAACCAGGTAAGAAAACAAACAGAAAATAGTGGCATGAAAAACCTATCAAATTATATAATACAGACAAGAAGGAAAAAGGCAGAGAAAAACATTGACAAAGTCAATTTCTGTTAATGTGTTTTACATGTTGTGCATTACATTTCAAATGAAAGTCCAACAAATAACTCCAATGTCAATTTGGGATATTTTTGGTACTCACTATAGGGGGCTGGTTTACTCCAGAAACATACAGACTGTTTATGTATATGTTGAGGAGCTGCTGTATCAAAATGAGTTGTCTTTCCCCAGAAATTAGAGTTACCATATGTTTCTTTTATGATTCCAATCCATTTCTCTTTTGCTGTGTCTCAGCATTTAAATAACCATTATCAGATTTGATGGTTTAGTCACAGAATTTCCCAAAAAGTGTTATACTTTTGTTTCACAAATGAGGGAATGAAATTGCTTTAAAATGTACAGTGAAATTTATCTTGCCCGGCCGGGCAGCTCTCTGGGTGCCCAGCACCCCTAAACATCCGATCCTAGAACCGCCCCTGCTTTGTACCACTGGCTGACAAACTCTGGTAAAAATGTACATGGATAGTTTTAAGGTGTTGGCAAAGACAAGCCTCCAGATCAACAGCAGTGCACCTACTGAGTCTATAAGTCTGTGTAACTCCTCTTCTCTTGAGTTTGTCATTTGTTTCTTAGTCTGTGTGTGAGTGTGTTACCTCCTGTAGTATCATAGTTTGGATGAGGAACCTGTCCGAGTGCAACAGGCAGAGGGAAGAGGTAACCATGGACACAGACCTTGGACTCTGGCTGGTTTGCTAAACAGAAAAATAACAAATTAAAACAAAGTTTGAGTCTCTAAACATGTTTTTAGAGGCCTATAACTTGACTAAACGTACAGAATCTTATAAAATCCATAGAAAAACAAGAAACATCAAAAGGGAGTTCTATCTAGAGAAATGCCAAAAAACACTGACATTGAAACAAACGGCAACTCATTCTTCTGGCCTCTCACGTACATTTCTGTCAAATATCCAATTTACAGACATTTTTCTTTCCTGCCCTTGTTTGCATGTCAAGCTAACCACATTACTGAGCACAAGACATGCAACACATTGGATCAGTCCCAACAAAAACCTTCTGTCTTCGCACAAGGCCTACATACTGAAGAGGGTGGCCAGGACGGCATGTGTGGTGGGCTCCACCTGAAACACACATCTCCAGAATAAGCCCTCGTGGTGCAGAGTGAGAGATGGAGGAAGAGCAGTGATGGCTTCCACTAACGGGATCTAAATGAGAGAGAGAGAGAGAGAGAGACGGTCTGCCATTAGAGACAAACAGAGAGATGCACACAAATTTCTGAACCTTACATTTTTGTCAGCTTCGTCATCATGTCTCTGTAAGCAGCTCTGTGTGATTCTGTACTTCACTGGTGCCACGGCTTTAAACATGGTTCTGATTATGGCCTGCTCGTCTGTGAGGTTTTCAGGGGGAACTTCTGAAACACGCATGAGTGATACTCTCCATTTGCTTGTCAGAAATATGATTGATGGTGCTGCAAAACACACGGCAACTTTAATCATCCTCTTTTATTGAAAATGAAAGACTTTGTTGTACTGTGATGCTGGGAGGAGTTCACCAGGGGATTAGCTTTTAGAAATGTATCCCTTACTTTGCACTTACTTGGCAGTACTATAAACTAGAGAAATAAAGGAGCATTTCACTGAATGTTCACATGAAGATTACATGACTGCCGGAGTACTATGCTGCCTTTACAAACAGTTAAGTTATCTTGATGATGTCATCATTATATGGAGGTAATATCATGTAATTTGTTGGCTAGGGTTAGGAAGAAACCTCCCACTCCACCAGGGTAAAAGCCATGCTGGTGGGGTGGCCCACTTTGGGCCACACTGAAATATCTATACAAGTGTTGCATTCTGTAGATCACTGAACCATGAGCAGGCATTTATAACTGAGTTGTAATAAAGAGACTCACATAATCCTCAATCAATCAATCTTTATTAATATAGCGCCAAATCACAACAAACATTATCTTAAGACGCTTTCACAAGCAGAGCAGGTCTAGACCGTACTCTATGTTATATTATGAACAAAGACCCAACACCAGACAGGATACGATCCAGTGCCCACTTACTGATAGGACTCGATCTTACCTCATCTTAATCCACCATGAGCAGAGCACTTTGCAGCATTTAGCAAGTTACAGTGGCAAGGAAAACTTCCTTGTAACAGGCAGGAACCTCGAGCAGAACCAGACTCATGTCTGTCAATCCTCAGCTGAACTTTGTGTTTAGCAAATATAAGCAAATAAATATTAAACTTTAAGTGTGGATGGTGATCAAGGCAATACCCTCTTAACATTAGAGTGTTGGCATTTTCATTAAGAGTATGTGAGCATGCTGACATGACCGTCCTTCTCAAAACACTGCTGTTCATAAAGCCATTAGCATGGCTGTGGGCTCTTAGTTTAATAAAAAACAAAAAGAAAGTCTTCTATACAAACTGGGTTATGAAGTTTTAAATAAATGGGATTCTACCAGAGATTTAGACATAAACCAGATCAGTCTGACAAAACAATGTTAGTAGTTAAAGGATTCATTGTTTTTGTGAGCTGAACCCATTTTCAACATCCCTTAATCTAAACTAAAAGTTTGACTTCTGCATCAGTAACTGTGTATAATTTACCTATCTACCTACAATGACTTTTCTTTTCCAAACTTTGTAGAAGTGTAAGACTTCTCATCTTTGGTGACTCTTTAAATATCCTGTAATAGCATTGCATGTGAGCCACCATCTACATTGCATATGATCAGGTTCCACTTTGGTCTTTTTGTGGTTCTTACATGTGTTGTTTCAGAGATAAAAATAATGCGCATCTGAGGTTATTATTTCATTGAAAGTCACTGAGCACTGGGAGTAGTAGGGGTTCACATTTGATGTAAGGTTGTCAGTGAACATAGTGTATATTCAATGCCAAATCTAATGAGCGTCACATCTGTCCTACCTCAGTCCCATTGGCATCTTTTTCACCCATCAGTGTTGTTTGTGTTGGCCATGTGTACAGTCCACAGTCGTCACTGGCCACCAGCCAATAGTCTGTACCAAAAGCTACGAAGAAACACAGAGTCCCCAATATGCCAAATATCCCCCCCGCCAAGGTCGCAGCTCCCACCCTCATAACTCCACTTAATAACCTCCTTTACTGCTGTTTCTCCCTGGGTCAGTTAATCCTTAGCTCCTCACTGGTGTCCACTCTGCAGCCCTCTGCCCAGCCCCAGTCCTAAAGCAAACAGCCTGGCTCCCCCTGCCACTCCCTGGCATGCTGGGAGCTGTGGGGAAAAGAAGCTTCAGTAACTGTGGGGGGTCAGGCGGGTGGGCAAGAGTTATTTTAGGAGGCAGTAAGCCTGTCCTTGTCAAATTACCAGGGGTTGTGCTGAGCATTTATAAAGGAAACAAGGAGAGGCAGGATTGGTTCGTATGTGTGTGTGTCTGTGTGTGTGTGTGTGTCTGTAATGTGGACTGCCAGTATCAGTATTTATGACTGCAAGGTATTTTTGAGGTAGGTGTTACACTTTGTGCGCCACTTTGAAAATAAATTAGACAAGGGACGCAAATGGCTCTGAAACCTCCAGCAAAGGTGTTTCAGAGGTGAGAAAAAAGGAGCTTTATTGCAGCAGGAAACCACTCACGCTGATAAAACCAGAGGGTGAATTATTTCGTACACCTTACAGTTTTAATTGGAGGTTATCCATGAAATTGCTGAGGCCTATTATCTAACACTCTTGAAACCCACAACTATGGCTACATAAAGACGAGGTATCACTGTAGGAGCCAACGCTAAAATAACCAAACACACTGAAGTCTTTAAAGTCATTTCCTCTCTTTCTGTCTTTCTCACAATCTTTACTCATTGCTCCTTTTCGTTCTCAAAAACAAAGCTCAGGTGTTTCTTAGGGGCTCCACCCTCAGGTGCTTGGTGTTGTGGAGAGATCAGGTCCTCTCCGGGAGCTGAGGAAGAACTTAGATCTGTTATCTGAGCTGAGGCTGCAGAAACTGATGATTCCTGGAAGGCAACCCTCGGGCTCATGGAGCACACTGCAGAGAGAGGAATGGGAGAGCAAGGTGAGCAGAGACAGGAATGTCAAACCAGAGCTTTCAGGGTCAAAGGTCAGGAAGTAGAGTAACACAGCAATGATTTGATGATATGCCTACATGTACAGTTTTTTTTGCAGAACATAGAATCAGAAAAGAAGAAACAGGAGTGGAGAAGCAAAGCTTTAATTGTGTACTGAATGGACAACAAAGTTATTTATTTGATCGATGTAGTGAAACTAGTTGTCTTTTTTTTTCTAGCTCCTGGCTCCTGGCTCCTGCCACAACCATCAATAAACAAATAGATATCCTTAGGTCCTTCCCTAAGATAGAAAGTAAAAACCTGGGGGAAATCTCCATATTTTATCTGATGCATGTTTTTGCATATTTACTTGTATTAAATAGTGACTTTACCTGTGTGAGACCTGCTGAGTCCTTTTCTTACTCTGCCTACGCCACTGAACTCTCCATCCTCCCCCTGTCACAATGAGAGTGCACATCAAAACATGCATGGCGCAGAATAATCAGTGTATTCCAAAAGCTTATCCGCAAAAACTCAAATCTTAGGAAGTTTCTTTTTCTGATTTATAGTCAAAAATATCTCGTAAGCTTTATGTAAGTCACTTTCACACAAGTCCAGATAAACATCTTGTTTCAAGATATTACATGCAGAATGCAGAGAGCAAATGTACTAGTGTCTTGAACCATCTTGAAACATTATTATTTCAAGAATTGTATGATTTGAACCTTTAATTAAATTTTCTTCATGTATTGGTGAATATTTTAACTAAATAGAATCACTTCGGGCCTTAGGTTTTGCTCTTAATATCTTGAAAGTAGATGCTTATCTAGACTTATCTTGTGAATGAGGATTATAGGTCTGATGAAATATTTTTTCAATAGAAAGAAAACATAAGCACTTGCTTTGTTTTGAGTTTTTTCATATGATATTGAGTCAGCTCTTTGAAGTAATATTGATTTAATTCCTCTGATTGATTAATTGGGTTTAATCAAGCTGAATGATATTAATAATGTAAAGTACAGGACCGTGTTCCTGCCACAAAAGTTGATCTTTGATTTTTCTATCATTACACTCAAATTTTGTCACAAATAAATCTTGTTTTCAGTACATGCTTGAACTAAAATTAAAAATGTACTGTAAATGCCTGAAAAGAAATCCAGACATTTTTATATAACATTTTTAAAGATGGTCTTGTCTTTTTAGCCCAAAGATGAAAACAGTAAGTTGCATTTTTGAGCTAAACTTCTCAAATAGAATTACCTGACTTTTCTATTTAAATTTAAAGAAATATAATCTGAAAATTTTGATCTGAAATGCTTTTGCATGTGTATGTGATTTTACATGGAGCACCTGTGTGCTGGTGTATCTCTCTCCCAGACTCTGATGTCTGTGCAGAGGCTTCCTCATTCTGTCCCTGCTGCCGTCCTGGTTCAGAGTGTGTCTGCTGTACGCTGGTGTCTGCTGAAGTGACGACACACATAATCCAGAGAAGTAGAAGAACAAAGAGGGCATTGCTTTATTTGATTTTATGTTAAGTGATTCCTCAAACAAAGACCAAACTGTGAGTTTACCTTGTTGTTGAAGCTTTGAAGGTTCCTGGAGAGAATACGCCGGATGCTGTCCATCTCCTCTGGTAAGAGTGGGCGGCTGTGGGAGCGAGGGTCCACTCTAAACGTAAAGTGTGAATGATCACAATGTATAGCCAGAAACAGGGCTGTGAAGAATGACATATCAATCAGTGTTCAGTGGTATTGTGGAGGGTTTTAAGTAGGAAGAAGTTTGGTGATTGACTCAGTGTATCAGATTGATTTCAGACAACTGCAAGTATTAATGAAAGAGATTCTTATGAAGTTGCTTCTTACCTGACTCCAATACATAGAAGCATTTAATTTTCAACAGATTTGAGATGGAACAGATAACCATGATAATCTTTTTAAACTTAAAAAAAAAATTTTATTAGAAAAAAGAAGAAGAAAGAGATCTCACAGTGGTGGCGCCTCCTCGTCTCCCCGTTGCTCCCTCCTCTCCAGCTCCTGGTAAACTCTGAGGATGCTGGAGCGAGCCTGGTGATCCTCTCGTATAAGGAAACGACGCAGGTACTTCCTGTTGAACTGCTCAAACCTAACACAGAAACACACACACACACACACACACACACACACACACACACACACACACACACACACACACACACACACACACACACACACACACACACGGGCAGACACATGAATATATCAAACAAACACTACAGTAGCTAATAGACAGTCTCAAGTGAGGAGAATCATCAGGACATTTTTGAATGTGGTATTTGCTGCCCTCTGCTGGTGGATTCAGGTCAGGTTTAATAGGTATGCAGAAATCTGAGGGCAGAAGATAAAGTAAAGATGAAACATGTATAACTAACTTGTCTTTCCAGTAGTGCTGCCCCCAGTAGCCAACCACGTCCTCTATTCCTGCCAGCAGGTGATCGATGAGCTTAAAGGGAACACAACATAGAAATATCATTCAGATACAGTATGTGGTTTTTTTTGGACATTTTTCTTTAGTCTATTCGTCTATTAGTCTATTTAGTGTTCCTTATTTTTTGTTTTCAAGCTAGTGTCTATGCTGCAAATCCAAATAAATAAACAAATGAATAAATAAATAAATAAATGAAACAGTAAAAAAAAGAGAAACAATATTTCCTTCCTTTGCCTTGTTATACTGTTGCACAGAACAACACCAAAGTAGTCCCTCTCCTTTTTGTGGATACATTTGACACACACATTGTACATACAGCATGATACTAAAACAAAGAAACCTCCAAAAAGCTAATTTTTAAGCACTTTAGAAACAATCTGAAGTTAAAAATAAAGGTTATCTGTATCCCACTGAAAACAACTGTGAGATATGAATCTTGCATCCCTACCCCCTGTCCACCAAGTCCATTCCAGCACTGGTTCTGAACCAGTTCTTTGTGTTTCAACCTTGAAAAAACTGGCTCTCGGTCAGAAAAACTAGTTTGAAAGTGGCACCAACTCTTTGCTGGTAATGAATGTAGTCTCCAGGAAGTCACCTGTTGGTTTCTAAAGTGTTGTATTGGAGCCTGTCGACAGCAGTAGCCAAACTGGAAACATCGGATCAACCTAACTTTCGATACACCTAACAATATGCAAAAGACCTTGAGTTTCAGTTGGCATTTGCAACCCCCTAGCAGAGTGTGTAGATAGAGAAATGATCTATTCAGCTACCAAAGCTGTTATTTAAACCAATCTGTAAACGTTTTTAATTTTGCTGTAAGAATATACTTTTTTGAATGTGTTTGTATGGAGCTTCCCATGCTTCTAGAGCCAGCCTCAAGTGGACACCCAAGGAACTGTAGTTTTTAGTACTTCTCCATCGTTTTGATATTATTTCAAGATTGGAGGTTGCCGATTGGTCTACAAGAAAGAACCGCCTATACGTGAGGGACCGGGGAAAAGGTTATCATGACCAAAATAATACCACTGTGTTTGAAAAGATCCAGCATTGTATTCAAAAGATGGGTCTTTAAGACCATATTACAGGCATCTCTCACCCTGCTGTGGATCTCCTCGCTGACAGTAGGCAAAGCTCTCTTCTTCCTCTTCACATCCAGCAGCTCTACGAGAGGCTTAATGGTCATCCCCTGTAAACAAACAAAACAAATTGAACAAATGTGATCAACCATGAAGTGAAAACTTCAAGGAAATGGTCTTTTGTCAACATTCAAAAGCACTATTATTTTCAAACCTGTACAAAGACAGTGAAGAGGATGACCACAATGGTAGTTGTGATGAAGAGCCTTTTCTTTGGGAAGTCATCTATCAGGAAGACAAGAGAGAAGCAGATTGCCCCTCTCAGGCCTCCGTAGGCAATGATGAACTGGTCTCGAAAGGTCACAGCATTCCTTCTGAGCTTGTTCACGACAGCAGTCAGCAGGAGGACACCTTCAGGGCACAGACACACATTGATTCCTTTAGTTTGATCAGCTTAATCAAGCTAGCTCCTAGTCCTCAACATCGCTGGTGTATTGGTAGGGGAATGTTTTGAGCTACCTGTGGCCCTCCAGACGAGGCAGAGCAGCAGAGTGGAGCAGACAAAGGGCCAGCTCCACATGTGAACGTCCTGTATCGTGGATACACCCAGGAATATGAAGATGAGGGTTTCACTCACGCTGCTCCACATCTTCAAGAAGTACTGGATGCTGGTGTTGCTACGCTCGGAAACGTTAGCCTCCACGTATTGCTTCATGGTCACAGCACAGGTCACAATACTGAACACAAAGGTGATATTAGAAAATACAAAGTCATCTTTCATTTCACTACATGGCAGCTACTTTGTGACCTTGCACTTCTGTCTTCCCAGGTCATTACCCATGATTCACAACCACAAGGTGACTGTAAACGTCTCATATTTCAATATATTCTCATATCTATCTATCTATCTATCTATCTATCTATCTATCTATCTATCTATCTATCTATCTATCTATCTATCTATCTATCTATCTATCTATCTATCTATCTATCTATCTATCTATCTATCTATCTATCTATCTAACTATCTATCTATCTATCTATCTATCTATCTATCTACAAAACATGATCAAATGTTACTTATCGTTGTCAAAGTTGTGTGCTTGGGGTAAAACTAATACTCACGCCATGATCCCAGAGAGGTGGAGCATCTCTGAGGTCAGGTAGGACAGGTAGGAATAGAGGAAGACAAAGAGCGGGGCAATGACCTGGGCTCTGGAGGTGAACCGTGAGGTGAGGGCCGCCAACAGACCAAAGAAGAGGCCCACAAACAAGCCACCAAGACCCACTACAACCACCCTGCAGCCCCCTAGCAGCACATCCAGCCCCGACACTGACGGCAGGCGAAGGAAGGACTCAAACTGTTTGTAGAGCACCTGAAAGGAAGAGACATTTATTGGACACAGAGTAAGGTGTTTTCTTTGATTCTGAGACCAGCTGATGCCCTTCTGTTTCCTCACCACAGTAACAGCATCATTGAGCAGCGACTCTCCAAACACCAGGATATGAAGCTGATCGTTTACATGCATCTCCTGGAAGACTGAGAGCACGGCCACAGGGTCGACGGCCGCGATCAGAGAGCCAAACAGCAGGCAGTGGAGCAGAGACACGTCACCCAGAGTGCTCTGGGCAAGGAGACAAACACCGTACAGGGACAGGCCAATACCCAGAACGTTCCATAAGGTCCCCAGTACTGCATACCTTCAGAAGAATGATATATGTGCAGCATGGTTACAAAAAATGATAATGATACTGGTAGGCAAAGTACTCAGGATGATAGAAAAGAATACATAACCACTTAGAGTAAGATTTCCAAATCATAATCAATTTGATCTTGCAGTGATAAGCATTATTTAGTCAGCTTATGAGCACAATAAGCTTTATACAACACTAATATAATAATGGTTTTAAGTTATATAGTAAGCAGCCAAATGACAACGTTCATTTTGAATCTGACTGCCAGATAAGTGTCAGTCCATTACTGTCCTTATTCTACATTTGGTTTTGTTTTGCTTTTCACTGACTGCACTTATCCAAATGTATTTAACAGCTAGTAATTAGCTTTGTCTGCCTGCCATTTGATGCTGGATAGATGTTTAAAGTGAATGTATCAGATCCTTAAACTGAAAACAGAGTTGATACCTGATGCCTGGAACAAAACAATAAATGAACGCTCCATAGAGCTGAGGGTGACTGCAGAAGGCTGCTCACTGCATGAGCCAATTTCACTTTGCTGAACACTAACTTTATGTCGCATTTCCTATAATACAAAGACTAACATGCTGATGTTCACTCTCTTACTTATGTATTACGTCATAATTTTCTTTAAACTCCTCTTTGACTATATTTTTCATGCTTGTTTCGAGAAATCATCAATGGATTTGGAGTTGTATCGAAAAGTTCAAGCTGCGTTTTAGTTTCAAGTGGTATTTTTACAGTTTTTGTCACATTTGAAAACTTAATTCTACCCGAAGAATTCAAGTTAAATTCAAAACAACTCTATACCTTCAAAAAAGCTTAAACACATTTATTAAAGGCCCAGTGGGGAGTTTTCATATTGTGTTGATTCTGGTGACCCCTTTCAACTAAATTAGCTCTGTGTATCCAGGATGAAAACTGCATTTCCTATGAGCACCATCACCCTCTGTATAAAGACGCAGCTCTTGCCTAAGTGTGCATTTGTTGTGGAATCAAATAAATTATAAACCAGTCTTCCTTTCAAAACTGCTTTTCTTCTTGTAAGACAACTTTTTGCAGGTGATGAGGTTACTGATAATTCCGAGTTGTGTAAAATTATGAACTTCAACTTACTTCTCACTGCTTTACCAGCAGAGTTCTAACCAAAGCCTCTTCTGTGTGAGTGATGAATCGTTACTCTAGTTTCTTTTCTGAAAGTCTGACCCTTACACAGGCACTAAAATTCAGTATGAAGAAATAACCAACTTTCTCTCTGATTATCTTGTTTCACCCTCTCGGTCATATACAGAGGCATCAGTGTAAGAGTGAGGCGATTTCACTTAAAAGCTCATCACAGTGCCTTTAAAGTAAAATCTTTGACTGAATACCAACCAGAGGATGGTGCCTAGATTCTCAAAGAACAGCCTCCCTGGCAAGAAGTATCCTGCATCCAAGACAATGGGCGGGAGCAGAAAGAGGAAGAAAGCATCAGCACTGAGAGTCGGAGGAGCTGAGTGGCGAACACCGTAGATCACCCCTCCAACCAGGAGGCCCACCATGATGAGGAGACAGCTCTCTGGGACTACAGCTGGGACTCGACCTGACCAGTGGAAGCCTGGAGGATAGAGACGTAAAAACAGAGGATTTAGTTAAGTTATCATCCATTGTTCTGCAGGAGTAGACACAGACAGGTATATCGTTAAATATTCACTTTCTAAAAATGAAGACAAATTCAGTTAGCCTTCATTATACCCTGGGAAGAAATACACAACAGGCTAATGGGTAAAAGTCATGAAGTTTCATGAAGTTATGGCAGCATATTTGTAGATTAAGAGATGATTTCCACCTGAGTACCTTTACATTAAAAAATATGACATTGGAAAACAAAACAGACAATTATTAAATAACAAACCACATGACATTACTCATACTGCATTTGATAAAGAGACACAACAATAGACCGTTCACATCAGATTTTAAACCTCTGAAACCAGCTCCAGTACCATCTCTTCAAATGTTGACTTTTCATGTTTGAGCTGGAGCTTACCCAGCTTGGCCAGGGAGGCCAGCATGATCCACAGCACGATCTCAAAGGGAGCCTGCACATGGTGGTAGTCCACACTGAAAACTCTCAGAGCCATTGGCAAATCCACAGAGAGGCTGCCATCAGTGCTGTTCAAGCCCAGCACAGGGGGCAGGTTGTGGGGCTGAGGATGCTCAGCAGCAGGGGTCAGGGCCAAACACACAGGCCAAACCAGGCAGAATGAGAGAATCCACAGAGCCGCCATCCTGCAGCCATTATGGGAGAACAGGAGAGAGAGGGAGAGAATGGGAGATAGGGGAGGGTAAGCGCCCCCCCTCACACACACACACACACACACACACACACACACACACACACACACACACACACACACACACACACACACACACATATTCACTCAAAACAACCTGACTACAACTTCTGCAGCCACTAATGTGCACAGGAATCCCTGAGCTAGCACTGATATCCAACCAGCAGTACAGAGCTTAACAGACGCACACACACACACACAGATACTTGCTTAGGCATACTTTTAGGGACACACTTATGAAACCATAAAACATGGAACCATGAAAAGATTTAAAATGATGGGAACTTTAAAAAGTAACTTTATATTTCACATACAAACATCTTTTGTTTTATGTTAGAACTATATAGTCACTGGAAAATGGAAATGAAACACGTTCCTCTCAATGTAGTTTGAACTGTGCTTTTGAAGTACAGTATCGATATCGTTGAATGAAAAGACCTACAAAAGAAAGCCCATTTAAGCAGCCCTATAGTGTTGAGAATAAGCCTGCTACTTTTCAATGTTATGGTTTGGGGTTCAAATCCCACAATGGACTTCCAATGTGAGATGGAAATGAAACAGTTTCCTCACAATGTGGTTGAGTTGTGCTTTTAAACTACAACAAAAAATGGTGTAATGAAAAGACCTAAGAAAGCTGGAATTACCAAGTGGCTCCGTGGTGTGGTGGACATGCCTGCTGCCTTTGAGTCTGATGGTTCAGCGTTCTAATCCCACGGCGGGCTTCCAACGTGAGATTGAAAGGAAACACTGTCCTCACAATGTGGTTGAGATGTGCATTTAACCTACTACTCAAAAATCATGTAATAAAAAACAAAAACAAAAGAAGCATACACTGTCAAGCAGCTCTGTGGTGTTATGGTTTGAATCGCTGCCTTCAATGCAAGGATCCCGGGTTTGAATCCTGGCATGGACTATCTATGGTAGAAAAATTAAACCACTTTCCTCACACTACAGCTTAGACATTGTTTTTTAAGTACAATATCCAAATGGCTGAATGAAAAGACCTATAAAAGTAAGCTCATCTTAGCAGCCCTGTGGTGTTGAGCATAGGCCTGCTACCTTTCAATCTGATAGTTCTGGGTTTAAATCCCAGTAAGGCCTTCCAATGTGGAACAGTATAAGGTTGTATTCATTATGCAACGCAAAGGAAGAGTCACACTCATCATTTACAACATTTTAGCTGTGATACATTGAAAATGTGTTGACGCTCTTGCTTTTTCCAATACACAAGTTAAACATTATAAAAAAGAGCTTTAGATACTCTTTTTGATGCTTTAAAAATCCTCAAGTTCTGTTAAAGAGCTATCCTTTCTTGTGACACACATGCTTTGGTGACATTGTAATGTTCTACTAATATCTTAGAAGATGGCTAACAAACTTTTAATTGGTCCTTTGCTTTTTCAGCAGATATTTCTACATAGCAGTATTAAAAGAACACATGTATTTGATATGGGAAAAGCAGCTGAAAGGTATTGCAGGGACTCTCAGGGATCCTGAGCCATTGTTTGTATGATTAGTTACATCTGTGCTTTTTCCATTATAACAACTAAAAAAGTCTGCTAAGGCTTATTGTTGTAAATGCTTTAACATATGGTTCTTTATGAGGATAAAGTGTTGTATTCTTGTGTAATATCTTCACTGTGTTGCTGTAATTGTGCCCTTACAGTAAAATCTAATATGGATCACACATGTGTAAAGTAAAGGTTGTAAAGGTCAACACCAAACTCTCAAACACATAAATGTAAAAGTTGTTATACCTCTAAAACAGACTGAAGCGGAAGTGCTTCATGATTTTCGTCCCAGGGAAAGGTCATGACATTTGAAGTTTATCCTACAGGGGAGTTTGTCTGGATCTCTGAATCCTCTGATTTTTGTAAGCCTTCAAGTAGACCCTTTCTGTGCATTCAAATTTCAGATTGAAGTGTTCTGCACAGAACTTCTCTTAGTTTGTGTGTGTAAGTGTGTTTTCACTTAAAATGTCTCATAACTATGAGTGGCTGAACTGATAGAAAAGACTTAACTCACTGTAATAGACAAAGCACATAATACAAAGGTACAATAACAGGACTACGACAATGAGGCAGTTAGAGGAAACAGAATTTTTTATTTTTTATTTAATTTATTTTTTTCTTCAGTGTTGCTGTTGTCTTTATAGTTGTTGCAATTTTGTTAATTGATAATCATCTCCCTGGGTAAACATGTCAAAAACATGTTTTTTCTGTTCCTGCAGATAGATGATTACTTTTATGAAAAATCTTAAGAGGCTTGTTAAGTAGCATTCGCTTGGATTGCTACCCTTAAATGGCCTACACAATGTGCCATAGTGATAAGTAGTACATATTTTTAGAATATTTGCTCCAATTAACACAAAAAAACCAACCCAAAACATGTTGTTGCACCATCTTGTGGAAAACGGCAAAAATTGCAAATCAAGGGAGAACTTGAGGCAAACTATGACCAATGTGCACACCTCTACCTAATTGCATGATATGTGGATTAATGTTTCTAAAAATATGACCGTTTTAATAAGCCCTTGAAGCATAAGGGTTAATAGCAGGACTAACAGGCATTGCATGGCAAGTTAGGCTGCACAGTGGAGCAGTGGTTTACGCTATTGTCCCACAGCAAGAAAGTTCCAGGTTCGGATCCTCAGCCGAACGGGTACCTTATGAGGATAACAGTGACAAATCTGCAAATAGATGTGTTCAGGATTGGATGTTTATTATGTTTATGAAATTTCAAATTGAACATTGTATGGAGGAATTAGAATAACTTCTTGTTTTATGGAGATACATCGAAGCTTGATGCATCGCCGGGGAGACACCCCTCAACAAAAACTCACAATCAGAACAATAACGCTTCATCAAGGTCAAAAGACTTTGCTAAACAGATATGAGGTGAATTTGTTCAACATAGGGAGCAAATGACATCACAGAGTTAAACGTGGCTTCCTGTTGACAAGAGGGGGCACTCTGGCAAATATTTGCACACAGGTATTTTCAGGTCAGGGCACTTGTGCTGCATGATAATATTGGAGATGATACAACATTGTTCATGAGAATCATTAAGGTTTTAAGTTTTTGGCAAATTGCCAAAAATAAGAAATATATCCAACCTTGTGTTTAGAATACATAAACCAACTTTGGAGTTCATTGTATATAGCCCCAGGACAACTTCATTCAAATATGTACCATATGAAAGGCCCAAAACCAGCTGACATTATACATTTAACTCAAATTTCTGTATTTACTGTTAGGATGTCACCATGACAATTTAAGAGACATCTTTGTAGGTCTTGGCATAGTAGATCAAATTTTTGTTATGCACATAGGTTGAAGCCAATTGAGGGGCTGAATTTGTTTCGGGGGCACTGTGGTCTATGTTTGTTACCCAGCCCATGACAGCAAGCGCAACGCACAAGTGAATTTGGGAGTTTAATAGATGCCTTTTAGATCGGCCACAATAGCGTATGTAGCAGCAATGAGGAGATGGAATAATCAAAGTAAGGCGGCGATACCCAAAGGGGCTAAAGCTTCTTCCTCAGGGTTCACCCTGGGTTGGCTCTCACTCACGGGGCTTTCGTTCTGTTTGACAGGTAGGTGTCAATATAATAGTTCAGCCATACATCAACATCTGCACAAAAAATATTGTTCTCATGAGGGGTCCCAGCCTGAGCACATCTATCTTGGAAAAATGTTCAAAAAGCATAGCACCACCTACTGGCAACAGGAAGTTACTGATTCCACACAACCACTGTCAAATACTACCTGGTTTGCTGAAGTAATCTCAAAAATATTTTAGTACATCCTAGGACCTTCCTCACACCCCCTTGTGAAGCACTTTAGCCTGCGCCCAACATCTTGCTATGGCGATTTAATGTTTTCCATTAAACAGGAAGCAGTTTGAAGGGCTTAAAATACTTGTAGAGTCACTGAACACAGGATCCCAGTGGAGAAGATAACGGTTTTATTAGGATTTGGTCAGTGTGTGTGGTCTAACCAGTTTATTAACCACACCCACAATGTTTGTAAATAATAATAATTCAGCCCTGCCGCCTGCTTAACCGAGAAGGATGTGTTGTGGTGGACATTATGCCTAGACCCAGAAAAAAGTATCTTGGACCCATGTCGTAACCCCTTTTCATAGCCAGAAGGCACTTTTAGGAAGGTTTGTTCATTGTCTCGTGTGCAAAATTAATGGGGCGTGGCTGAAGCGGCTCGTCAAAGTTCAACGCCTGAAGAACAGTTTCCCTTTCTGGCTTTGTCTTGGGTAAAACTATGATTCCTTTATGATACAACTTTAACATGATAAATAACTGATCATGTGGGAAAATTAATGCTATCATCCTAATGATATTAGAGTAAATGACGATGAAATTAGAAAAATATATGAGAAAGAACTTGGGAGTGATACTCTGTTAATTGATTCCTGGAAAGTTGTGCTCAATATTTCATTTCCTGCTCATCACATACCAACTGTAGGGAAGCTGCCATATACTTATAATCTGTTTTAAAGAATACCTTAGTGACTGATTTTATATTATATTGATCTTTTCTCCTCAACTAAACTCTGGTGATGTTAAGTTTCAATTAAGTTTACTTCAGTGCAGCGTCCAACCAGTGAGTGATATTTTATAAGTAGCCTTGTCTGCCAGTTAAGACTCTGTGAAGGCTGCTCTCATGTATTCTTAAATCTTGCTCATCCTATTCTCCTTCTCTCTTCTCAGTCCTCTTTCTTTCAAGCAGCACTGAGAACTTTGGGAGGCTCCGTGACAAAGCACACCAAACTATTTCTGGTTTGACCGAGGACTGAGATCATTTTATTTAAGAGCTTTGGGATGCAGGGCATGTACGCTCACTCTTCATTTTGTGTTCAAAAAGCACTGTTCCGTCTTTATGAAGACAGCAGCAACAAACTCTGCGGCTGCTTAGCACCAAGACTTTTGCCATACTGCACAAAGGTGCAAGGACCCTTTTAATTACATCTGCGTTTTAGCTCATGTTTTATCATATCTGCCAACTTTGGACCATGCATAAGATTTGATAGTGCTCGTTTCCTCCGGTTTAATGAATGAATTATAAAAGGCTTTTGAAAAGGTGTTATTGTGTTGCAGTACAACCCCCTCTTAGACTGGTATGACTCGACTTCGACTTAAGCAATGACTGCATTAAGAATCAGAAAATAGAGTGTTACAAGGAACTAATAATTCCTTTAGTTACATGTAAGTGCGGACTCGTGTGTTCACCTGCATGTGTGTTCATGTGCCACCTGGTTCAGCTAGAGTTCCTGCCAGGATGCCTTAAGAGGCGCAGGTAGTCCTGCTTTACATACCTATTCAATATTTCCTGTTATTCTTCAAGCACTGTTAAGATATTGGCATTTGAAAATGGGGTTGATCTGACTGGGGATTCACAATATTGAAGTTCTTGAAGAACTGACCTTCCTGCTTCAGTCAAAAATTCAATCAAAGATCTGAAATATAATATATATTATAGTATAAACTAATCAGTGCATAACAATAGTTATTTAGGAGAAACCAGAACGTAATGCGGCAGAAATAATTCAAAATACAGCTCAGGACTCTTTCTTTATTAAATTTTACTTTGAAATAATTCACACCATCACATCTTTCAGTTATATCACAGCTTCATTCTCTTAGCTTACCATGGGTCAGTTTGCTTCAATGTAATACATATCTTACACACATACTGTATGCCAATAGAATTAATTCTGATGTATGGCAGGTATATACAGGTTGACGTAGTACAACAATCCAACAGCAGGTGGCACATGAGAGCAGGTAAGTATGAGGCATTATTTCCCCAAGCCAGCTAACAAAGGCATAATGAAAACAAAAATAAACGCATGCTTTGATTAACTGAAATACCATATTCACATGTTTCAGATGCATGTGAGTAAGCTTGGAATGAAAGAGGAAGGAGGAGAGAAACACAAATTAAAAAATGCATTTACCATTCTTGCAGGTCATGTGGTTGATTGCATTCATTGAAGATAAGTATTGTCAGCCTCTGAAATCCTCAGCACAGGGGAGCTGAAGTTGGATGAGCAGGGAGCTAAGTTCTGGGTGCCCAGATAACTGATCTTCTTGCCGCTGTCTCCTCCTGATCCTCCTTCCAGACTAGCCTCCAGTGAGTCAGGCCCCCCCGACTGGCTGCTGGGCTGTGGCGGAGGCACAAGGCCATGCAGGAGGCTGTTTCCCAGATGCGAGTTACATCGAGCCAAGTTGTCAGTCAGGTGCTGCATGTACACTTCCTCCAGCTGTTTGTCCAGCAGCCCATTCAGTACTGAGTTGGACATGGGCTCCAACCTGGATCCAGGCAGATCCGAGCTGATGTTCACACTGGCCCCCATAACCAGATAACCCTGGTCTGGTATCGATGTCAGAGGCTCGCCTTGAGGCTCCTGTCTGGCTGCCCATTCAGGCTGATCAGAGACTTCAGCGACAACGTTGTAGTTGATGAGGGCTTTCGGTAGGTTGTTTGAGATGCGACCTGAGTCAGCCACCTGCAGGTCTGGATACTGTTCCAGGAGGCTACAATCCTCTAGACAGAGTATGTAGTCAGGATCCAGTGCAGGAACAGGGGAACAGCCAGGGATCAAGAGGGGTGCAGGACCCTGAGGAATCACTTTTAGTCCCTGGAATTGGTTGAGATCTAGTTCCTTTTGGTTTGGGCCTGATTAAAGAGGAAAAAAATGTAATCTAGATATTTTTAATGAAATTGTTTGCTTGTAAGTGACAAAAGAAGAACATTTGAGTAAATGAGGAAGTGAGGGAAGTACACAATGTAAAGTTTACTTAAAGAGTACACGTATTTCAGAAATCTAAAGTTATCAGACATTTAATAGAACATTTAACAAGGCTGCTTACCTGCTTTAGCTGCATCAGTCTGAGGGTCTGTGGAGCTTGAGTCAGAGAGGTTACAGCTCGGATCTGTGCAATGAGTGTGTGTCTGTGATGTCCTCAGTCTGGGGGCTGTGGCAAACTTTCTCTCCTCTTTGTAATGCAGAGCTCTGAGAAAACCTTCAGCTAACATGACTCAGATGGACTGTTTTCTTCTTCTCTGCCTCCTTTAGCCCACTTTGTGTTGTCTGATAGTCTGTCTGTGGGGCAAATGGCTCAGAGTTTTTGTGTATGTAAAGTCAAGTTTAACTAGCCTGTTTCACTTCTGCATCTGCGAAGTGGCCCCTCCGCCCCGTGAAACACACTTCCTTTATTAATCTATACTGAAAATAACAGTTCAGAGAAAAGAGAACAGCAAATGTATCACAAGGTAAGACACTTAATATAACACTTTGAGGAGAAGAGTTTGTCAGATTCTTAACTGCTGTAAAAGTTCATCAAACATTTCAGAAATACTGAACGCTAAAAGCAATTATTGTCAAAAGCAAAAGTACAACAGCGTAAGTTAAAGATATCTAAAGACACAAAAATAAACATGCTGTCAAAAAATAGCCCTGACTGTAAGTGATATGTTTTGGCTGCAGTACACTGTACATACACTAATGCATTATTTTAGCAGCTTTTCACCATTCTATAGGCTGGTTTACTTTGAGCCACTTCATATGTAGTTATGTAGTTTATTGGTTCCCCACCTCGAAAAAGAAGAGTTGTGAGAAGATTGGGTGGCAAGGAAAGAAAATAAAAAGCTTTGCAACAGAAATGAAAACTTACCTTGGGTATTAAAAATCTGAAATGAAACCATGTGAGAGGTTTAAATGAGGAAATCACTTTTTGGCAGAACAACTCAGAGATGTGAATCATGCAAAGAAGCATTCATCAGACTGATTGTGGAAGGTCATACAACAAAACCTTGAGAATGGTTTAATTTTCAATAAGTCAGAGTAGGCATGTGTGCATTTATTATGGTGGCTGCTGTGGCTCAGTGGAAGGGCAAGTCATATCTCAATAGCAGGGTTGGTAGTTTAATCCTTGGTTCTTACTGTGCACAGTGATGGACAAAGTACATGTCCTCCACACTTAAGTCCCAGTAAAGATCCTCCTGGCCAAATATTTCTACAATACAAGTAAAAGTTGTTCCATTAAATTATTACTTGAGTTAAAGTACTAGAGCACTTGTTTTTAAAAATACTTAAGTATTCAAAGTACTTTTTAAAATATCTCAAATGTATACTCACAAAGCACAAGTGCACTCAAGACTGCATGCATACATTCTGCTACGTTATGTTTATCTAGAAAACATGATTTCATATCTAAAAAGAATACCATGAAATATAAACTAAGTTACTGCAAGCACAGACAGGTTTCAAATGTTCATATGGAATAAAACCAGTGTGTGAGACCTCCATGTGTTTTCTCAGGTTAGATGGTAATGTTTTGAAGGCTGTGATGAAGTTTGTGTGGTAAACAGATCAGAAATTTACAACAATACAAACAATCATTCTTTATTCCTAAAACCTTGAACCTGAGTTTAAAATATAGCCGTGGTGTTCAGGTAGAGAATCATCAACCTTCTCGGCCGTGGCCATCATCACCATGAATAAATGAACGCACTGATCTGAATAAGGTGATCTGCATTTACTCTACACTCAACTGAGGTACGGCTACACCATTGAGACAAACCAAACACAAGGACACGAACAGTTTACGGTCTTTGGAATCTGATTTCAGAAAAGAAAATTCATGAGCTGACTTCAAAGCAAAAGTAGTGAGTAACTAGATCATTGATAGAAATGTATTGGAGTCAACAGTATGATATTTGTCTTTCAAATTTAGTGGATTAAAAGTAATAAGTTCCCCCCCAAAAATATACTTAAGCACAGATACTCAAAAAATTTACTTAAGTACTGTACTCAAGTAAATTTACTTTGTTACTGTCCACCACTGACTGTACGTATGCATGCTTAAGTGTCCTTGGGCAAGACACTGAATCCTGTGGGGTGTGGATGTGTTTGGGTTTTTAGAAAAGTACTGATGGGCAGATAGGCATAGCAAATGCAGCCTCCACCATCAGTGAGTGAAAGTGTGTTTAAAAAGTTGAACTGACATATATCAGGGGCGGAGCTAGACTCTCAGCGCAAAGGGGGCGGAGCATCCTCAAGGGGCCCTTCTGATTGTCAAATTCACAACTGTAAAACAGCTGATTTATTTTCTACCCTACTAATCAATAAAAACACAAATTCTCACTTATTGATCGAAGACAGCCCATAAAAGGCAACAGGTTGCTTGTCGAGTTCAAATATTTGTGCTGCAACGAGGACAGCACACAGAACTCTACTGCATTGTTTCATGAATGGTTACACACCAATGCCAATGGACAGCGACATGGAGGTGCATTGTCCAGTACTGTCTTTCATAACGATAACCATAGTCATAACCTTAACCTTAATCCTAACAGTATCTAACCCTAACCATAACCTTAACCCTAATCAGAACCTTAACCCTAACAGTAACCCTAACCTTGAGCAAAATCTTAACTCCAACCTTAAAAGTAACCCTGATCATAGCCCTAATCCTAACCCTAACCCTAATCATAACCCTAACCCTAACTATAACCCTTGCCATAATCATAGCACTAATCCTAACCCTTTATATAACCTTAACCCTAACCCTAACCCTAATCATACCCTTAAACCTAATCATAACCTTAACCCTAACCCTAATAATAACCCTAACCCTATTCACAACCCTAACCGTAATCAGAACCTTAACCCTAACCCTATTCACAACCCTAACCGTAAAAGTAACCCTAACCCAGATCATAACCCTAACCCTAATCATAACCTTAACCCTAATCATAACCTTAACCCTAATCATAACACTAACCCCAATCATAACCTTAACCCTAATCCTAACCCTAACCCTAGTCATAACCTATACCCTAACCCTGATCATAACCCTAATCATGATCATAGCCCTAATCCTAATAATAGCTCTTATCCTTATTATAACCTTAACCCTAACCCTTAAAGTAACCCTTACCCTAGTCATGACTCTAACCCTGATCATAACTGTAACCCTAATCAAAACCTTAACCTTAACCCTAAAAGTATGTCGCTGTTTGCAATAATAACATGATCGACAGCAGCATTAAAGTGACCTGGGCTATCCTGTATATATTTAACCAGAACCAGAAAATTTAACCACATCTCTCCGGTTTTACCTTCCTTGAACTGGCTCCCTGTATGTTTTAGAATTGATTTAAAGATTTTACTGATTACTTTTAAAGCCCTGCATGGTCTTGCTCCGAGCTATATAGCAGACCTTTTAATACCCTATGAGCCGACACATACATTGAGATTCTCGGGCAGAGGTTTACTGTTCATTCCAAACACTAAAATGATAACAAAAGGGGACAGAGCGTTTGCAGTGAGGGGTCCGATACTCTGGAACCATCTGCCCAAGGAGATCAGGTCTGCTGAGTCAGTGAGCTCTTTTAAATCCCTTCTTAAAACATACTTTTATCGCAGAGCCTTCCCGGATTTTATCAGAATTTTATTTGACTTTATTTTATTTTAACCATCTTGAGAAATACATTTTAAAAGAATTGTATTCCTTTAGAGTTCTTTTAGGGGAATTTTATGTCTTTTAAAATATGTTTTATTTCTTTATCTTGACTTGTGTTTTTATGATCTACCTGTTTTATTTTGCTGCCCATGTAAAGCACTTTGTTTTGAAAGGTGCTCTACAAATAAAATTATTATTATTATTATATATGAATCACTCTTTGACAACTGGGATTTTGCAGACAAGCCTCCAAAAAGCCAGTGATTCCACTGTTGACAGAGGCTGCATATCTTCCACCACATACTTTGCCACAAGTGTCCTCACTTCTCTTGGTTCAAGTAATACTGCAGACGGAGAGAAACTTAACTTCTGCTGCTTTGTCTGACTCTTTCCCGCACTCTCATCCTCTGCTCTCTTTCTCTTCTCTGCGCCTGCATCTCTCTCTGTCAGCTTGGTGTTAGCATGGCACCAGTCCGGGTGCTTCTTCAGGTTGCTGGTGCTGTTTCTGGATGTAGAGTTCCCGTGGTGTTGCACTCACACAAAGATTGCACTTAACAATAATGTTCTTGTCCTTTTCTCGTAGGAACTGAAAATGATGCGAGTATGTCCATCTCGCAAATGTAGAATCCGTCTCCGTCCTCTTAAAAAATGTCTTCTTCTTCTTCTTCTTCTTCTTCTTCTTCTTCTTCTTCTTCTTCTTCTTCTTCTTCTTCTTCTTCTTCTTCTTCTTCTTCTTCTTCTTGTAATTATACGACGCAAATTCCAGTAACAGGAAAAGCTCTTATTCGCTGTATTTTTCTCTGTCGGCGGAATATCTTGCTGAGTCGCGGTGTTGCTGAATTCTTGAAAAAAAACACATCTCAGGTTAAAATACGTTGTAACGCTCGTTACTGAGATTTGTAACAGGTATAATATTACTGAAATTTTATAAGTAATGCATTATGTTACTGCCTTACCCTAATCATAACCCTAACCCTAATCCTAACCCTAACCCTAACCCTAACCCTAACCCTAATCATAGCCCTAACCCTAATCATAGCCCTAACCCTAATCATAACCCTAACCCTAATCATAACCCTAATCATAACCCTAACCCTAATCATAACCCTAACCCTAATCCTAACCCTAACCCTAATCCTAACCCTAACCCTAACCCTAATCATAACCCTAACCCTAACCCTAACCCTAATCCTAACCCTAACCCTAACCCTAATCATAACCCTAATCATAACCCTAATCATAACCCTAACCCTAATCATAACCCTAACCCTAATCCTAACCCTAACCCTAATCATAACCCTAACCCTAACCCTAATCATAGCCCTAACCCTAATCATAAACCTAACTCTAATCATAGCCCTAACCCTAATCCTAACCCTAACCCTAACCCTAATCCTAACCCTAACCCTAACCCTAATCATAACCCTAACCCTAATCATAGCCCTAACCCTAACGCCTGCTGAGCTGAAGTTCGAGATCGAGCGCACCTGTTAGGAGCGAGAGTGACGCAGTAACATGCAGGCATATTTCCAACACCAATTCTACTAAATATAGGCACTAGAGATGTAAATTTCAAGTATTTTCCGCGATTGATCATTGGAAAAAACAAAGCCAAATGCGTTTTTCCCCCTGAATCAAATTTTCCTTCATGACACAATGTATATAACTGACAGCATTGAGTAGGTACGGATTATATTGAGGTGTTCAAAACGTTGAACATCCTGAATATCGACATGTGGAGCAGGCGCATAATCTCCACGGACACACAGTCATGATAGTGAAGGCTCAGACTTCAACATGTGGATTACTGCAACATGAGAACTGAACAGAAACATATTTTAGACTCACAGGGCCTGATCTACTAAGATCCCAAATAACGAGCGCTATTTGCGTGTGCAAACTATAATATTGCACGTGCTATAAGTGGGCGTGTTACGGGTGATCTTCTATGATTACATACGCAATCGATAACAAGTGCAAAAGTGGTGCGGACCACCCTATTTTAATTGAGGATTTTGCGTGCGCTACCGGCTGTCATGGAGTGTTTGAAAGAGCAGAGTGGCCATAAACTGAAAACAAAATAAAAATGAAGTTTGAAGCCATGGAGTTGGAGGTCTTGGTGGAGGAGGCAAATTAGCACATCAGTGAAATCCAGCGGAGACATCTCAGCGTTGCCAATGGAAAAGCGATTTGGGAGGCCATCTGTGAAAAGTTGAATGCTGTGGGAAAAAACAGAAGATCTGCAGATGAAATAAAAAGATGGCAAGATATCCGCAGAAGAAAAAAGGAAAAACTTTCCATTAATAAAATCTCTGCGCATTTCTAATATTGGACAAAATAAATTGGTTCAAAATGATCTTGCTTCGTGTATCTCTTTGAATATAGAATGGAGAAAAAATCATGATTTCATTATTTGAAAAGTGTTTTAGTAAGTTGTTTGTCAGGACCGTAAAAATAATGTTTATCTCTTTTTTCTTAAATGGAGAATCTTCATCAGATTTCCGACAATCCCCGCCGCACTCCCTAAATCAACTCAGACCAGAAAACACCTCAGCAGAGCCCCGAAGGCATCCAGATTGTTATGACATTGATCGTGATTTGCTGCAGCAACAAAGAAATCAGAAGGATGGGTTAAAGGCCATTGCACAGGAGGTGAGAGCTGTGTCCAATTTTGGTCACGTAAAATACTTGAAATTTGCATCCCTAGTCATAACATAGGAGTCAATAATAATCATGGTCGAATGATTTAGCTAATGGAACTTGGGCTACCCACAGTGGTAAGATGTAGAAAAAATGCACAGTCCATTTGTTGCCTCCAAGGCGATTATTATTGATTTGTTTTTAAACGTTAGAATTATTTAGCAGTGTAGCTTAAGCGAGCCGGATGCTCCCCTGGTGGTCAAGCTTTCAGCAGTGTGTCTGCCCCCTGGTGGCTGGCTGCAGTATAGGTCAAAAAATCCGTCTCCCACATTCATTTGAATGGGGGAGCAGTCAAACTTTAAAAAATAAATACACGTCGTACATATGTTTCTCACATCCGTATGCTGTGGTGATATGTAGTTAGTATTTGATTGTTTTGTGTCCAAGGCCTCTTTTTCCTGAAAAGTTTCTCTTCCGTTAGTTATTAGAGTTTAAAAAACTGGGTTTTACTTCCGGGTTTCCTTTGATTCACAGCCGCCGTAGAGGGAAACTTCAAAGGACACACAGCGTCTTGTGATGTTACACTGTAGGGCGGAGCTTATTACAGTGGCTTTACAGGCTCTGGCTGCACAATGGCTGCGCCCAGGAGCAGAATTGTTTGGCCTCAGTACCGTACAGCGGGAAGAGGCGGAGCAACGCTGTCCATTTCTATTTACAGTTTATGGTTTGCACGCCTAAGCTTAAAGTATTTCATGGGCCCATCTCTAAACATAAGAAAAATAATCTTGAATGGTCATGTGTTATGTGTTTTCAGGTGTGTTAGTGTGTATATGGATTTCTGAGGATTATTAACTGATCGACAACGGGAGGTTGCTTTAAACTGAAAATAGATGTGTGTGTGTAAATGTTTTTAAATTACACCGACTGTGTAAAAAGTAGCTCTATAGGGGGCCCCTGCTGAACGTGGGCCCTGGGGCGGCCGCACCCTCTGCCCCTGCGGCCACTCCGCTTATGGTTACACTTAGGGCTGCAGAATTCCGGGAATTTTCAAAGTTGGAAACTTTCTATGGGAATTAACAGGAATTTATGGGAATAAACCAGGAGTTTACTAAATTGAAGGTTGGCTCTCAATAGGGAACTTTAATATAGTTGGGGAAATATATTTTAGCATAATCCTGACTAAAACAACCAGATTTCATGCAAGTACAGGTGAATATCTATGCTATTCCTCAATCACATATCACACTGCTTACTGCAGGGCTATTGAAACCACGCCCCCTACATGCACTGTGCATTCCTCTATCACATGCATAGATGACTTCTAGAATCCTGCAGAGGCTAGGTAGTAGGCTTGAGAAGCTTGAGGGAAGATTCTTTTTTATTTGCATGTTGAATGGGACTTTTTTTTGAGGGAGAGGGGCTCTTTTCATTGAACATTTTGAATAGGACTTTGTTAGGATTGTATTTTTGTTAATATTTGAATGGGTTGAGTCGGGGGGATGAGTATTATTTTGGATGGATGTCTGCTTATAACAAAAACAAATATTTATGCTTGGATATGATACCTTTCCATTAAATTACCCTCAATTCACAGTTAATTCCCATAATTTCCAATTTGGAATATTTCCAAAATTCCCCAGCTTAACTTCCCATGGAAATTTACCGGAAACTTTCCGGAAATTTTCCACCCCTTTGCAACGCTAGTTACACTACAGTACTTTGAGTGGTTAGACAACTGAACAAATGCTGTACCAGCAGCTTATTACTACAGTACCATATCACAATAAAGGATGAGTGCTTGATGTAATATAATGATCTATAAATGCAACACAAGGAGCATGAATTTGAATCTGGGCTCTCAGCCATAGTGTAAAAGCTAAAGATGTCAGAGTCCTGAGAGGAGTGCTAACATAACAACATTTGAGAGTTAGTCTAAGTGTCATGAGCATCCTATAAACCTCACAGGTACAGGGCCTGAATACAAACACTACAGTGACTTCAATGTGGAGGTATTTTTGTATCACAATCTTATTCTTAGATTTTTTTTAACACATTAGTTGCATGTTATTTTTTGCTGTCCCAAAAATAAAATGCTCAATATCCAATAAAATCATCCAACCAAAATCCTTGAACACTCTAAAACACCCAAAGTGAAGCCATGTTCAATAAAAGATCATCAGAATCAGTAAACTTAAAATCATTTATTATGCTGTAAAAAACACAGTTTGTTATGAGAAGGCAGATTTCAGTCTAATTTTTGATTTGACTGTTATGGAAACATCACCTTTCATGACAACCACAGTGTACTAGGAGTGAGGATTACAGTTTAACTTGCAGTCTTATTTTACTTTTATTTTGGGGAAGATATCAACTTGTGTAAGACAGGAATTACCAACACAATATGAAACAGGATGCTTGGAGCTAAACAAAACCGCTTTCCATTACTCCTAAAAACAAATACAGCAAACAACAAAAAACTCACTTTCACATCATTTCACATGTTTGCAGATTTGTAATTTTGGCTTGTACTATAAGTTTTGAACATATATCACCTTGTATAAAAAGATTGCCATTAAAACAGCATTAAGACAATATAAAGTAAATAATAACATCAAGAATGGAATTGTAAAAGTAACTTTCAAAGAAGGTGCCGCAGTTTTTTACAATGACATGACTGGCAGGAGCATGTGACTTAATGTTTCAGGATTCAGGGGTTAAGACTTATTCTAATCACATCTGTTTGGCTTGTACAGTGGTGATAGTAATAATGACGATAAAGGATCCAATCTGATCAAAGATGGCATTCTGTCGGCCAAATGATGAATCGGGGTTACAATTTTCGAAGAGTGTACATTTTGCTGTTTCTGGTAGCGATGGCTGCACATTTATGCTAACGATTGATTGACATGTCATTAGGCCAATAGTAATGGCAGGCTGAGGTTAATGGGAGGAAGCAGAACAGTTTGTAGTTACCCATAATGCTCTGCTGTGGTACCTCCATTCACAACAGCTGGCAAGGCACAGCCGATCAAAGGATAAAAAAACATACTTAGAAAAGTAAATCAAAACTGTCCACGTATATATAAGCTGAGTGAAATGTTGCTTCTTTTTTTTTAATCCTGGATCCACTCCAGGTCAGTCTGGGTCCAGGTCTGGGTAAAGGTCCAAGCCTGAGGTCTCAGGTAGGAACTGTGTAAAACTGCTACTGCTGTGCTTTCTTTGCTAGAGCCTCTGCTTCCTGGAGACAAAGGGAGAGAAAGAGGAAAGGAGGAAGACTGTGTTATATTAAAATGGAGGATATTGGTTTATGTGTCCCCTGCCACAGCACACAGGAAAGCCCCTCTGTTTCTATGGTAACTGGCACACCTCCCTGCAGTTCCAGTCATGGCAGAGGAGTGGCACCAGTGAGCATGAGAGAGAGGCGAAGCAGAAGAGGCCAGTCTGGGTGTTTGATTATCATGAACAGATGTATTATGTAATATGTGTGTTTTCTGTATGAAAATTACACTGGGAGGATAAATATATATTTAAGCACATAAGCTGCTTTTACAGGAAACATGGGCAGGCTGTGGGACTGCAGTTCAAAGCAAGGACAGACATCAGTGTGTGTTTGTGTTCATAAGATTACCTTTGAGCCCGGGGGAGCAGTCAGACCCAGAAATGCATACACGGCATTGTCCTCCCTGGCATCGAAAAAGGCCTCATAGTTCTGAGAAAGACAGAAAGACGAAGACAGAAAAAAGAGAGAAGTTGAGATGAAAATCGATCAGAAAGATCAGCTGCTCTGACCTCAGGAATGATCATGTAAACCAGGTTTGGAGCAGCGCCTGAGGCTGACAAACTGAGCAGCACTGCCACATGGAGAACTCTTTGTGAGACAGACATTGTCACGGTTTCGTTATTTGTCAAAGGACGAGCCTCAGTAGACAGGAGGGTATTGTCTTTGAGAATGTAGCCAAAAGTAAACAAGCAAACACATTCACCCATTTACTGTTTATTTGTCCCCAGAATCTCTCTCTCTCTTCTTGATCCCTCGCTCCTTTTCATTCCTTTGTTTTCTCTCCTCATCTCCCACATGCATACCAGGAGACACACACACAGCTGCAAGTATCCTGGTAAATGCTCTTTGTCTGTGACACTCAATACAGCCCATCCCAAATGTGCAATCTCACTTACAGGCATCCACTGACTGCACAGCAGGACGCCTCAGTGCACCCAGACCACAGACCCGTGTCCTTCTAATAGGAGCACATGACAGTGTATAGAGATCTGCCCAGGGCTGCAGCCAGGACAGATACAACAACCCACGTCCTCTGTGAGCTGCGTGATTTTCTGATTCTTTTTTTTACTAAGTTATTAAAATCTTTCGACTGTCGTGGAGGATCCCTGCGGATCTCCTCCTGACGTCCTGCTGCTGTGGATCCAGCTGTTACAATTATTATCATCAGTCAAACTTACTTCATTATTATAGTTATTATTGATAATATTACACAGTTTCACTATAATTATTAGCAATGCAGCCCTATGTATGAAGCATTTGCTGTTCGCTACACTCTGTTTGTACCTTTCCATCTCTCTCTTTCTGTATCTCACTCTATCTCACTCTCAGCCCATCCAGTCACAGCAGATGACTGTTCACCATCAGTCTGTTGCTGCTCAAGATTTCCAGCTGTCAAAAGGACGTTTTTTTCTTGCCACTGTTGCATGCTGCCAAGTGCTTGATCATGGTGGATGCATGAATGGTATAACAAAGAGTACAGGCTTGAGCTACTCTTTTTGTGAAGTGTCCTGAGATATTTTTTTGTGCCGTAAGTTAGAAAAGAAGATTAATACCAGCACTGTATCTGTGATATAGTGAGCTAGAGCAAGGCGATAGTTAATCTGGCTTTACGACTCCAAGACATCAAGCATGAGAAACGGCTAGCTTGTCTCTGTTAAAAGATAAAAGAATCTACCCATCAACACCTCCAAAGCTAACTTACTTACACATTATACGCTTGTTAAAATGGTACAAAAAACAGGTGAAAACAACTGACTCAAGTTGGAGTTTTGTGTTACTTTATTCGGTCAGTTTATACAATAATTCTGGTTTTGTATAGATTAGGCAGTTGAGCTATGATTTGAGCTTTAGCCAAACTTTAGTGACTTTGAATAAAACCAGGCAAGCTGTTTCCTATGTTTCCAGTCAAAGATAAGCTAACTAGCTCCTGGCTCAATCCATCATGGGATCCACCAAATGTTTGTTGTCCATCTTTGTGTCTTGGTCTCATTATACATTGGACTTTCCCCAAAACGCTGTTCTTCTAATGCTTTAGGTTAAACTTTGTATCCATAAATTCTAAAATCAATGTGTATATATTCTTTTTAATATAATCTAAAATGTAGAGCAGTCACAACTTATATATTCCGCCTCTACTAGAGAGCAGAACAAGCTAGCATTGAGGTTTGATTGGGATATACTGTAGCTAGCATGTTTGCAAATAGTTTGTTTTGAAAAATCCTGCCAACACCAAGCAACACTCTCAGTCGGGTGCGTCATGATGTAAAACATGAATCCATAACTCATTTGCTTTTAGGCTCAGTTTGCTTCTCCACCGACTCCTGAAAAATATGTCTGACTCTTTACATGCTACAGCTATGTTCACCAGCTAGTTGCTAACTATGTTTGCCTACACTCTGGTGCTTGACAGGTGCTTACAGTCTATGATAAACACAGCATGAGAGTCATGAGAGGGAATATGTTGATACTGTACACAGGTTAAATCAAAACAATAAGTTAAACAACACTAAATGCAATGGGCTCTTATACTGCCATTTTAAGATGGGATATTTGCGCTTGTCACACATTGTCTGTGTAATGCACAGAGGTGTAACGTTGGGGCAAAGTCAATCTGCCTCCGATCCTCTCTGGTAAATCATAACAGAGTCGGTATGGAGGGAAGTTGTTGGCGATAAGTAACGGCGAGCAGAGCAGATCAGTGCTGTGTGTGTGCATGTCTTCCTGTGTGTGCATGGAGCTACCTCTGTGTGTTTACATGCCATGCTTCCTGCACTTCTGCAATACTGTAATGCTATTGGAAACCGCACACTGGTCAGTTCAAGTATTAGGGACAGCAATATTTGGTAGAAATAAGGAAAAAATTAGTGGCATAAACAACTTTGGGATTAGAAACATGATGAAAACATGGAGCAGGATTGTTAAAGTAATGACGATAACAGAAAGGAAATAGCGGGGGGTCCAGAATTTAAGCCAAACTTAACAGGTACAGTTTTTAACACATGGGGAAAAAGGGGATGAGTTTGATTGTTTTGGCAAATGTTTAATACAAATTTTACTGATTCCTTTAAAAATATCTCCAAATATTACAAAATACCCAACTAATAGTTGAATCAAACAAAACATTATCAAAAAGTAAACAACCAAAAGACGTACAAAATAAAGACCCCATATTGAAATATATTATAACTGATAATAATGGTAACTCAAACATGGGTAGTGTGTACAAAATCTTGTACGGTAGAGATGAACCAATCAGTGTTCGGGAGAGTATTCTCTTGGAAAATAAACATGAGACATGTTTTGACACCTGAAATCGTTTCTAAATATTAAAGCAGACAAAGTGCTAAGAGTTGGAGACACGGTGGTTAAAGTAATGCAAATAATTTACATATTTTTACACATGTAGTTTATTAAAGAGGTTTTGTAACAAAGTTTTTTAATTTATTCTGATAAAAATAAGAAAACATTGTATTTGAAAACGGAGCACATCGTGCTCTGAAAACTGGGGTTCAAAAATATGTGGAAAATGTGATTCAAGGAGTTTAACTAATGAAAAAGGAACTCACAGAAAAAGGAACATGGAAGATGTGTTTGAGATGAGATGGACTCTACAGTCTTGATCTATCCTTTTTTAACACACAGAGACATCTGATCACCCCATGTGTTTGAAACGGTGTATTTGTGTTCACACACACACACACACACACACACACACACACACACACACACACACACACACACACACACACACACACACACACACACACACACACACACACACACACATACAGTATGTGAGCCTGAATAAGATCCATCATGTGAAGGTGGATACATGTGAGAGCCCATGCATGTCTGTGTGTGTGCAGAAGAATGTGTATTTATCATAGTCTGTATAATAAATGTATGTAGTCTCTGTGATATCACCCATTTGTTTCTGAAGCAGAGTTTGAAGCCTATCGTTGGGGGTCGCCATATTGGAAATGCTGACTCAACCTCACTTCGGTCGATCTAGTATGAGCAAATAGGCGGGCATTTAGCCTCTTTGCTAACTGCTACAGGGTGCCCGCCTGTCAGTCAAGTCAGCATGCCCTTAAGTTCAATACCGTAAAAAATTACAAGTTATAAAATATATTCACCCTCGTACAGTGTGTGCTGATCGGAAAGGAAAGGAAGGAACTATTCAGACCAAATAATTTTTTGTCCCAGCCTGTTAACACGTTTGCTTATGCTGTAAAGATTGTCTTTTTTGAATTGGTACGTATGTGGTTTCTGGTGTTTCTGCAGCCAGCCTCAAGTGGACACTTGGTGAATTGCAGCTTTTAACACTTCCACATTGGCTTCATATTTTAGGACCAGATGTTGCTGCTTGCTATTTATGTATGTTATGACATTCACACGTGTTTGTGTTTATGCATACCTACATGAGTATGTATATGTGTGAGTTGGAGAATATCTTTGTGTTTATATATTTATATAAGTGTAAGTGTAGATACGTAAATGCATGTATAAACTTGAACATGGCACGCCGTTGCAGGGTTCAAAAAGTAAGTGGGGTAAAAAGGGGGGAAGGGATGAGGCTGTTGTAGAATTGAAATGTGTAAGTAAGCAGATCATTTGAGCTCATAGTTTTGGAAATGGATAATTCTTTGTAGGTTTATAAACACTTCTGAAAGCCTTCACATTATGCACAGTAATTTATCTGTTCTCAATACATAAATGTTTATAAGTACAGCTTTAGGTTTATTTAGTCTAAACCCATGGTGCTTGATATATCTGTAATGAGGGAAGGAGCTTGATGTCCTCATCGGTAGTTACAGCTCTAAAAGAGACTGTTTTATCATTGTACTTCAGTCATTTAAGCTCACTGTTATTTATCTAAGTGATTTTTTTACTCACGCCGCAATATTGGCTTTCATTAAATATCTGTGGAGGGAGCGGGTTCCCCGTAGCCGGTCGGGACTCCTCTGGAACGTTCTCTCTCATCCACTTCCTGTTGTCCTCGTTGGCAGCGATGTCACACTCCTCAAATTCGATCTTATTTGCAGCAAAGAAGCCCATCACATCCTGCTGCTGCTTTTTAATCTGTGTGGAGAGGGGGAGAGAGAGGGTGACAGAGGGGAAGTTGTCAGTTAGACATGTGTTAACTTCAACCTTATGAGGGAACATAAGGGCCTCAGTTCAACAAGCTGTCGTCAGTCTGCTGCAGAAATAGGGACACTTCTTTTCTGCTGTGAGAAATTACACTTCGGCCATCGCTGGCTGCTCTGTTACTAAGTTACCACTCATTTGGCGTGAAATGAATGAAGTGATACAAGATTATTGAAGAGGGTGAACTCTAGCAAGGCTAAGCAGGGACAGATTATGTTTTATCTGCAATGAAAACACTAGATAGTGAGGAAGATGGCAATCTCCCAAAAGTGGGCTATCATCATCCGACTTACATTTTAACAGGAATTTCTCTCTACTGTTTAAGTCAAAGGCATTTCAAAAGCATTTGTGACACATTCCATACTTTCAAATTGACAACTTGTCAAAGCCTCTGTTTAATAGAAGAAAGTGTGCATATTTCAGAGACAGTCTGTGTAGTTAAAACACTACAGCGGATGTCTTCCTCACTTCGTTAGAATTTCATGTAGATGTAAATTTGAGAGGCACCCGGTGATCACAAGGCGCGGTTGCGTTGCATTAGCACATCACAATATTTATCACCAGTGTCACTCGACACTCGAGAAGCGTCCTTCCTGCTCAGTGAAAAACCACAGACTGCCCTCTTTGAGAATGAAAAATACAACAGGAAACAGAAATGTGTCAAAACTGTACTCTCAGTTGTTAAACGGCTCTGAAACGTTCCTGTTGTCTTTTATACACTCACAAACAAGATTATAAAGAATGGGTAGAACAGTCTTGTGATGCCTCTGCTTCTGTGTGTGTGTGTGTGTGTGTGTGTGTGTGTGTGTGTGTGTGTGTGTGTGTGTGTGTGTGTGTGTGTGTGTGATTTTAAGCATGAAATTGTGGTCCAATGAGCTCTCAGTGGGTGTGTTTAGGAGGGAGGATGGCCGTACAAGGCCAGGCGGAAACAAGAGCTCCTCTGGGACATGAGAGGAGGTAACTGGTCAAACACGAGCCAAATAAGGCCTGCTGCAAGGAGACACACACATCCAGCCTCAGCGACACACACACACGAACACAAACACACACACACCTAAAATCACACTGAGCCCAATACATGGCTCTGGGGTTGATTAATGTTATCAGTGTCCTCCTCAGGTCAGATAGACACCTCTGTGTGATGTGATGGCTCCTCCCTGCTTCACAGTGAGCAGGCAGGTGGATTATTTAACAGCCAAATTCTGAAACAACACTGAGGCATGGAAATGAGGGCAGACAATGCTGGCAGCTTAACCGTGGTGCCATTTGAATCATTTAATGGCAGTTGCACTCCTGAGACCAAAGTCCTCAAACCAGCTCTTTCCCCACCTGCTTTGGATACAAGTGTGGAACAGAGCAACAGCGTGGAACGCCCTGAGCTCAAAGTCACTTTAACTCCCTCTGTCCCTTCACAAAGACAATCCTCTGTCTGGTGAGAGAATCTACACACTGCCTTTGTCTCTTACAGTTCACATTTTAAGTTGGTACTAGCACCCAAAACACCAATAAACTAACTTTTACCTTAACTACAAGTGTAACAAAGCATATTTTTTCCTTTTAGTTCACTGAAGCCATTTCTCCAGGAAGCTTGCTTTTTTGCATTGCAGAGCAAAATTAATTTGTACGCCAAACTGGCCACTTTCCATCTGCCCCTGACTCTAATTGCACAGTGAGAATTCCCTGTTTTGCTCTTTTCAGCCTTTCTCATTGCTCCTTGGTGCCTTGAGTAGAGCTCCTGGTGGTTTTCATATAAAAACCAGACTGTGCCTAGCTCTGGGTGTGGTAATAAATAACCAGTACTCTCATCTTGCCTTGTATTATTGTTGCCTTATCTACTATATCTCCCTGGAATGCTATGAAATCTCTCCTCAGCCCCTGTGAGAAAGACAACACAGTGAGAGTGTCCTGCTGGCAGACAGTCAACAAGCAGGTTTATGTTCAGCCCTGCTTTCTAACAACATACAAACAGCTTCTCTTGGTATGGAAATATATCCTGACACCGAGCTTAATGAAACACTAAAGAAGGGAGAGCAATGCTGCTGTGTTGCTTGTTGTGTTCATGGATCAGGCAGTAACTCTTAGATGGGTTTTAGCCAAGTTTGCTGCATGGCTCTCTGGCAGTGTTTGACAGCTGTTGATCCAACTCTTGTCCAGACTGAAATATTAAGCACATAGTAGATCGCCATTGAGTTTATCCCAGACATCGATAGTTTGAGATAATGAATTTTATGAGTTTAGTATTTCCCCGACTTTTCCTCCAGCACTGCACAATGAAATTTACATTTTTGTTGTATAGAAAAACACCATGCATGATGTTTACGCTAGCTTCACCGTCAGCTTAGCACTTCTGGGTGAAATATTTTAATGATGGATCCAGTACTATAACATTTGGAAAAGATGTTTCTGACTGCTATCTTATCTTCTTGGATCACATCACTGATCAAATGTTAACTTGTACGTTAACAAGAGTGTGGACTCTTACGGTGATCTCAAATATAAACACTTTATCAATGTTATTTCACTTTTTTGTTTGGCAGAAAGATATTTAGTATGTCCAAATACATGTACGCCAAATGCAGTATTGGAAAATTCTAGGATATTCTACATTTTGCAGTCTTCAATCCAGCATTTCTTTGGCTATTCTTACCCGCAATGCTCTGTGCAGTGAGAGATGTGGTTAAGAAACGCAGGGTTAGTGTTGTGTAACAAATAAACATAATTAAAATGTTGCTGAAGACGGTAATAGCAAGTGTAAATAAAAAAGTGTAATTAGTTGATTTGAAAAATGCCACCTCTGGATTTTAGTCAGCTGATACAGCCACAGCATTATGAAAACAGTGCACACTGATAATTCAATCATCATAGCTCTTTTTGCTATCAGACTACCAAGATTGTCCATGTGCACACCCGTATAAACTAATTATAACCAACGTGCTTTCAATTAAAACAGAAGGGTTTTGAAAGATGAGATCCAGAAATTGTTACAGAATTATATTTGTTGTTGCATGATCATGATTTTGACTTCAAAAAGAAGCTAAAAACATGCAGATGTGTGAGGGGAATTTGCAACATATGCTCTCTGGTTTATATGTTATGGTTTACAATGTCATCACCATCATCATGTAAGAGCTGTGTGAGGACAATGAGATTCAAAACAGACCCAATCAATCACTGAAAAAGCACAGGACTTGTCTGACAATGGCTGGAATCGATTGGATGTACTGTATCAGGCGTGGATCAATACGGTGTAGACTGATCAGTAGACTCAAGGCTAGGGTCGATGCATTTTCAATTCACTCTCTCAGGCAAAGGAAAATTAATTCTTCTTGAATTAAGGATAACAATAGATGACCTTTTTAGTGGCTCATTTGAATGCAGGAAAAATCCATCAACTGAACTACAGGGAACAAAGAAATAACAGTCCCTGTTTCTAGAAGGGATGGAGGTTTTTTGTCTTTATCAAATCAAGTTTGTTTTGCATCAAAATCTGTCGCTCACAGGAATTTTAGCAGCACCAGTGGCCTCCACCCAATCCTGAGCTCAGTCAGCATTACAACATCGTTACAAAAGAGCCTTACACTAATGCTCTGGCTGGGTTCCCACACTGCTGCCCAAAGGTGAAAAAACAGTGAACAGCCAAAAAAGAGACCTGTTAGACACACTGACTGACTCTCTGTAGCAGGTTCAAATCAGGTCTGAACTATGGACCCTGATGTCAAATCTACAGCTGAAGAAGAGCAATAAATCTGAAGCAGATAGAGGAAGACTTTGTTATGCACAATCTTACTTACTTACTTTACTGTACACGGTTTGCATGGGTACTGATTCTTAGTACCTTTATTGTGGTAATCTGCAACTTCATAAAACAAAGTGTGCATGGAGGGTTTAAGGATATGAGGTAGTAAATGTGCCTTGGTGCTAGCCAATGCTTTGGCTCTTTCTAGAGACGTAATCTACTTTCAGTTTTCGGTTGGCCTCATGCCCAGCAGTGTAGATGCACCACTACAGGTGTGCGTGTGTATTTACATGTGTGATTTTAAAAGAAATGCTCCTTTGTTTGTCAAAGCTTGCAGCAGTGTAACCTAGACACCAAGTAAAACAAGTTCAGTGGTACTCTTCTTTTTTAAATACCACTGTGTAATACCATAAGATAGTATCATCATATAAGGTTAGCATGAGGATGTAGGTAAATACATGGTATGACCTAATCTTTACAAAGCCACTGCTGGTGACACTAGAAGTCTCTCTGGAGGATTAACAGCGAGTCACAACACCATTTCTTCAGGTGACTCAAACACTCTGCTTCTCATTACGGGCTGGAAATAAGATGATGTCAGCTCTCAGTCAGTTAGCATGGATACCAGCCTCCACAAAAGACTTAGCACAGGTCAGGGGTCAGGGAGTGACTAAGCTCGCAATCAGTGCTTTGCTCAGGGATCGTAACCCACAGTGACAGTGGCAGAGAGCAGAACTGAGAGAATCCTTTCTTTGGGATGATTCTACTGTCACTGTGTTTTTGAGTCCACACAATGAAAGTATGTGAGACTTTGTTTTTGATATTTAGCTACATATAGACAAAGATAACATTCCTGAATAAAGTTTGACAAAGATAACATTTGTTCCAAGAGAACAACACTGGACTGCACTGAGCACACTTGTACTGTAGAGGACGAGCCTTTAGGCGCACACGGACCAATCCAATCTTTACACAGTACATGCAAATATGAAACATGGAGGCACGATTGATGCAGCTTACTTCTGTTCTTCGTTATCTGTCATTTCCGTGCTGTTCTTTGCTCTAACTGACTCATGCTCACTATATTTGATTGTACATTTTAAAATCAGCTGTGGTTGTTTTATATATAATTAGGGATGCACCGATCCGATCCTGGTATCACGTATCGGCTAGATCGGACTCAAAAAGCTAGATTCGATATCGGTGACAAGGGGCCGATATACAGTGCCAATCCATATGGCAGATCTATTCATCTCCTACATCATCAGTGACGGAAGGTCTGTGCATTTTTGCCCGGTGGAGCATGATGGAGGATAACTACAGAGGCTCTGCAGTTTAGGTGCATGTCAAGCTTCTTTTGCTAACAACTCCGCCAGAAACTTGCAACAGGTGCAGCGCTAATGTTTCCACGGATGTCAGTCGCGCTGAAAAATATAATGACAGCCCAAAGGAGGAAGTTTACGTCAGCTATAGCATACTACAAAGAAGCAAGAAACCTCCTATTAATGGATTCAAAGTGTGAAAAAACGGACAGGTTATTGGATTTAATTGTTCAGACAAAGTCAGAAAAGCCTGAAGTTGCCAAAACATGATTCTATCCTCACATTAAGGAATAGAGATTGTCAAATCAATACCGGGATCGGATCGGCAGATACCAAAGTCCAGGTATCGATATCCGTATCGGGACCTAAAAAGTTGGATCGGTGCATCCCTATATATAATATAATAAAGCTTAAAATAATTTATACTTGAGATGTTTACTAGCCTTTGGGCTGAATATGTCAAATATTGAGAACACATTTCTTTCACTTATATCAGATTCTGCATGAAATGTATTTGCTTTAAAAGCTAAAAATTTGCACAGACAGAAATGTATGTCTTTATTTAATATTTCTCGTTGTTACAATTGGGTTGTTAACCTGCTACACCCCTATGACTAATTTTCTACTGTCTGTCTCTTTATCACTGACTTGCAACTATTCCCTCAGCGAAGCAAAGCTCTAAGTCCTGTATTTGAAAAAAGAAAAGCCCCTACTTGTCTCTCTGTTTTGGCTGTTGCTCAATTCACATAGTGAACTAGATTGGAGTGATTAGTGTGGTAGACACTGCTAGATAGTGGAATGCAATCACATTGTTTTGTAGTCATTGACGCAATCTAACTGCAAACTGCAGAGCAGAGGGTTTCCACAATTTGTTCATTGGCAGCTTTTTGTTAGTATGAGTGTCTTACACTTCTTTAACATGTTTACTTTAAAGAGAGTCAGATTATAACATTAATGCTTAATTAGATATGGAGTCATGTAAGTCCTATAAGCTTACAATGAGTCTGCATAATGGCTATCTAAGTCAAAGAAACAGACATAAGCTGCCAGAGCAGAGTGGATCAAGATAAAGCTGACATAATGCTCTAATAACACGTTACTTCAGAAGTTTGCACTACTGCTTTTTAGTTAACACTAAGACATACAGCAGAGAGATTACAGTGAATATGACTGTGCAGCAGTTAGGATAACATGAGCCTGTCCCCTTGTTCTAGCAGACTCTACAAAAGACAGATCAATACGAGGTAATGCATTTTCCCAGGCAGGATCAAACACAGTGATGGAATCGTTTGCACTAAGCTCAGTCCACTCTGACTTTACAGAACGCTCTCCTCCTGTAAGATCACTGCAGAGCTTTTGCAAATGTCATTTACTGTGAGGGCAATATAAGTCACTTGCGCTGTCAGACTGAAGAGAGGCTCTGTGCTCGGTCACTTCCTCTGTGTGTGAGCTGTGCTGCTCAATGAGGGGGGAGAATCCATAAAGTGATCTAAACCTCACTGTGTTATGGGACACTTTGTTTCTATTGTTACAGCAAGAAATGATGAGTTTGTCATGTGTAGAAAAGGGGTTTTAACTTATTTTGCTGTGTCATCCACAACTGTATTTCAATGTTGCACACTTTGGAAATAATCTAGACCCCCAGAGACTCCAAGTGAATGAGAATCTTGAGGTATCTTTAAGAAAAGTACATTTCATTACAGCAGTTTACGCTTTAGTGCACATTCATTGTGCCAAGTCTTATTTTCCTTCCAAACTAGACCTCCAATGAGTTCTAAACAGAGCCTAAGTGTTCCTGGGCTGCAGCTGCAGGTCTAATACGGGCCCTGGAGAATTGCATCACCATCATTCCTCTCCACACTGAAAGAAGCCTGAAAGAATGAAGCTGGAGGTCCTTACTGCTGCAGGACAGTGAAGGCAACACTCAATAACATACTTTCTATTGCAAGTCAGATCTCTCCTACTGTTAAACTTGCACACTGCGAACAGCCTGCCCTGCTATCAGGTAACAGGACAGAGCACTTTAGGGACATTTATAGATTTTAGCTGATTTTCTGCCTTGTTTCAGCTGCAAAAACAAACAACTGTCACTTTAGGAAACATTGTGACAAACCACAGCTGAGAGAGAAGAGAGAAGTGTACCCAGCCTCAAACTTCCTCTCTGCATCACCCTCTGTTCGTGTTTAAGCAACCATGAGAGTAAAATTCATTAAGAGTCCTCATCTGTGTCCAAAGTCTTGGAGGGAGCAGAGCAGCATGCTTACTGATGAGTCAGACCACTCCAGACTGAGGATGACAGCCGGATGGACATCAGTAAATGAGTTCAATAAAAGTTCAGCTGCTTTGTCCTGCTTTACGAGCGCTGGATGCTGCACATGAATCCAGCAACATCCTCACATACACGATATGTATATATTTTTTAAAATCTCTTACCGAAGTGGATCCAGAGGACGATGCTATGTACACTTTGATCACCATGATAAATCCCTGATGCTGACACGGGTCCGTTAGGTTGTGGTGGTTTGCCGTGCTCCTCGCAGACACTTTGAAGGCGGATTGCTCGGCTGTGGGACAACAAGCAGAGACAACAAACTTCCCTGGTTGATACGCTGTGTGTCTGTCGAAGGCAGCGCAGACTATCTGCGCAAATGCTCCAGTTCCTAGCACTGGATGGAGCTTTGCATTCCTCCTCCGCCTCTACTTTGCACCCCGCCCCTTCTAGTCCCTCTCTCCCCCTTTCTCTCCGTAGAGCAAGAACACACACTCAGAGGCACGTACGTGCACGCACAGGGAGGTAATGGGTCTTCGTGATGGCAAGAAAATAGGGTGATATTGTCTGAATATTTCTGCATTGTCCCCATTGTCTGCAACCAGACATTAGCTATTGTCCTCCAAACTCTGCAATTGTGCACCGTTGCAGGGGTTCTAGTAAACTCTGGGGTGGTGAGTGAAAAGAGGGTAAAGACAAAATAAAATTGGCTGTGATTTTGAACACTGCTGGCTGGGCGCTTTTGTGTAAACAGCACAGCCACTGAAGCACCGTCTTGTTCAGCCACAGCTTTAGACGGGCTTTGTGGGCCCCCTGCAGGCGTCTGGGGCAGACGACGCAAGGCTTTACCCTGAAGCGAATTTAGGAAAGCCGACTGACAAACAAAAAAAATGTGTCGAAGAGTGGGCGCCATATTGGACTCGTACACGAAGTGCATTTATGGTGTGATTTCTCCTTGTTGGGCGCTGCAGATGTGAGCTCTGGTTGAAGAACAGCCAGCATATGTGCATGGCTTTACACCGGGGCATGCCGCCTGCCACCAGGGCCTGTGTAACACTGCACGCCGGCCCATCGTGCGGCCTCTATCTCACTAAATGTGAACACACTAGTATGAACGCAATATGTCCTCAAATGCAACCCTTTCTTTCTTGCAGGATTCCTCCCATCTTTCCCTGCAAGAAGCCATTCGCGCAGACCCCAGATCATCACCGGCTCCAAAATTCCAAGTGTTCTGCAGCCCAGAATGGCGTCACCTGATTGGCTGAGAGCCTATCAATCATGCCTTTAGCCGCACCCCTCCCCCCATTCAACCACTCGCCTCTCTGTTCCAGTGTGTTTACTACACTGCCGAGCATAAGGGAGACACTCGTCTTCACATGCACTGAACCCACTAAGAAAAACAGTTTTTAGTTAAATTTGTAAGAAAACCTCCAAGAGATCAACATGCCCAAGAGAAAGGTACGTATTTTCAAAATAACAAAAATAGTTTGAAGGGGATATAAGCTATTAATGCAATGCAAACGATTGTGAAGACATCCCTATGAGACATTACTTAATTATAACGCAATGTATGACCGTTAACTATCGCTGGGAATTTTTGCCTATTTTCTATATATAATGTACATTTTTTGTGTGTTAGAATGAATATTTTCCCGCTCGGACAAGGCTTATAAAACGCGGTTTCTTCTTGGAGCCGCTGTCCTTTGGGGAGTCAGAAGTCTCTTTCGGTCTCCATGCAGTTAAAGCACAAGCAGCAGCCATGCTTTGCAGCTCTTGTCCACCTTCGTCGCCGACCTACCGAGAACAAACGCTTCACTTATCGACATTTCTCCTCCAAACCGGCCAAAAGTGCCACTAGAAAATGCCTTGGTGCCTTTACTTTGCATTTTGGCCGTAAAAACAAACATTCGCCGTCGCGTTTTGATAAAATTGTATATTTTCTCTCTTTGTTCATAGTCCCAAATGGCTGCTATGACACAGCTCTGCCGCCTGGTGGCGCGCATGAGCCTTTAGAGGTCCCTCCCCCTTCTCAGAGACTCCCGCGCCAGCTTTCAAATCTGAGCTCCATGCATTGAATGAGAGAAAGAGATGGGGGAGTGAAAGGGAAAAACAGGGCCTGGGCCCTCAAAATATGGCTCCAGAGGCCCACATGGCTGAGCTCTCACAGCCTATAACTGAAATTATGCATTTGCCTCACACCTCTGGGCTCCAATCCTTAAAATTTACCTGTATTTGAAATACATTTTTGTTTTCACATGATTCTAAAAAGTTTTTTCCAGAGATTGGTAATTATTCATTATATGTCCCTGAAGCATTAAACACATGTTTATTGTTACTATAAGCCACCTATAAACTTGTAATACTGTTATTTTCTCCTTTTTCTATTTTAACATTTCATATTTGTGTTTTATAGACACTGCCAGAGGACAAGGAGGAGGTAAGATGGGGCATGGGAAGTTATAAATAATACATGTAGTAAGAACAACATTTAGAGTTATATGTGGGACAGGTTGGGACAATAGTAGAGAGAATGCTCAGTATTGAAGTGAAATGTTATTTTTCTTAAATAAAGTCCTGATCAAGAAGGAAAAAAAATCTGATAACCATCTTTTGATGTTTTTCAGCCCCAGAGGAGATCAGCTCGGTTATCAGCGGTAAGAAGAAACATAAACTCATCTACATGAAGTCAGATAGTAAACCATGTTGAACAATATACATTTTCTTAAAAGTAGCCGACTAGTTTTAATTAATCAGATTCTGGATAAAGCTGCCTTTAAAGACACAAGACAAGTATAGAATTAAGTTTTCAGCCATCAACGTATTATGCAATAATCCCTAACATAGAAACATGTAAAACCTATAATTATCACATAGTTTGGTTCATAATTTGTATAAATATATGCATATATCATTATGTAGAAACAAGGTGCACAGAACAAACTAAAATATGACATGAAGCACAGATAAAAGAATATTTAATGTTTTTTTTCTTTTGGTAAAAATATGTATGGAAGAAGCAGGACTAATTCTAACAAAACTGATTAATAGCAGACAAAATAGAAGCTGTCATCGGTGTTGTATTTAGTATCTAAATTCTTGATTACCCCGGCACCCGTTTTTTGAATATTAACATTCAGAATACGTTTTATTAGATGTTTTTGTTACGTTTTACTCCAGGAATAATACTTTCTAAGCTAACACTTAAAAAAAAGTGTCCAAAAGGAGAAAAGAGGCAAGAAAGTTTGACTCTCATACTAAATATTTGGATTCCTTTCATTTCACAGAAACCTGCTGCACCTAAGCCAGAACCAAGGGCCAAGAAGGCAGCAAAGGTGAGGGATGCAAACTGTAATTGTGTACTCATTTAAGCCACAAAGCACAACACACAGGGTGATGTGTTATCTAGCATGCTCACCATCTCTTTTGTGGCCCTCACAGAAGGAGAAGGCTGTGAATGATAAGAAGGAGGACAAGAAGACCAAGAAGGCAAAGGAGAACGCAGAGGCAGAGGCTAACGAGGAAAACCACTCTGAGAATGGAGAGGCCAAGACCAATGAGGTGGGTAGACGCGATGCAAAAGTTCTTAACAACAGGGGGAATTTGTGTAAACTGAGCTTGAAATGATTCAAAATCCTGACCTCTTTGTGTCTGCTATGTCCAACAGGTGGAGGCAGCCCCCGAAGAGGCGAAGGAGGAGGCCAAGTCCGAGTAGCACCACTGCCCAAGCTTCCTCCTCTTTACAATCCCCTTTCCCCCCCTGAACCCCCAACCAGCCAGCCAGCCCCCTCAAGTCTCTCACATGGTTTCCCTCCAAGGCGTATTGTTAACAGAGGAATATTTTTATCAATGATTTTATAAGTATCCGTACAGATTTTTAGCACAAAAAGCAAAGCTGAATATGGAGCGCCTTGCAGATTTGCAGTGGTCATATCAAGTGTCTGCAAGCAAGATGAACACACTAAAATCTTTTTTAAAAGGCATTTCATGATTGTTGAAGGCTTGTGTGGTGTAGAAAGTGCGTCCCTGCCGGATTGGCTATGTTGTGAGTTGTGTACTCCTGTGTTTTCCCTCCTTCCCTCATCTCCCCCTTCTCCTTCCCTATTCTTCCTCTACAGATTAGATCTCCCTCCTCCTTACAGTTCAGCCTTTATCCATGTTTTATTAACGGTTCAGCCATGTTAATGTGAGTGATTCTTTTAGACCTCTAAATGTGCAGTGAGTTCCCTTTGCTTCTGTCTCTTGTTTTTTTTTTTCATTGAAATCGTGTTTAAAAAAAAAAAAGCGTGTTGAAGTGTGTTGTCCATAAGAAAGAGGAAGATGAACATGTGAAACATTCCGGGAACAGCGATTGCCTCCGACCTGTCTCCTAGACGACCCTGCGTGTAAAACAGCTCCTGCTCCATCCACGCTGTCATGTCGGCTTTTCTAAACACTCTGGTTTTTTTAAACAATTGAATTTGGAAACCTTCTCTGACAAATGCAGGTGTCTGGTCCCTCTCTTATGTTCTAAAATTCTCTTAATAAAAACAAGTCCTGGGAATTTTCCTCGAATTTGTGTCTCCAGTTTGTTTCTTCGAGAGATACACAAGGATAAAAGTAGCAGCTAGCACATTACCAGCATTATAATGAAGCAGGAGTAATAGTTTAAATGCTTGGCCTTGAACTCAAGTACCACAGAATAAGTTGAGACAAGAGTGCAGCTTCTGGAGCTGAGCTAACTTAAGCTAAACAGATAATGTAGCCTGCTATCTTGTTCTCAACCTGGTTTCAGAGCAATCTATACTATTACCAAATGTGAGGGCGCATCTGTGTTTATGAGGACAGGTGTTTAAATCAGCCATTGAAAGCACTGGTTATACTAAACAGACAAAGCAGGGTCCCTGTTCATGACCTTTGACTACATCAACATGCCTTTAATGTAATCTCAGCGCAGGCAAATGCACAATTTCCTCTCAGAATGCTGCAGCAGGATACAGATTCATTTAGGGGAGTCTTTTCATCCTGCTTAACTTATTTTAATACAACACTTTGGTTCTTGTTAAGAAATGAAAGACAATTTGGCCAGAGATGTGTTGCTGCTTATCCATAGAGGGAGGCCAGGGCGGAGTGTCCCTCTTATTGTGAGACAGTTATTCCTCCATAGGTACAGAATGATTCATTTGTCTTATTCATCACCTAAACATACAGTTACATTATATTTTGTTCCCATATTGAGGAAAGGCCTCTCCTGAAGCCTGTAGCCTTCACTAAAGAGAGGTAGGTTGTAGAACCGTGCATACATTTTTTCTACAGAGGCCTTTATCCTCTAAAGGGGCAGATAGTCTACCCATCCAGCATCTTTGTCTCCCTGTAGGCTCCAAACGTTCACATTTAACTCTTCAGGAACTCAAGCGTGAGGGCTGTGACACACATTCACCTCAACCCCCAAACAACATACCCCAGATTTATTTAGCAGCATCACATAAAGAGAGTACCGTACCCGGTTTCTACACACAAAGTCGCATTTATCTGGTCACGTTAGATGCCTTGCAGGAGCAGGCAGAAGAAAAAGCATGCTGTCTATTAAGCAAACACAAAAATAATGGAGTACTTTTTCTGAGCCTTGTCTCTGTGCCTTTGCCCTGAGCTCTGCTGCTCTGCCAGTCTGAAATGTGGAGCCTGGGTGTGTTTGCTGTGTATTTTCAAGACATAACCTCAGTCTGCTGTGGATCAAAAATAGCAAGTGAATGTTTTTTTGGATATATGGTGCAAACAATCCCTCCATGGCAAGAGGGATTCAGTCTGGTTATTAGCTGCTAGTTTGTGCACTAGACCGTCTTCAATGTTAATTTAACATTAAATCGATGCCTGTATTTTCCATGAAGTTTGTAGCTTTTTTGGATTTGATCTGCTGTTCATTGCAGCAGTTGCAGCCCCTCTGACCTGCATTGTCATGGCCGAGCACCGGGCTCCATTTTGTCGATATTTGTTGTCTGGTCATTTAGATGTTATTACAACGCGCCACCACTAGATGACAGCTTTGCCCTAACTTTAATCCTGCAAACATGGGCGCTTACCTCCTGGCATTTTATCGAGCTTTGATTTACTTTTGATGTGTGAACATTTTTCTTGAGGCATATATTACAAACCCTTTAATAACAGTTACCAAATCATTATAAAATGCATTTAAAAAAACTCCAAAGGGAAACCATCCAGGCTTTCAAAAAACCTTTTATCTCCTTTTTGTCAGCATCATCTTGTCAGTGCGATTTAATTGAAACTTGTTTACAACCAGATGGTTCTGCATCTTCGGTGTTAGATCTATAGAGAGCGTGCAGTGATATAAAGGGGGAAAGGAAATAGGCCTATGATATTGATTGACAAAAAGTTTCCGATCTCAACCACTGTGGTCTTGTCTTATTTTCCCCACCACCTTCTTTCATCTGAGCACTTCTCGTGACATCCAACTCCTCCACCTTCATCGATCCGTCCATTCATCCTATCTCCTGTGATCAGCTCTCTGACTCGTTAACAGCTTTGATAGCCTACTGGGATACAGACTCGCACGCACGCGCAAACCCTTCCTTATGCACTCTGACATCAAAGAGCTAATTACTCCAACATTGTTTTATCTGTCGTCTGTGCATGCTTACTGCCTGAACTCCATGTTTGTCTGCCTGCTTTACTGCCCGTTTAACCATCTGCCTGTCTGCCGCCTGTCTCTTCTTCTTCCTCTTGAGTCTCTAACATTCACACGTGCCCCCAGTGTTCACTCTCATTCTGCCCTCTTTAACTCTGACGGGTTATGATTTGTAGATCTGAGCCCCGTTTCCCTTTTCAAGTTATGTGCATATCCCTCTATCTTCCCACGCAGCCACTGTCTCCTCCCCGCACTCATCCATTCACAGCCAGTGTGCATTATTCCGCTGGCACGCAGGAGTGTGTGTGCGCGCGTGCGCGCGTGTGTGTACGAGGAGGGGCGTAAGAGATGAGGATGACCTTTTACGAGGAAGTGATTTAAATGATGTCCTGTCGTCACCAGGGTTACCAGTGTGTGCATGGGGATGAGCATTTGTTATGGGGAAAAAAACGTCACACTTTTTTCACATGCTTACATTCACAGATAAGCAAGTAATAACGCACGCACACACACACACACACACACACACACACACACACACACACACACACACACACACACACACACACACACACACACACACACACACATACACACACAGACACATAAGCTGCCAACACGTATTGACATTTTGAGTGAAAAAGCCTGAGACATATGTCCTCCCTCCATGGTGGACCTTGTGATGCCTGAAACGAACAGATGTTTAGTGGCAAGGTTCTCAGATATGCTGCTCTGCTGTCTGGATGACTTAAACTGTTTGTGTTCGACTCTCTTGTATGAGGCTGGCTGCTCTACGGGGGTGGGATGTAGCTACAAGCATGAGTGAATGGAAAGAGGCAGGGTGAGAAGGAGAGTACGAGAAAGTGCCAGGAGGTGATGTAGAGGAAGTAGAGGGGGTAGAGGAAGTGTGCAGGGGGAGAAGAGCTGGATGCAGATGGGGATCTATTCTCCTTGCACACGCAGACAAGATGGAAATGAGTGGCCGTCTGTGACGTCAATCAGTGTAGACACACACACAGTGAGACACTCCCCTCCTCTAATAGTCCCATGCTACTACATGCTTCAGTGCAAACAGCAGTGCCACGGATCACAGTCATAAACATCAGCACACACAAACAGCCCCCGCCTCCTCCTCAAATATAAACACGAACACACAGCACATACAGACACGCAGATCTGAGTCTTATCTCTGACCTGGCATATGATGTCAGGCTCTCTCATTCATACAGTGATAAAAAGAAAACCTTTTCTGTGCCAAAGGCAGAATTAGTCACTGGAGAAAACTAACCTTCAAAGTTTTCACTAAAAGGCAAAGAGAAGCATTATTTATAAGGCTGAGCGTCTGAAGGATCTGTGATTAGGCAGGAATAACCTTAAATTGAGAAGTCTGCAGATCTTTTAGTTGATCTCTGCTCATAAATGTACTAATATTAGAGTGGAAAAAACATCACACTTACAAGTCCAACATGTATAATCCCTCTGAAGACTGAAAAAAAAAAAACATTCTGTTAAAAAAAAGAACTTGAAGTAGCTTCTAGCAAGACCCCTGCTACCTGAGATTATTATCAACTTTACAGTCAGGAACGCTGTGGGGAATGTTCATGTTAATTGGAACATAGTGTCTCAACTAGAGACAGTTTTCAGGAATCACAAGGATGCCTTAAAGGTTGAGCCCCACATGTTTAATATTTACCATGACATTGTATGATATAAACTCAGAATGTGTTTTTAATGTCAAAACTGAAAAATTGACTTGTTGCTGCAGCTGTCAGATAAATGTTTAGAAAGAACATTATCTTTCTTATAATACAGCTGTGTGAAATCAATTCTAAGATCAAAAAACGAAAAAAGAAAGACAAACTGTACCAAGTAACTTTCATCCACTGCTAATCCCTTCGTATTAGGATTATAGGAGGATTACACCAGTTTAATGTTACACTTCCATGGAGTTAAGACACTTGAGAAATGCAGTTTTTGAATGGAAAAAAGCAGCATCGGCCCAGTTATTTTGTTTTATAGTTTGTTGTATGAGTTGGATTAATGGATCGGTCATTTCCCACAATGCAACATAACATAATTGAATAGTTCTGTATTTGGTCAATTTTTTTCACAGTCTTTCTGTAAAAAGTGTCAAACCGAAGCTCAGATTCTTTTTTGAAGAGCCTTGAGGAGACGACGACTAAAGACAGCTATCTTTACGGGAGCAGTTGTTCGTCTTGTAACAGATCAACTGATGTGTACCATTTTGAGCTCTACATAGACACATACATGGTACATTACTGCTATGTGGGGTATAACGGCTAAACCTCAACCTCAGCTGTGACAGCTGGACTGCCTGTCAACTGTTTCTCACTCTGTTGTAAATCTACCTCTCTGTTTGTCTGATTGATCTCCTCTTATGTAAGCTTGTACCTTAGTCACATCCATTATGCTGCATTTAGTTTCCACAATTAACAAAGTAAGGTCTCAGTGACCCAATGGCTCCTGAATGAATCGAATGTGAAAGAGCTGAGCAGACAGAAGGCACGACACCATTCAGGAAACATTATCATCTCCCACTATTTTCTACATCACTGAACAATATGGTAACAGCAGTTTTGGTAATGACCTTACATTTTGAGCTTAATTATAGCACAGGCAGGCTGAATTTGAGGGGGAGATAACAAAGTTATATGATGGACAAGTTTGATTCCTCTAGGGTGTCTGATCTGGGCTCCGTGTGTGGCACGTATCAGCAACTTCGCCTTTAAGAAATCATCCATCCATGTCACAGAGTCGTGACGACACACACTTCTGTCTAGAGAAATGAAAAACTATTTTTGAAACACTCCACTCTGCCTTCCCAATTTGGCTGTTAAGGATGAATTAACAGATAAAGTAAGAGTGCATCAATTTCAGTGTGGGGGCGGTGTGGGTGTGTGTGTGTGTGTGTGTGTGTGTGTGTGTGTGTGTGTGTGTGTGTGTGGGTGTGTATTTCTGATGAATTGGGACTGGAGGTGAGTGTGTGTGCCGTGGGTGGCATTAGAGCTAAAGATGCAGCAGCCTCTTGCCTTGCCAATTGCTCTATTTCTTTGAGTAGAATGTTTTTCTTGGCTGTTTTTCATCAAGGTTTTTATCCTCTTGTACCCTCAGCTGGGAGAGGACTGAGTCATAGCAGTCAAGGAAGCAGGTGGGTGGGAGGCACACAGTAGGTGGGTGGGGGGCACAGAGGATGTGGGTGGTACAGGTTAAGGAGGGTGAGGTTGTAGTGAACAGGGAAAACATGAATGACTAATACTACGAAGCCTTTTTTTTTTTTTTTTTTTTTTTACTTGTTTTTCATTATTCATAAAAACAGCAATTATGTCTAAAGGATCATTAGACCCCCCTGAATATAATGGGTTTGGAGTGTTTTCAATAGCAGGTTCAGTGATGTTTAAACCAGCATGAATAAACACCACTCTCACTTGAGATTTTAAATGGACTGCTAACCAACAAAAAGTTGCAGAGGTATTCATTTGAACAAGAAAAAGGAGGAAACGGTGGAATAAATTTGCCGACAGCCGTAATTACCTCAATTCACACTTCAGATGGAGCCACATGGTTAACGCCTTAAGCCTCTACTAACCCCAACTTGATGCTTTTGTTTTCATTTACACTGCAGAGACAGCATGTGCCCACTAACCATAGCTATTTTAACTCTGAGGTATATAAAAAATGAAATCCACACAAATATACACCGCTCTTTGTTTCCAGCCTGTATGAGAGATTATAGATTGATAGTCAAAAAGTCACATTGAATGCGTTGGCCAGAGCATGTGAGAGACAGAACGACAGATGTGTGGGTGACGTTCTCTTTTTGTCTCAGTGAGTTTCAAACTGTTTGTTGAGGGTGGATGGGTGGGCAGACCATTAGAGAACTGATGTGCATGTAGCTGTGTGAACGTGTGCATACACAGTGGAACATACATGTGTGTGTGTGTGTGTGTGTGTGTGTGTGTGTGTGTGTTTGCTCCTGCTCTAACATCACTGCTGTCGTCACTGCAGCCACCTCACAGTGACTCCCCTGTGACTGAAGGCCTGACAACCTCCCACGCTCTCCCCATCAACTCCCTTGCTCCTGCTCCTCTCCCCTCCCTTTATCTATACCCTCCCTCCCTCCCCACTCAATCTCAGTCCTTGGCTTTGTCTCCCCCTCTTCCATCCATCTCTCTGTCTACTATCTTTCTCTGTTGTTTCTCCCACCTCTCTTTTCTTTCTTGCTTGTTTTCTTCTCTCACCCCCTCATTTGTTGTGTGGGTCTTCCCTGTCTTCAGTCATGCTCTCTGCGCCCACCGTGCTGCCTGTCTCTGTCTCTATGGAAACCCTGAGGGGACAAGAGTGGCTTAGAGGTCTGCGAGACGCTGATACAGACCCTATTAGATCACACACTCTCTCCCTCTCCCAGTGAGCCACACGTTTTCTAACATTGGGCACACAAGCGCAAACCCATACTGTGTGAGAACTGATGGTGTGTCACACACACATACCGTGAAAATGCCTCATTTTCCCTTGTACCCATGACTTATCAGTGGTGTGAAGTGGGAGGGAAGGAAGGAGGCACTGACGGAGTAAGGAGGGATCCCTTTTGTTGGATCATAATGTTTTCAATTACATGGTAAAACAGGAGACCACCTGCTCATGTTTTCATCCGAACACACACACTCGTGCACAAACACCCTTTGGCCCCCTCGCGTTTTGTCCCCCCTTTCAGTCTCACACCTCACAAACCATATTCTCCTCACATTAACACATTGTTGAGCCTGCTGTGTTGCGTAAAACGTGCGTCATCCAGGTCCAAACATATCTAGAGGACAGGTTATTTGTGATAAGAGGCCTCACAGAAACAGAATTTCACAGCTTTTGGTCCCTCTCTTGGGCATCATCGTGATTTGACGGTCATGCTTAAGTGGATCATTGCAGAGCCCAATCATGGGGAGGATACATAAGCTGTGTAGCATCATTTTGGGGACGAGTGGAGGAATGAAATAGAGAGGAGCAAAAAAAGAGAAGAAAACAGTGATGTTGGACTTCCTTTTCTCTCTGAGGTAAAGGCTTATTTTGAAAGAATTCAAACACTCACACCTGTAGGTTTTTGAGTTCCCCTTTATTTTATCAAAATGTACATGAATAAACTACAACAAAGGACTACATTAAAGAAGACATCAAAATGGGCAGCAATAACAGGGGTCAAAAACAGAACACATACCCAACCCAAACCGAACCCACCCCGGTAACACCCCCAGTGCAGTGAGATAAAGACATGCCAATGATGTCTCACATTTAGGCACTTGATTTTCCCTACCGAACCATCTTTGGTCGTATAGTTGCTGTTGCACGGCTTTAAACTGAGATTCAAACAGGTCTGAGGTGGATTTTAACTTGTTGCTTGTTGATTCTGACTGGGTGAATTAGAGGATGCTGATTCATGCTGAGAGGAGTCACATGAGATTCAATGTACTTCCTTCGATTTTGTCAGACTGATCTGCATCTGCCATATTTAGAGATGACCCAAAGATGGTTATAACCTGACCACCTCCATAGAATAAACTTTAGCATCAAATAAATCAACACTAGATAGTACAGTACTTCACAGTATTACAGAAGGGACTCCACGAGGAAAAAGAATCAAGCACTACATCTGAACACAATTTACCTGAAAACAATGCAGTTTATCCGCACAAGATATACTGTAATCAATATGCTGTACAGTCTATTGCAAAGGCAATGTAGTTGGCATTTTACTGTAGGAACTAACCAGTCTGATTAACGCTGAGTATTATCTTGGAAAGTCTTGCAAAAATAGATCAATTTTTATTAAGTTAAAAGCCTTTGCTTTGAATTCAGGATGTTATCTATATACTTAGCTACTCATGCATTGTATCGTACTTGTGTGCATACAGTAAACTCTATGTGTGCCTGCTCGTGTGTGTATTTGTGTGTACGTGCTGTGCATGCATGAATATGTTCTGGTAAAAGTACTCTACACATTGGTAGACTTATCCCTCCATTTTTTCAGAATACACCCATTTAGTAAAGGATTAACAAAGTTACATTAAACTGTTGAAGAAGCATAGTAGTCACACAGTATTTGGCAGTGAGAGAACAGTCCCAATTTATCCATGCACGATATTAACCACAGGCAAGGTCCACATTCTAAACAAACCCTTTAAGAACAACACATTAAGAACATGAAAAGTGTATACAAGAATTCAAGACCTGGAAGTGTGTGTGTGTGTGTGTGTGTGTGTGTGTGTGTGTGTGTGTGTGTGTGTGTGTGTGTGTGTGTGTGTGTGTGTGTGTGTGTGTGTGTGTGGCGTGTGTGCATGTGTGTGTGTGTCCGTGTTTGTTTGTGAATATGTCAGTGCATGTGTGTGAATGTCAACAGCTCAGCTGGCTTCCTAAGGAGACCAAAGGGCTATGACTCATGCAGTGCATACAGCATTTTCTGGAATTTGAACAATATCGGAAGAATTATTACTTTCCCACAAAGCCCAGATAATTACACATAATCATGTTAGAACCTTGCAGAGTACTTGGGGAGTTTACTGTAAAACCCAATCATTCCCACCCCCATAGGTCTATTATAGACCAAACAGTTAATCCCTGGATTATATTTCAATTCTCCAGCTGTCCATCATGGCAAGCACCTTCCCCTTGTTCAACCATAACTTTTGTGTTACTTCGTGCGTTTGTGTTTAGACCAGTCCAGTCTGTGTGTGCAAGTGCAGTGGGTAAGGTTGGTACAGCAGAGTTGACCCCCCTTGGGGTATGTAATAGCTGCAATAGCTGGGTTCTGCTAAATAGGGAGCACTGTGCTCGGCAAGGTACGGGGCAGGCTGGTAGAAGCATGTCACATGGTCTGTGTTGGGGATAATGTTCTGCTCACCCAGAACTTTCAGTGCCAGCACTGTGATCATGTTCAATGTCTGACGGCGCTCATGTCCCATCAGACACACAGTGCTGTCGTCGACCACGCGACGCAGCGTCATCAGGTATTGGTACTTGCTTCTCTCCTCTCCGATAAAGTGGTTTTTCAAGTAGGATAGGATTTTCCTCTGTTGCTCCTGCACATCAGGGAAATCAATGAAAAAGCGTGAGCACATGTAGCGCTCCAGTGTCTTTATCTGAGTCTCACTGGCAGGACGATAGTCCCTGACCAGCAGGTTGCTGTATTTCAACAAGCCACCACCCCGAATTTCCTCAGGGTTCCTGGTAGCGATTAGGCGGTAGCGCAGGTGGTCCATGGCTGCCTCAAAGTCACCATACATGCTCTCAGCCAAGACCTCCACAGCAGGGACCGAACCAGATGGCTGAGGATTGTTGTTCTGTTCAGGCATGTCTATTGGTACCTTAGGGGCCTCTTTGTACTCAGGCATGGGGCTGGATACCTCGTCTGCTGGTGGAGTAGAAAATTCCTCTGGGTTTTCAGTTTGAGAGTGAGGCAGCACATGTGAGGTTGAGCTTGGGATTGTGATTGGAAAAGAGACAGGCTCTGCAACCTGAGGCAATGATGAGATAAAATCTGGTTCTTTTTCATCCTCCAACTCTTGGAGGGGAATTCCTGGCTGAGGGGAGGCCTCTTTAATCGGTTCCTTGCTGTCTGTGTTCAGCATCAAAGACTCCATGTCTGAAGATACCTGAGGTACAAAGTCCTCTGACTCCACTGGCGGAGTGAGACAGAGGAGGGGAGGGCTGAGGCAGGGGGAGGGTGGACTAAGACAGAGTGGAGGGGGGCTGAGGCTAAGCATAGGAGGGGTCAGGTAAGGAGGTGAGCTGAGGCAGGATGAGGTAGGGCTGAAACTCAGGGTCGGAGAGCTAAAGCTTGTAGCAGGGCTGACAGCGCTCATCAGTGCAGATGTGAGGCAGTGAGAGGGAGGGGTCAGACATTGAGGGGGGCTGAGGCTCGGGGGTGAGGGAGTGAAACAGGGTGGGGACAGACTGAGTACAGGAGGGGTGACGCAGGAAACAGGAGGGGTGACCCAGTGGGAAGAAGAGGATGAACTAAGTGTGGTCTCTTGAGGGTTTTCATCTGACTGGTTCAAGTCCAACTTTTTGGTCTGTAGTTCTCTGTTGTCGTCTTCATCACTGAGCTCAGTTTCTGAGGTAAGTACAGGTTCTTGGGGGTTTGGGTCGAACATATCCGTGTGTGAAACGAATGTGTCCACTGAGTCAGGAGGCTCTGATTGTTTGGATGCAGGGACCGTTTCTCTAGGGGAGGTCTGGCTTTGCTCATCAGAAGCCTTGTGTGGAGATGGAGTCTCTATTGAGCCCTGAAAACTTGTCTCATATGAACTCTCTGTGATTAACTGAGAGAACTGTGGCTCTTGAGGTAAAGCAGACATGGGATCCACAGCAGGAGAGGATACTATATCAGGGGCAGGATCAGGAGCTGAGGTAAGATCTAGATTTGAAGGTAGGTTACTTGAAAGGTTGGGTTCAGGTCCAGGGTGTATTTGATCCAACTCACAGGTTGTCGGGGTAGTGGGGGGGTCTGAACTTGGAGTTGTTGACTTGGAGTTAAAGGCATTATCAGGTTCAAAGCAGATGTTTGGATCCAAACATGGCTCTGGGACTGTGTCGCTGTCAGAAAATAGACTGGGGGTAACCTTCCTACACATCCTCCGAGGAGGTTTGGGAGAAGAGTGTTTGAGCACTACCATGTGAGACAGGCGTTCTGAGGCCTTACTAGAAGAAGAGGAAGAGGTCTTTTTGTCAGAAACAAGGCTTGGTGGTGCAGATAAAATATCCTGAGTATCTGGAGGGCTGAGGGCATCAAGTGTTTTAGGCGTATTATCTGAGTCGTCTGTGTGTAGAGTGCTGTAAATCTCCAGTGTGTCCTGTGTGCCAGGAGGCTGTGTGTTGTGAGGTGTAAGAGACATGGAGGAGTCAGAGCAGGAACAATCGATACCCTCTGTGTCTTCTACACTTTTTGCTTCTGATGCTGAAATCTCATCTGTCATTTCACTGATTTCTGTATCGTTTTCCCTCTCTGTTTGCTTCTGTGTGTCTATCTCAACTTTTCTTTCATCTGTTAGCTGAGTCTCTATCTTTGCATGTGCAGGTGTGCTGGAGTTTGGTGTAGATACATGCATTGTTTTATCTTTCTCAATGCTGCTCCCATCCTCACTGAGACAATCAGAGAAGTCTGTACTGTGAAATTCTGAACATTTTAGAGACTCTGTCTGGGTTTTGTTTGAGGTTTTTGGCAACTCCTTCGGTTCCATGTGCTCTGTGAGTTCTTTCTGTTCATCGGGGGGTTTAGTGTGGTCGGTTTGTTGTATCAGAACAGAGAGTTCGTTGTGATTTGAGCATGGTGGTTGTTGGTTATCACAGGGATGAGTTTGCTCTGAGTGTTCTCCCTCTGTTGGGTATTTATTCTTTGTCAACAACTCTGGCTCATGTCTGAGTTCAATCTGAGTTGGTGGTTGAGCTTTCTCAGAGGTTTGCTTCTTTTCCATCAAAAGGTTTGGAGATGTCTGGTCAGAGATGCCTGTCTCTTTCAAGTTTTCTCTCTGTTTCGATGCTTCTTTCAGATCTGCAGGTGTTTTAACTTTGTTGTCTTGTTCAACTTCAGACTGTTTTGTCTGATTTGATTGTTCAGTTTGATTCAAGAGTTCTTTCTGGGACTCCTTTTCTTGCACCTTGTCCCTTGGAGTCTGACTGACTGGGGTCCCCTCTTTATTGGGTAAGTCTCTATCAGTATGGCTCTCTGTTTCTGAAGAGCTGGCCTGTTTGAGGAGAGGGGGAGAGTTTTTCTGCACATTTTCTGTTTGCTGCTCTGTGGGCTGGTCTTTAAGCTCAACCATATTATTTTTGTGTTGCGTTTCCTGCTGCATGTAGGTCTCCAAGAGACGATCCAGAATGATCTGGAAGGAATCAACGCTGAACTCAAACTGCCGCCTCAGCACACTCACAAATTTGAGCTCTAGGTTTTTACCACTGTTATTTGAGAGTGAGATGAGACTCCATCGGTCATGCTCATTGAAGACTTTGACCATTTTCTGGACGTAGGCCTCCTTCATGGTAGCACTGCTGATCCGCTCCCTGTTGACTCCAGCAGGTAGGCAGTCCAGCAAGCAACCCAACACTGACTCCTTGATCACCTGGGAGGAGAAGTCAACAACATGACAGCTACAACTGATGACTGTAGTCAGAGTGTAATTTCACTTTTATTACCGAACTGATTATTATGATACTCTTGTGATTTAGCTTTCTTCATAATGTATTAAAGCCAATATCATTGATCTGCCTATTCCATGTTCAATAATGAAATTACAATCAGAATATCTATGTAGCAACACCAAAATCAATATCGCACCACCCTGGAGACACAAGAGAGATATTATGTTGTGTTTAAGGGTTATACAGACAAATGAATGCCTGTCAATTGGACTGAACTCCAGTGCTCAGCTGTTATTACATTGAGCTGCTCTTTAAAAAGAAGTACAGTAATTATACCTGGAACTCCTCCTGACTGGGCAACTCAACTCCAAAGATGATGTCCAGGTCTTTGTAGCTTGTTCCGCTGTCTCTGACAAGGACGTGGCTGGCTGTAGAGCCATTCAGACGTACATCTCTCACTGTGATTCCCTGCTTCTGAAGCCTGGCCCGCACAGCTATGATTATGTCTCGAGGACGCAGCTCCAATGTTGGAAAGTTCCCACGACCGTGGATTGGAACAACCTCTGACAAAACCTGATGGAGAACCTCCACCTGCTCAGTGTTCAGGCTGTGGAACCGCTGACTGGATTTGGTTTCAGACATGCTGCTGCCCTGAAAGGGGAGGGAGGAGGACAACAGTGAGAATGTATTCTTACTCCCCCCCCAAAAAAACATGAACACTCCCTCTGTCTAACATAAACAAACACACACACTAACACACACATAGCACTCACACTCCTATGCACACTCCCTGGCAGTCTGCTGTCTGTAAGTCACAGCTTGGCTGACAGCTTTTCCACAATGCTAATGTAACTGCTGTGTTGACACGAGGACACATGGAGCAATACACATAGATGTGCTCTATGTAAATATTCTTCCACTACTCGACCAGATCACTGCAAATCTAACATTTGTGTTTCACAGGCATTACAGAATCTGAATCCCAATGCAGGACAAAGATTTTTATTTCAACATGTATTCACAATCTGAAAACATTAACTGAAAAATAACAATAACATTGAATTAATTTCAAATAATTTTGTAAGAATGTAATTAGAATGTAATAAACATTAAAGACATGCAAATGCAGGCAGAATCTTTGTTTATTGATTGTTTCCACCAGAGGAGCAAGGGTTAAGCCGAATGAGTCATCACCAGCAGACTGCATTAATCACACCAACGTCACTAATTAAAGACACACATCTGTTTTTGTGTCTGAGTGCACCACATGATTTGTTTACATTACAAACAAAGGCTCCCACTCACTTTCATGGGAGTGCACAAAAGCTGTTATTTAACACCTTGTGAATTGTAACACATATGGTACAAAGTCAGGTTTAGCAGCCAATTATTTTTGTTTGGCTGGCACCTGTTATCCTCCCTGCTGTGCGCACAAATTCTTTGCATCCAGAATGCATCAGTCAATCAGTACAAACTAGACACATTTTTCAGTATACAACATATCTGCATAATGAACTCAGTCAGAAGAGTCTGTGTTATGTTTCTGAGTGTGTGATTGTGGGTGAACATGAAAGTGTTTCAGAGAGTGTGCTCGTATTAGAGTGTGCGACTGTGGTTCATAGCAGCCCATTATGATCTATTGTTTGCACAAATCAATGGATGTCACTCAATGCTAAAGCTGCATGTTGCTGATTGCTATGATTTGTCAATACAAGCAAGGTAAACACTGTGATACTAATGAGCAATAATGGGATGCTTTCTGGTAAAAGTTTGTCAGACATCTGAGTGCTATCATCTACAACAACCGCAAACAATCTATAACAGTGTTTATAAAATGTCTAATTCATGTTGTGCACATTTCAACAGAAACTTAAAAACAGCACTTTACTCAATATCAGCTATAGATCTTCAAAAGAGTACCTGTCTGCTTACAAAAAAAAAGAATAGTCATCTTACCAGAAGTCAATGAAGTTGAGTCTGAGAACACATAACTCCTTAAAAAACTGCCATGGATGGGACCTCTGTTTGTGTCCAGCTATAACAAGGTAAAAACCAAGTTGCAACAAACTGCAGTCACACTATCAGAGGTGGCAAATCTCCAGATGTTGACACTGACCATATATACAAAGGAGAAATGTGCTCGGGAGGCAGAGATGCACTGCAGGACTGTTTTCCAGCTACCCTTGTATCTCCCCCTCCCCTTCAGCACTCTTCTGCAAACTTGCAGCCTGAGTGACTCATCCAGGCGTATCGGCTCAGCTCACATACAATCTATGGCCACTGAAAAGCCAACAAATCAGATTGTCTCATATGAAGAGCTAAATCTAAACACACAGAAACACTTATGCTCAGTCAGTTTTCTTTTAATTATAACATCTAAAAAGTGGTAAAGAGGGGGCTGAATATCCAGTGTTGTCTGAGGAAAACTCTTGTAAAAGCTGGAGTGTCCCTGACTTTTTCATTTGCAGTAAGCTTATATGTACGCACAAAACTATTTTATCTTCCATTCACTTGGACAATTATGATCCAATGAAGTAAAACTTAAACAGAAAATAATAACTAAGTATTGAATGTGATTCCAAGTTAAATTGCAAAGCATTCTGACCAAACATATGACTAAGTAGATAAGTGCTCCATATAAAACAGATTACTACTTAATGTGTAGCTTAATATTACTTTTTAAATATAACTCGAGTAGTTTTCAAGTAAAATAACCAACAACCGGATATTTTGGTTGAACCCCTATGATTTTACACAGTCCACCACAAGCTAAAAATTCCTGGGAGTGATCCAGAGCCATGCTGTTCCTCACTCTAATCACCTACGCGCTTACTCACTCCAGAGATACCAGGTGAGGTCAATTAACCACATTTAAGCCCCTTGCACGATAAAGGGCGGCTGAACTTCCAAGCAACATTATTAAAGACACATTAAATACCAGTATTCCATATGCAACCACACAAAAGTGGATTATCCTTTACGCAGCATTAATGTTTTACCTGTTGCTGTGGCATCTGAGGGAGCGACTGGCTCCTGGATTTAAAGAAGAACTAAACCTTGAGCATCCACCGAGTTTCTGGTCCGCTGAGTCTGGGTCTCTGTTTCTTTGGGAGTCCCTACCCACTCTGGTTAGACTCGGCACTGGTGCGACTCTGTCCCTTCTAAGGCATGTGAGGCTAGAAGCAGCGCGCGGGTTCATTCGGGCGCTGTCCAGGAGCTCGCGTGGTGCTGAAATGAAGACTGGAATGAGTCCTCGCTCTCTTGTTTTCTCCTCCGGCCGCCCGGAGCGTAACGCAGTTTCCATAGCGACCTGCCGTCATTCAGTTATGACTGGGAAGTGTGTGTGTGTGAGTGTGTGTGTGTGTGTGTGTGTGTGTGTGTGTGTGTGTGTGTGTGTGTGTGTGTGTGAGTGCGCGCGCGCGCGCGCGCGTGTGTACAGCAGTCAATGGTCACAACAATGATGGTGGAGTTGTATGATGTTGTGGTGGCGCAAAGAGGGTTAATATAGGTTTAAACAATTCACGTGTGTCCGTATAAATATAACACTACGAGTTATATTCGGATCCAAGGGAGTGAACCTGAACATTGTTGTTGTACTGATGACTTATGAGTGGCTTAAAAAAACTATATACCTTCACATACACAATCATAGCCTATATATACTTTAAAATCTTCTTTGAGTTGTGTTTTTAAATATGAATTAAAAAACAGTATCATCAGATATTACCACATGAAGCCACGCTCTGTGTTTTAGTGATGCACTAAGTTTTCACCTCGGGCAAACAACCTTGGTAGACCCCACTAGATTGAAAAGAGCTGTACTGTTATGGGGGGAACATTTACGAAACACTTCTCATTCACCTCTTAAGTCTCCTCCATGCACACGTCATTATAGCCTACCTAGTACTGTGTCCATACAGAGCATCAGCAGCTACAGTATGAGTCATCCATGCTTCTCCCTCCCCCTGACCAGCCGATGATCCCCCAACCCCAGCCCCCTTTGACTGCCCAGTGCGCGCACATACACACACGCACACACACACGCTGGACCCTTCCTCTCTTTGGACAACCGATGATCTCGTTGTACCATTTTAATCCTGCCAGTGTCATCTCTTTAATATAATCCCTGTATGTTCCCATCAGCTCACGGACCAGTCTAGACTATTCCCTTCACTTTTACAGAGAACTGCACAAAAAACGCGTTTCAGATGTTTAATTCGAGATGATGCATCAGAAATTAAGAGGACGGAAGAGAATAAAAAGCGTCAAAACAAACCGCTAGTCCAAAAGGTCAATTTACTCTTTCACCAAAAAAGCACGAATGACGTCACTAGACTTGTACCACAACCCACCGATACCGGGTACAAACTATTTTTAGACTGGATGGAACTTGTCTTCTGTGGACACGCGTGCCCGTCCACTCCTCAAACAGCCGTGACGTAGGAGGCGCGAGCACGCCATGCAAAATCGTGACCGAATGACGACGGCGCGAGGATCACTTATCCAAAGATGAGAGAACGCATTGAGAGACTTCACTGATCGGTGTTTATAGGACACCAGCTTAAAAAACAGCGAAACAATAGCTTAATGACGACAAATCGGTCTCATATTCTGTTAACTCCTTTCAATGAGCTGCCTAGGTATTACAAATAACAAAATATTATAGTAAAATAACTCAGTAAGCATTGCTTTAAGGTCATAGTGTTGCGCATGCGTCACATGAGAGGCGGAGTTATTATTGATGTTTTATTCCCTAATATAATTCATTTATGAAAGATTATTCCAGTTATAAGCCGTCACAACATACAAGAGACCGTTTTTTAACTGGGACGCAAATTTACAGTGATAATCTGCCAACCGGCGCACTAAGTGAATGCGGAAGTACAGTACGGCGAACCCTCTTGTCCCGCTACAGTGGCGAATTTACGCTAGCTTGAAAAATCAAAACAAACACCACTTGGAAATAGTCTAAGTGAATGTCCTGATGCTTCTCAGTGTCAGTACACAACCAGAAAGAGAAACTGTTGCAGAGAGAAACCTTCATCATGCCGAATATGGAGAGTATCCTTTACTGTGCCGTCTGTTAATACATGATGTTAGATACAGTTACCAGTAGCAATTGTTAGCTATAATGTTTGTCTGCTAGTCATGTCATACCCAGTCACTCAATAATGAAAATATAATCATTTTAGGCTTGCTAACTCAATAATTTGATGACATTTTGGTTATGTTTTTACGTCTTAAACTATACATATGCAGAACATTCAGTTGAGTGAATTAAGCTCAATGTTTCAGGATGTTTCTCTATCAACATGTGTTAAATCATTCTTGAATGAACCATCTCTTAATTATCAAACAGAACACCTGTTTAACCTCAAGTTTGCTGCCAAGGAGCTACAGCGCAGCTCCAAGAGATGTGACAAGGAGGAAAGGGCAGAAAAAGGAAAAGTGAAGCAGGTTGGCTTGTTTAATTGTGAATTCAGTAGAGGCATAGTAACATAGCCTACAGGTCTGCTTCCAACACTCTCCTTCACAAACTGGATGTCATTTACCACGCTGCTATCCGTTTTGTCACTGGAGCCCTTTTATTTACAGTCTATGCTGGAGCCCCATTCACCACTCCCCACTGTGGCATGCACTCTCAGCTGAACTGGCCCTCACTCCACTCTCGCAGACAAACACACTGGTTTCTATTCATTTACAAAGCCCTCACTAGTAAAACCCCGTTATATCTACAGTCACTAATCAAAATTCACAGCACAAAACTGTAGCCTGCGCTCAAGTAACTTTATCAACCTCATCACACCCAAAGCCTGGACCTCCTTTGGTCACACCTCCTTCCAGTTTTCCACTGCAAACGACTGGAATCACCTGCAAAAATCCCTAAAGCTGACCTCTCTCATTCCACTCGCCACTTTCAAAAACTTATTACACCCCATAACTCAACATCAATGCATTTGCTTTTAAGTTGTTCACTCCTGTCATATTTTTGTATTGTATTGTTCTGTTCCTCGGTTTCTCTGTATGTCCTGTCTGTTTTTTTGTTTTATTTTTATTTATTGTCATGCCACCTGTGTTGCCTTTTCGCCCAGGTCGTTATTGTAAATGAGAATTGGTTCTCAATTAACTTACCTGGTTAAATAAAGGTGAAATAAATAAATAAGACCAATATCCAAGAAGAAGCTGGGCTGAAGACCAGCTTTACTGGGTATCATTCTTTACATTTTTCTCTATTTTTTTCTTTCAGGCTATCCAGAAAGGTAACATGGAGGCAGCCAAGATCCATGCAGAGAATGCCATCCGTCAGAAGCATCAGTCTATTAACTTCTTGAGGATGAGTGCACGAGTGGACGCTGTTGCTTCTCGGGTCCAGACTGCTGTCACCATGAACCAGGTGGAGATAACATGTTGCTTTCTAATGCCAGCATTGTACAGTGTGGACATGAGACCCAGCATCCTCTCTTTGTATTCACTAACTACCTTCATATGAATGTTAGACCTTCCCAAGAATGTAATAAGACAACAGTCCTTATAGATAATAATGGAGGGACAGCTCCAAGGAAAATGAAGCCATATCAACAAGTCCACAAAAAGAGCAAGTGATGTCAGTGTCTTATCTTTTACAAATAATATTTTTTAGAATAACATTGATGGAGAAGTTTGAAACAGACATCCTAAGGTTTGTTTGTGATGAGGTATCTGGAAGAAAGGGTTCAAACGTTTTCCCAGCGGATGTTTGGGACACATTTTATCCAGTAGTGGATCACATCTGGGACAGTGGTAGTGTCTCTCTGAAAGAGAGATCACACTTTTGTATTCCTTGTTAAACTACAAGAGAAATCTATTTTTCCTACAATGAGGAGTAACAGCGGGCTCTGTGTAACTCTAGAATAACACGATAACACCTTTGGGAATTGCATCATATACAGTCGAAAATTGTTTAGGGTTGAGAGGGAGATGATACGCAGACAAACACTCAGATTAATTTATTTAAAGCGTTCTGAATAAAATAGCTGTTTTGCAGAAAGAATATCATTTTCAAACCAGTTTGTAAAAGATATTGATTTCTTCTTGAACAAAACTTCACAGTTCTTCCAGATGAGGTGTTTGTGTTGAGAGGATTGTCTATAAACAAGTGACCAAGCTAAGAGCATGTCTGTGGAACTTAGCTAGGGTTGCATCTAAATTTTCTGATCCAGAGCAACATCCACACTAACCAAAGTATTGTCACAGAAATGCCATTTTAACTCCATTTGGCCAATCAGTGAAAAGCTTTCTTCTTAATGGGGTGATTGTGTGAGTGCTGACTTTCATGCCTGATTACCTCTCATCTGGCAAACAGCTGAAAATAAGTAATGTTAACTCCTGTTAATCGACAAAGTGTAACCTAAAGTTAGGTAAACTATGATGAAGCATTATGATCAGGAGATAATTCATCTTTAGTGTAGAATAACAACAGTAACATCAAGTAGTGAAATCATCAGTAGAAATTAATATAAAGATATTGTAATATTGTGCTGATGAAATTATCTCTGCTCATTGAAAACGAAAGCAGGAGTACAGATCAAAGTCGCCATACATTTTTAATTGAGATAATCTATCGTAAAGAACACGTTGCCGACACGAAACAGCTGGTAAAACCCTCTACGTCTCCTCCTCCTCAAAGTTAGCCCATCTTTCAAAACGATGCGTTATGACAAATAGTATTTTACACCAGACTTGACAGCTAGGAGGAGCTGGGAGGAAGATTTAAGATGTAACTGTAGCTACCTCTGCTGGTGCAACCCTTGAAACATCAGCACAGTGTAAACTTCATCCTAAACTAGAAATTACGTTCAAACTTTTGAACTTATGCATACCTGGTGCAACCCAGAGCAGAGCATCTGAAGGTAACTCTGCATTTAAAAGGGACAAGGGCAAAACCATTGGATGGTCAAAAATCCATTAATCACAAAAAACAAAGTGTATTGCAACAAAATGTAAACCAACAGATGACGAAGAAAGAGAAAAACAGTGGCTGATGCCACGTGCCTGGCCTTGGCTGCAGTCTGAGAAAGAGTGGGGGAAGCTTGACAGAAGCCTTTGTGGACCAGCCCACAGGTATCAGAGATCAGGAGTTGACGAGGTATGGCAGTCAGAGGTTTCCTTAAAGGAAAAAGAGAAAAGATTCAGCTCTGACTTAACACATTAAATTTATAAACAATTCTGTAGTGGACATCCCTCCATGAACCACTGTTTATGAAAACAGTTTTTTGCTGCATCCATGCAAATTGAAACTTCAATATATAAAGAGGAAACCGAAAACCATATCCAGAAATATACCGCTGCCTCGCCGCGGCCTGAGCTCCTTTCAGATGGACTGAGCCAAAGTGGAAAACTGTCCTGAGGTCTGACAAAATTTGAAACTCTGTTCGGAAAATTTGCACACCCGAGGCTAAAGAGGAGAGGGATAATCCAACTTGTCAGAGCAAAGTTTAAAAGCCAGAGTTCTTGATGGTGTGTGGGTGTATTAGTGCACATGGCATGGGTAACCTGCACATTTATGAAGGCCCCATGAATGCTGAATGATTGAGACGGGTTTTGGAGTAATTATGCTGCCAAGTAGGCAACATCTTTTTCAGGGATCTTTTACCTTACTTATTTTAGAAAGGCAGTGCCAAACCACACTAACTCTAATCCTGTGTAGTTAAGTAGTCCAGGTGCTAAACTGGCCTGCTTGCAGCCTGGACAATCACCTGTTGAAAATGTTTGGTGCATTAGGAAATGTAAGACAGAACAAAGTGGAACTCAAACTGATGAGCAGCTGAAATACTAAATCAAGAATCTCAGAATGACAGCAACTGGTCTCCTCAGTTCTGTAACACTCGCAGAGTGTTGATGGGGGAGGTGATGGACCAGAGTGGTAAACATGACCCGGTCCCAAATCTTTTGAGATGTGTTGCTGGCATCAAATTTAAAATGAGCATATAATATTCCAAAAGCAAATATATTATCTATTTCTGAATGTGATATGTTGTCCTTGTGCTGTTTTCTGTCAAACATGCAGTTTCCTTGTTTCACAGATCACTTATCAAGCCAAACCATCCTGTTTTCTTTTACCTTTCACACAAGTCCTAGCATTTTTGAAACCAGGGTTCCCTTTGTGATAGATTTGGGTACCCAAATTTACCAGATTTTTTCCGTGCTTGTGCTGAGCATAATATATTTTGAAATCAGTGTAATATTTCAGAGGTTGAAGAGCTGCAGAGTGTAAAATTATCACAATAATATGTCCTAAGTAGTCTTTTATAGAGATTCAGCTCCAAGACATGCAAACCAAAAGACATCAATTATATAGCATCATTAGACGTACTTGAGACTTTCTGCCTATATCTTCTTCCTCTTATGACGGTGACAGCCTCTTCCAGTTAAGATGCATTTAAGGTGCAGCGTAGGATAGGTCTCATTACTTAGAAAAAGATGAAAATGATTTCTAGAAATGGGGACACTGTGAAATCCCCAAAGCACACCTCATTGCAACTCTATATTGTTATATTATTATTGTTGCCTGTCTCATAAAAACATGAACACAATAGCATGGATAGTAAACACTGCTACCATAAATATTTTGAACACTGATGCGCTCATTTTGATACGCTTGATTATCAGGATGAGATTAAGGATGAGAGGTAGTCATGACAAAGTATTTGGTTAAAAAAGTACAAGTGACACCTAGTGGAAACATAAGAGCACAGCACTTTAATGTTTGCATCAACAGAAACCTGCCTCTCTTACTTCAAACACTCTCATCCTGCTTTGATTGTTAACAAATTAGACCAGTAATATGTGACAACTGAGGCTTCAGCATTTTAACTCACTTGTTTTTGCCCAGGTATCTAAATCCATGTCTGGTGTGGTGAAGTCTATGGATGCTACACTGAAAAGCATGAACTTGGAGAAGGTAAAAAGCTTATCCATATCCATTACACAAACAAGGTTAAATAGATTGTACAATTGAGATGTTTAGACAGTTGCTATCTGTATCTACCTCTTTCCACAGATCTCCTCATTGATGGACAAGTTTGAAAACCAGTTTGAAACTCTGGATGTGCAGACAGCTCAGATGGAGGACACCATGAGTAGCACCACCACTCTCACAACACCTCAGGTAATGTGAAGTTTCCTCTGAAGGCAAACCGTGCTCCTCTGGCTACCTTTATCAGGCTTTATCAGCAATAATATTAAAACTAAATCTTTTGGATAAATATTGAAGTGATAATATATTTCTTTGTTGGTCCCTAGACTGAAGTGGATTCACTTATGCATGAGATGGCTGATGAAGCAGGGTGAGTATGACTCTTATTTAAAAGAAACCAGAAAAAGACAGACATTTGGAGCCCCCAAAGGGACATGGAGAAATTGTATTAAGGTTAATCCTGAAAAACTTTACAAGATCTTAAGACATTTTTGAGAGATCTCACAAATGTTTTTTATTCAGGTATAGAACTACTTTAGAAAGTAAGTACTTGAAGATCCAGGCTTCCCGGATCAATAACTCATCAGTGGAACATTGCTTTTACAAAAGTGGCACCTCTTGCCAACCATTGTAACGTAGACAGGAAGCTACAACCTGAATTTTATCATAGTGAGTCACCCTCTATGCGGGACAACTTCCATTGATTGCTTGAGCGTGTAGATACCGTATACAAATGACAACCCTAATGCCAAAAATAGTTGTGACACTGTTTAACATGTTGATAAAAACAGAATTTGTTGGTTTGCAAATAATTTAAAGCCTATACTTAATTGTAAGTAGTGCAAAGACAAAATATCAAATGTTGAAACTGAAAAATTTACTTTTTTATTTAAAATACACTAAATTTGATGCCGGCAACACATTTCGAAAAATGTGGGACTGGGACAACAAAACACTGAGAAGTTTTGCAGTTAAGAAAACCAAAGAAACAAAGAAGCACCTGCAGGAACATCTCCAAAATAATTAGGTAATGTCGCAGCAGGTTAGTCACATGACTGGGTATAAAAAGGGCACTCCTGAGAGCCTATTCTCTCAAATTTTGAGATGGAAAGAGGTTTTCCACTCTGTGAGAAATTGCGAAAGCAAATAATTAATCAATTTCTGAATAGTGTTCCTCAGAGCAAAAATGCAAAGAATCAATGGATTTCATCATCGGCAGTACGTAACACTGAAATATTCCGAAAATTTAAAGAAATCTTTGTACTAAATGGACAAGACCAAAAAATCAATACTAAGACCTCACTGCATTAAAAACAGACATGACTCTGCAGTGGAAATAACTGCATGGGTTCAAAATCCCATATGCTGTCCACTGTCAGAGAACGCAGCTCATCTCTGCATCCAAAAGTGCAGGTTAAAAATGCACCATGCAAAGAGGAAACCATACATAAACATGATCCAGACACACCAGAAACTTCTCTGGACCTGAGCTTGTTGAAGATGGACTGAAGAGAACTAGAAAACTGTTCTGGAGTCTGAAGAAACAGAATGAGACATCTTTGTAAATCATGGATCTTGCAATCTCCACTCCAAACAGGAGAGGGACCTCCCGACTTGTGCTCACAGTTCAAAAGCCAGCATCTGTGATGATATGCAGAGGCATAAATGCCCATGGTATGGGTAGCTCACACATAAATATAAAGAGTTTTTGGAGCAACATATGCTGCTATAAAGACAGTGTCTTTTTCAGTGAAGACTTTACTTATATCAGCAAGAGAATGCCAAACCACATTTTATATGTATTCAAACAACACGACTCAGTAGTATAAGAGTCCAGGTGCTAAACTGGCCACCTGAAGTCCTGACTTGTCACTCGTTGAAAATTTTTGGTGCAACAAAAAATAAAACAAAGAAGACCTTGAACTGTTGAGCAGCTGAATTCCTACTTCAGGCAAGAATGGGACGTTTCACTTTCAAAGCTCCAGAAACTGGTCTCGTCTGTTCCCGAACATTTACAGTGTTGTTTGAAGCAACACAACAGTGTAGGCTTTTTTTTTAAGTGTTGCTGGCATCAAAATTGAAATGTGCATATATTTTTCATTAAACAAAGCAGAAACCGTTTTAGTTTCACCATTTGATTTGTTATCTTTGCACCATTTTAAATTAAATATGAGGTTTAAGTAATTGGCAAACCATCAAATTCAGTTTTTATTCATGTTTTACAAAGCATCCTGTTTTTTGAACTGAGGTCATACCTCATACACGAATAGTACTTGTAAAAATTGAACGAATAACCTTTAGAATATGACACACAAAAAGATAATTTAAGCTTGATTTAAATGACTTTTATTGAAGAACCTTAACTTGGCAGTTTGCAAGACTTGAGATTAATGTACTGCCTGAAGAAGCTGTGTTGAAGAGATTAAAGTGACTATCTTTAATATTCTACATTTTCTCTTTTCTCTTTAAGAGCAAGGCAGCCAAGCAGAAATCAGAGTGAAAATGTTGCTTTGTTTTTGTCCTTGTTTTAGGTTGGATCTGAACCTGGAGCTCCCCTCAGGCCAGACTACGTCACTGGCTTCATCTGTGGCATCAACAGAGCAGGTAACACTTCCACTTCTATCTTTATGCTGTCGCTATTTTTGGTGTTTTACTTCCCAGAACAGAAGTCACACGTTGTCGTTATTGTCTTTTGCAGTCTCAGTGTTAAACATGAAGTAGTGTCACCCAAATCCACATTGAAAGTGATACTCTGTGGGAACACTCAAATAAATACAGAAATATTCAACAAAAATAAATTGACCCAACATGTGAGAGAGTATCTTGCCATATCTTTATCACGTGCAGCACCCTGTGAGGGCCTTTTACATTTCCTAATTCTCAATCACTTGCTTTAGATTTCTAATGTTTTCTAGTTCTTAGCCTAAAATGCATCTCAATGTCACGTCAGGGATGTCGTGTCTCACCTGATGGAGAGGCTAAGCACAGCACAGGAGACTCCTCTCAGAAATTCTACAATAGTCAGTCCATGTCTCCGAGTTTGGGAAAGAATTTGCCTCAAGCAATCTCGAGTAGCTCCAAACCTTGCTGACCCCAACCCAGCCTCAAATTAATCTAAATTCAAAGTGATTTGTCTCTTTATGCATGATTTAGAATTTAAGTCATTATTATTTTTTATGTTTTGGTCAAATGTGAAGGTCAGGCAGCTTTGTTTGTAATTTGTATATCCTCATTACCATGTTCTGTTATTGAAATAGAAACAGTCCTGCAGCTTTAGCACTTCTCTGCTGTGGATCTCTGCATTCAGAATATTCAGAACAATCATTTTATCTCCAAAAATGATGTCACCTCTGGTGGAGCAGTGGAACTTTGTGCATAGAGAGACGGGCTCAGACAAAGCAGTGTATTCAGCCTTCTCTTTCACCTAAACAGCGACTGTTTGGATCAAGGTGATGGACAGCGGAAAAGGTGGATTATGTTGCAGGAAGTGTTTAAAACTCAAAGATGTTTGGATATGTTTCCCATTATGACAACTCACCAGTGGAATTTATTGTAACCACCATAACTCAAGCTGACCACAGCCGCTGTCTGAAAGGGCATAACTAAAGACATTTAATCCTTTACCTTTCAAGCCAACAAGGGTTGAGTGATACTCTGAGAAGAATCACTTTTAGTCCAGCTCCTTAAGCTCCCCCATTGAAAAATGTTTTTTTCTTTTCTGACTTCAAGCCCTACCTAAACCTAGGAAGGTTTGGGATTTTCTGGGATTATTGCAAGCTTATAACCACTAATACTATAATAAAAGAAAGATCTTTGGGGTTTTAAAACGGACTTTGAGATTGAAATACTCGTCTCAAAATACAGATCTGCAGCTGAAACCACTACATCTCCGTTGCTCTGACTGTTCCACCATTGTTTGTGTTGTCACCAGGATGAGCTCTCCCAGAGGCTGTCCAGACTGCGAGACCAGGTGTCATAGTGATGCAGGAAATGACAGGATCATAAGGACGGAGAAGAAGAAGGGAAGAGAAGGAGAGACAGAAAGTTAAAAATGGAGAATAAACAAAAAAAGGTGCCATCTGCCTGCAAGCTGTGTACCCTCCTGTGTGTTTCAGGTTTGTTGTTGATGAGACTAAGGGAGCTGTCTAACAGCCGAAAAGAACTGAGAGGAAAAACTGGATATTAAATGTCCTGATACCTGCTGCATCACATGCAGACCCTGATGTAATTTGCACACTCATATTTAACACATGGTTGGCGTATTTATTTAAAATTCTTTATCTCAAAGTATTAAAACTTGAACATGATCCTGAATTACTGTTTGTGAGCAAAGTGTTAAAAACAACAATAGTGTTCCGTTAATTTGCTTATACCTCAGTTTGCATCGTTTTTACCCTGTATTAAATGCAAAGAGCAATATATTTATCTATGTATTTATTTATTTATTTATTTATTTATTTATTTATTTATTATGGACTGACTGACTGAATGAGTTTAGCTTGTACTGTAACTGTGTTATGTTCTATGTGCATGACTGAGGATGTGGAGACCTCTACTGTTGTTGCCCTGTCTGTTTCTGTTTTCCCCCAATTTGTTGCTTTAGTGCTGAAACTTATTCCACCTTTTATATCTACCCAAAAATATAGGGCTCTGTGTAAATGTTTGCTTTGAGTGTGCTTTGGAGAAAGTATTTGCAGATATGCATGTAGCAGTTAACACTCCAGTAGCTCACCACTCACTTATATGCAAAGGCCGAGTCAATAAAGGCTTTAAACATGTTTCACTTGTCACATTGTACTTATCAGTGGCTTGCTGTGTTTGGAAGAGCTATGCATCCCTGCATACCTCTCCATTCCTCCTTTTCCATCCTACCCCTCCTCTCTCTCTTCTCCAACAGGGAACAGATGAGAGGTCAAAGGTGTCACCTGTAGAGGAAGCCACCTTCTGCCGCTCGCATGCCAGTGCCTTGTTACACACATACACACACGTACACACACACATACACACAGTCCATTAACTCCCAGGGGATGGGCAGGACTCAGCTGGGAGCCATTACAGGTGCTGTGCAAGCACACTCAAATATCTATACATGAGCAAACCTGCAGCTCTATAGCTGCTGTGAGTCCTCCAGAGTGACACTCAGCCACCTCTGACCCTTTTTGTGTCCCTTCTAATCATCATCAGCACACGCTTAACTACGTTCACAATCATCATCAGTGCCCCATGCCTGACATGAGACTCTATTTTGTCTCATACACACATACTTCAAATCTTCCCCAAAACTCTGACCCCACAGATCCAACAGCTGTCAGTCATTTCTGCCAAGAGTTGGATCACCTAAAATTTAAATTCCAAGCCCCTCTGCTGTCAGAGCCACATATTCTAGTTAGTAAGCTTTGTTTTGATTTTTTTAACCTTTAGTGGCAATCTCTTTTCGTATGATTAAAGCCAAGAGAGTCTTTCATTGCCTATTTTTTCCACCGCTCTGTTCCTCTCAACATGTGCAGGGATGCTTCTTCCAGATGTGCAGGACACAGCTCCTGTATGAGCACTGCTCAGGGAGAAACCTGTGTTTGCATGTATATGTGCGTGTGTCAGGTGTTGATACCTAGCTGCTTTCTTTTCCTCTCCTGTCCTGCGAGTGTACTTGCTGACAGGCAGAGATACGGTGGGTTGGTGGTCCTGTCCCTGTTGCTGATCGGTCTGCTACAGGACAGGGGGAGAGGTGCTGACAGCCATACACACACTGGCTCAATGAAAACACTCTAATTACATCAAGAGGGATTGGTTAGAATTCATCATGATTCATACACAGGATATGAGACAGTCCAGAAAGTTAGTCATGAGGTAGAATCCAGCAGGAAAAGATGCATTTTGCTCCAGCCCAGATTTTTATCTTCAGAATAAAATTTAAAGTCATTCTATTGTACATGTTAAAGGAGTTACTTAATGGTTCAACAGCTAAATAATACAGAACCCAACAGTCAAGAAACCTCCTTCACTGTTGTCATGCAACAAAGTTGTGTTTCTGTTTTTAAAATGACAAATTTTCAGCCTGGCCTCATCACACCCATCAGCCAGCTCACATTTACTTTCGCTGGTAGGTGGATTTGGAAACGCTGTCCTTCTAAGCATTCCCACTGATCTCAGATGTACCGGACCAATCAGAGTCCTTTGTTTAGAAATGAGGTGGTCCTGAAATCCAACTTTTTAACTCAATATTTATTTTTAAAACAGGAAAAAAAACTAATACCCCTTAATTAGTTCAGTAACTTATAAGTAGCAAACTGTTTAACTGAAAACCATTAAAACAATAGATCTGGTATTCTCTATTGTTTATGTTAAACTATTTGGTGCATATCTGACTTGGAGGGTCTTTTCGTCAGCACAAAGCAAGTCAGTGTTATGCAGGCATACTTTTGAGCATACAGTTTATCCATTAGTAGTAGTAGTAGTAGTAGTAGTAGTAGTAGTAGTAGTAGTAGCAGTAGTAGTAGTAGTAGTAGTAGTAGTAGTAAAGTTCACAATTAGATACATATATTTACCTGAGTTTCAAGGTGAAACAAAACTCTTGTTCTCACCTCTAATGTTGGAGGTTTGTGTCTTTTAGTCATAGTCAGATTTTTTCCTCTTACTATTTCTCAATGTTTCAAAGTCTAAATTTTGTACTTGCTCTAACATAATGCAATATATTGAAAAAAAAGACCCACAGACAAATTCAAAATAAAATAATCTTGTTTATAGCACTTTTGTGACATTTGCGAAAGTGGCCCACAGTAAATGTTAATAGATGCCCTAATGTGAACTTCAAGTTCACACATTTTAATGCTGCATTTTTACAATGCAGTTTGCAATATGTAGGAGGAAAACCTGTGTACATGTTAAATAGTTTTTCTGTAAAATTTAAGCTACATTTAATTTCATCGTCAGTCATCAGTTAAGACAGTAAAGACCTGATTTGTATTTAAGGTGAATTTCATACAGTGAGGTGGCACAGGCTCTTATCCCTCCTTTCGTCTCCTTGTCTCCTGTCTCCTCCTCTGTCTCCCTTTCCAAATATTCTATTACTACGTGTAAAGGGTCAGGTCAAACACAGGAAGCTGAGCTGATTGGTTCTACTCAGATATCGATGGGGATGTGTGACCAATTGCTGCTACCCAGGGCTTCCCCCAGACTCCATCTGCTGTTGCTGTGGTTGATCAGTGTGTGTCTAATCGTTCCAGCCTGAGGCTTTCCCCAGTTTCCACTCACCTCTTGACCAGTGCTTCCTGTCAGATGTGTTAACGCTGCTTTTAATCAGTTTTACTGTCTCATGCACACACATACACACACGCGCAGATACAGCTGGCCCTATCCATCCCTACTCCCCAGAGCACGCTTCATTAAGATTTCACCTCGCCCCATAACCCAGCCCATATCTCTTACAGTCAAACAACCCGTGAACATGGACATGTAGCCTTGTCTTTTACCCTTTACTGAGGTCATCTGCCAGTCTCTGTTACTGCACACATAAATGTAGTATGAAATGTGAGCTATGCTTCACAATAACATTACAGTTCTTAGTCTCACTGAAAAATCAAGAAAATAAGAATCTGAAGTTAACCTGTGTTATCAGTGATTGTTAAAAAGCTCAACGTCTTCTCTACTGTCCTCATCATCAACTGCTGGGCCTTTTTAAGCTCAGCTAACACTGACATGTGCAGCAGAGTTTCATCTAATGTCATGATGCACATTATAAAGAATAGTTAACCTGCTAAAATGAAGAACTGTTATTACCTTTTAGGATAAACAATGTACCTGCCAAACAAATCTTTAGTTTTGACTGGGCAAGAGGTTTTCCCTCTGAGGGCTCACCAGCAGTGAACATCACTGGGACTTTTCACCGCATGTATCACTCCGCCTCAGCCAGGTGTTCTGAATACACTTCATTAACATAACAGAAGCAGGTCTTATCAGGACTGATCAACAGACCTCTGAATCCCACAGACCAACACAGCACCTGCCAACAGGTAATATTCTTAAACAGTTCTATGTTTTGTGTTTTATTGGTTTATTGTTATGTTGTGCATGTTAGCATAGCTCAAATTAGCACTTTGCTAAAGAACAGACTCTTGTTTGTGTGTTTTGAGTTTCTGCAGATATCCTTTTTTTTGTTTCTGATTTCATAAGAATAGTGTTTTTAAAAAGACCACTCTTCAGAATCTGACATCCTCTATTGTGAAAGTTATTGTCTTTGCTCTCCTGGTGTGACCAATAAACCTTTACCTCTATATAGAACATGTTGTAACTACACTGTGTTTCTCACTTGGCTGCTCGTGTAAACTGGAATGTTTTTAAAAGTGAACTTGAGGAAGTTCATAAAGTGTTACTTAAGTTGTTGACAAGATGACAATGATCTGATAATGAGGGAAACAGAAAGAAAGGATATCTATTAATATGACTCAACTGCTGGAATTGCATTATTATAACAATGTGTATGTGTGTGCGTGTGTATGTGCATGTGTGTGTGGTACATATGGTAAAACACTCTGCAGGTCTGCTGTTAGTCACACTCCCGCGTCTCAAATTGAATTAGCGTTGACAGCGCACAGCGCCAGCCGCGTGTACATGTGTGTGTGGACTGGGGGCACAAGCTGTTGGCAAGCTGTCTGTGTGTGTGTGTGAAACAGAAGAGATTGAGGGCCTTCCCCCCTGAAATCAATTAGGAGAGTATAGGTCTGTAGTTGTGCTGGTGAGGGGGGCACATCCTGTAGAGGGCAGCCCAGACAGACAGCACCATCTGGGGCAGCAGGCAGGTCGACCCTGGGTTGAGACATGAAAGAAACAGGCCAGGGATAAGAGGAGAGGAGAGTACAGGCCAGCGTTAAATCACTCTGTTCTCTCCCCTCCTACCCTCACCACAGCCCCTCATCTGCCATCCGATACATCAGCTATGGAGCATCATTTTCACTCAATCTCTTTCCATCTCTTCCCTTATTCTCCTCTCTGTCTCTGCTGTATCTGTGCCAGGAGTGATAACCTGTCATACACAGGAAGCAAAACGAGGTAAAAACAATCCATCCCTCTGTCAGAGATAGGACAAAGAGGAAAAGAATATCTCACATCTCTTGTTCCAAAAGAGTTGATTTATGAGTCCCTATTAAATAAAATCAGTACCAGAGATCACCCCTATATGTATACGCACACACACAAACTTTCTATGTTGCATGTGCACCTGTAGAATCCCCCTCAGGTCCATCACACAGGAGGAAGAATTAACACACGCTCTCTTTCAGATGGAAAGGGGTTGACCTGGTGATGGACAGCAAGGGTCAGAGTGTGTGTTGTGTTTGTTGGTCATGATCTAAGTGCTGACAGCCCCCCTCCAGCCACCCAGCACCTAAACACACAGCTCCACTAGTGGAAATAGAATGGCCTGAACCTGTAAGGGTTCAAGTATTGCATCTAAAGACCTTGGTTAAACATGATCATTCATTTAACTGTTAAAGAGAGATGTTTTTTTTGTTCTTAATTTTGTTTTTTCTTTACATTTATAGGCCAACAGCAACAACAGATCTTGTTCCCATGGCTTTGATGGAAAACTGAGTCACCCCTTTATTATGGAACACATCCCCTTGTACTCTGTCTCTTCAAACATAAAAGCATGTTAGTAGAATCATCTATCAGAATGCTTGATATTGTAATATTAAAGCATTTTGATACTCTCAGTCTTATTCTCTAAAGCCAAAATGAATTCAAACTGTTTCCAGATTTAATATTCTGGTCATTTTCTCAGGTTGCTTTCACACCTGTTGCTCGTTTTTGTGTGTTCACAATGCATTATTGTATAGCAGACCAAGGCACACCATCACATCATTACATCATAGCCTCATTTCCCGGTGTGTAGGTAAACAAACGCCATGACCTTGCATTGTTTGAAGCAAAGATGCTAACTATCATTAGCCAGTGAACCTACCCACAAAATGAGCCGTGGGTTGACCTTGAGCGGTGAGGAGGTCAAATGCTTTACCCACACTTGTGCAGATGAGCATAATTGTCTTATGTTGGACACCAGTCACAAAAATACAGAAGTTACAAACTTGTGAGTCTGTACATGAACTAGATAAGCTTTAACCACCCTGCCGGGCAGTGTTGGAAACTCTGACAGGAGTATGTAAAGGTACAAGACCAGTTCGACACAAGTGAAGGTTACTGAGTGAGATGGACAAATTCTCCTGGTTTAATGAGCTGGACAAAATTCATGAACTTAACAAGTTGTTGGACTAATAGATGTTGTGCTAACTATCATTTGTTATAGAAACTGCCTTGTGCCTGAATGACTGAATCTAGCCTATTACTACTAGTGTGATGAATCCAGCAGCCATTTGTTCAGGTTGCTGTGTTGATTGCGTTCTCACAGCAAACAACATGCCTTTGTGTTCGAATGAAAGAGGGCCGAGACCACCTCTCCTCAGCAACTCTTGGCTCACTTGTTTTGTCCCGTGTTAGAGTGCGATCGCTGCTTTCACATACAGTTGAGGTCAAAATTATTAGCCCCCCTTGTGAAATCAGATAAAACCCTTGATTTCTCCATGAAAATGACCATTAAAAACAAGTGTTTATAGTTTATGTGTTTCCAAAATAACAAAGACAAATGTTCACTATGTTTGACTTGGATATTTTATTGATGCAATGAATTGAAACAAGAAAAGGTAAAAATGGCATGTCCAAAATTATTAGCCCCCTGGCCTTAAGTAGTCAATAGTGCGCCCGTTCTGAGCCATACCTGACAACAACCTCTTCAAATAGTTCTTTACAAGGTTGCCACATGTCTCTGGAGGGATTTTGGCCCATTTTTCCAATGCAAATTGTTCCAGCTCGTCCTAAATACATGGTTTCTGAGCATGGACATTCACTTAGAGCACCCGCCACAGATTCTTCACAGGATTGAGATCTGGGCTCTGTACGGGCCACTCCAGGACCTTGGTTTTGGTGTCCTTTAAGAACTGTTTGACCAATTTTGATGTATGCTTTGGATCATTGTCTTGCTGGAAGACCCAGCGCCGACCAAAGCCTAGACTAAGAGCAGAGTTCTTCACATTATGCCTCAAAATGTCAACATAACTTTCTTTTTTCATGATGCCATGCACCAGAACAAGGCTGCCTGTGCCTGAGGCTGCAAAACAGCCCCAAAGTACGATGCTCCCTCCACCATGTTTAATTCTGAGGACCGTGTTCTAAGGGTTGAAGGACTCTCCCTTTCTTGGCCAAACATGAACAACATCCAAATGCCCAAAAAGTTCCATCAAATCAAAGGATGGACTTCCAAAACTCATCTTTACCTTTCAAATGTTCTTGGGCAAAGCTCAGTCTGGCTCTGATATGTCGCTCTTTGAGTAAAGGGGTTCTTCTGGGACGATGGTCCTGAAGCCCACTACGATGAAGATCCCTCACAACTGTGCTCCTTCAAACATCAACTCCAATGGAGGTTAGGTCAGCAACAATCATCTTGGCAGATGTCCGGGGCTTCTTGCTGACATCTTCGACTACTTTCCTCTCCAAAGTTCTTGAAATATTGCACTTTCTACCACGCCTAGGTTTGTTTCTAACAGAGTTCGTCTCCTTGTACTTTGCAATGATGCAACGTACAGCTATTCTAGACACTGTAAAATGCCTGGAAATTACAGTATAGCCTTCCCCCTTTTTATGAGCCTCAATTATCTTCTTTCTGAGCTCAAGATTGATTTCCATTGTCTTTGGCATGGTTAGTATGAGTAGTCTCTCTCAATAACGTGTTCAAGTGCCCTGTTTGGAGTCCCTTAAGGAAATCTCAATGCTGTTTGAATGCCCAGGTGTTGTTAGGAAGCCAACAGACCTACAGGTGTTGTTAGGAAACAAACTGACTGCTCAGGTGTGTATTAAAAGTAAAAATTCACAAGGGGGCTAATCATTTTGACCACCCCATTTTTCACTATATTTGATATAAAGTTATCCTAAAAATTTATTTTATATTCCAAAATGTACCAAAGCTACTAAAGAACACTGGTGAATGTTTGCTTTTATCAAGTTTTATCAATGATTCAAACATTTGGCAGAATTTAAGGGAAATGTTCCAGAATTCCTGGGTGGCTAATAATTTTGACCTCAAGTGTATGTCCGCATGACTTGAACCGTCCAGAAATCCCCACTGTTTTAGGACAACTTCTCCAAACAATCCAGGTGTGAAATCCCTGTAAGTAAAGTAACAACACTACTATATCTAATTCTACTAAATACTAAAGTGAAAATGAAGCCAAAGTTAAAAATAAAATGAAATATGTAATGTTATATTTGTTTTAATATAGAAAACCCTAAAATAGGCAAGATTGATTTTCTTTTATGAATTGAGAAAATAATTTCATTTGAACCTGTAGGCCTATACCACAAAAGCTCGGATAGTTTTACGATACATTATAAAACTGTCAGAAACAAGGGTGTTTGTTTAAAGAGAAATCTTTTTCTGTGCGCAGATAGGTCCTTGTCTGTGACGTCTTTCCAGAGCATTATCATTTTTAAAATTGCAGTAGTTTAATAACCTTGTTGGTTGGTTGGTGTGAATTTTTATCTAACAGCTTTTTACTCTTTTGGATGTTTTAATCATTAACCTGTGCGTTGCATGGAAAACTTTATCTTGTGCATTTTTAAAAAAATGTTCTTAAATGCATTGACTAAAGGTTCATATCACAATCTACCACTAGAACTTAAGTGCTTTGTTTTGAATCCATCACACAAATCTTTTCTCCATATTTAATGAACAAGCAGCATCTCTGAGTGTTCACTCAACAGGAATGAGTCAGGAAAGGTGTAAACAGAGCATTGAGGTGTGAGGGAAAGTGTGCAAGCTGTTTGGGTCATTAACACTTAATCTGCAGGCATCAGTGTGACTCCCAAATAGACCACTCAGAGGAAACCCCAAAACATACACACACACAGACACACACACACGGACATACAGGCCAGGTGCCAGGCCACATGCTAAAATACTTTCCCCCTGCTAATGTAACCTCTGCTCCTGTAAGACAGGGGCCTGTCAAGAAGCACATGCCAATGTAATGCCCCCGTGACCTGTGTCCACACACACTTGTGGCCATACGGTAAGCAGCATTCATTCACATACATGCAGACAGAGCAACAAGCAAATCCACGAAGGCCCCTGCATCTGTCAGCACTCTAATGATCTAATGCAACAAGACTTCTGATCCCAGCTGAGCAGGATCTTAGTCTTTGGCAGTATTTAAAAATAACTTGTAGATGTCTGCAGCAACAGAGATGTGTTTGAGATAAATGGGAAGCAGGCCAAATTAAGTTTGACTAAGCAGCGTATGCCGGCTCGATAGGGCAATGGCAGAGCTCTTAATAAGTGTATAACTGCCCTTGCTTTGCACATGATAACTCAATTTAATTTAATTTCAGCCACAGCTGGTTTCACTTTAGACTTTACAGCTGAGCTCAGTCACGTCTCATCATCTAACCTGATAAATAACCAGCTTTTATTGAGTTTGCAGAGAAAATAGTGTCCAGTATAAACCTTCGCAAGAGACTCACAGAGCCAAATACAAGTGATGCTTGAGGGCACGAAGCTGGCTGGTCAAAGGATTGTGTGTAGTTGTGTGTGTGTGGCAATTATTATTAGGAGATAGATGACGTGTGTGTGTGTGTGTGTGTGTGTGTGTGTGTGTGTGTGTGTGTGTGTGTGTGTGTGTGTGTGTGTGTGTGTGTGTGTGTGGTGTATGTTAATCTAATGAAGGCAGAGTATATTTACACTTCCCCACTCTCTGCCGGGCTTCTCTCCTGTTTCAGGATGCCATTTCCCATGATTGGAAACAAATGACTTCAGGGTCAAATTTCTCTCCCTTTACTGCCTGTCAATCACGCTGGAACGGCCCCAAAAAACGTTCCTCCTCTTGTTATTACAAAGTCGAATCAGCACAGTTTCCATGTTATCTCAGCCACCACCTCCTGGAGGATTATGCTGACAGATTGTCAAGCAAATTAACAAAAGGGGGATAGACAGCGTGGTTAATCATTGACAGGCTGATAACAGGCTAACTCAACACCAACCAACTCTGGGGTCCAACAATTTTTTAAATATAAGTAACTTTGATAAAACAGGAAGGCTGCTGGAAAGTATGTACAAGCTCATAATGAAATTAAAATAAATACAATTACACCAAATTTAAACTTTTGAAAACTGACATTCAAAATATAAAACACACAACTAACTTAAGGGAGTATAGTTTATCACTTCAGTATAAACACTGCCATGAAAAGAGCCATGAACCCCTTGTTACTACACTAATGTAAAGCTACAGCAGCTAGCTAGTGTAGCTAATCATGGAAATGGACATGGGAGCTAGCGAAGCTGTGTCACACAAAAATGAAAAATCTGCACAAGTGTATCAAAGTATCTCAAACTAACAGGTAATACCTTGTTTGTTAAACCTGTGACAAATTACTTAGCTAAGTAAAAATTAGCCTTCCATGTTAACCATCCCCAAAACACATTCAAAGTGTTAACATTTTCAAGTTCTAAACAAATACACATGTTAGTAACAGAGCTTTTGAGGTGCGTGTACGTGTATTTTGTTTCCTCCTACAGAGCCAGGCTAGTTGTCTTGTGTTCAGTGTCCATGCTAAATTAAGCTAACCAGCTGCTAGCTGTGAGGTTGCTACGTCTGGCACCAGCTCTTCTGCTGTTGAATTTGAGTGTTTATTGACAAAAAAGCAAAAAAGGTCTTTACCATTTCGACAAACAATTTATTTTACCAAAAAGAAATCCTTCAAATGTCTTCAATTAATTATTTATTGTTTGCACTCCAACACATAGGCTACTTTAGACACACATGAAGACAGGTGCCCAGGTCTCGTTCTCTGTAATGTGTGTTTCTGTATTATTTTACTAAGGAGTGGCAGGTGCAGAGTTCAGCTCTCCCGGCATGAAAGCAATTTGTCTAATTGAAAGATCAGGAATTAGCTGGGAGTTTAAAATGAAGGTCCTACACAGCCAACATGGAAATGACAGACGGTATCAAATAACCAGCACAGATTATGTCCGTCTGCAGACAAAGGGCAGGCTGTTTGATAGCAACACACCTGACCGCGTGCTACAACCTGGGCCATCCCCTGCTTGGGTTCCTCAATTAACTCCTTCCTGCTATTTCCACGTCCAGCGCGTATTAGCTCACTGCCATGTTCGGCCATGACAACTAAATTGCTGTTTGGTTACGACCGTTTGTCGGGAAACAGGCCATTTCCCCCGCTTTGCCTAAACCGCTGGTCGCTCTGCAGAGAAGGAGGGAGGGATGGTGCGGGCTTTGAGTCTTAACTGAAGGCAGGAATTATCACATCAGCGGCTGAACGGGCGTGCCCCCTTTGGTATGGACAAAAAAACACAGCATTATGTCGGGCCACTGTGGTTAGAGGTTTTCATTCAGCACACTAGAGTTCACTTTCCTGAAAGCTTTCTGCATGTCTCCCAAAGACAAGCCTCCACACAGCCGTATTGATTTACTGTTGATCCTGGAACAATGTTATAACTATAATAATGATGGCACTGCTGCTTGAGCACATTTCAAAGATCAGTGAGCCTTATTCTAATCATGTTACAGATCGGCCGTCTGAAGGCCATTAAAGAATAACCCTTTCACCCCCATGCATCTCTGATTAGGCCTGTTATTAGTAATAAAGAACAGGAATGAAAACTGTTTGAATCCTGGCAGCTGTTGATCTGCCCTACAATCAATGAGAGACCTGATGAGCTCATGTTATTAGTCAGGGGTGGCCAAACCCAACTCTGACATTCAGCTCACTTTGGATCACCAAAAACACAAAGCACACTTTTGTTTAACAAAGTATAATTGAAACATAATCACTACCCTATTTTAGAGGATTTGTGCATTTTATGCAAATCTCTTCCTGCTGCAAATCAGCACTTGTTTGTTTTACTTTGAAATATGTTGGAATTCCAAGTGCATACATTTAAAAAACACAGAAAAGTCTCTCTTTTACTTAAGTATGGAAAAATACATTAGAAATGTTGGTGTGTGATCTGAACAAACAGTATGGAAATACTGTAATTGGCCTTTGTGTTCAGTTTAACTCTCATGATCCTTCATATTTCAGGTTTTATTGCTCCTTGGTAAAAGCATTACAGCATTTCGAGTATTGAGGGTGGAGAGGAGGCTCTGCCCTGTGGTAAAGAAACTGTACTTTCAGTCCCAAATAAAAATCTATATCCTGCCTAGCTCTCTGTTTACTCCAATGTTAGGCTGTTTGGCTGTGAGTGTGCACAGTGAAAAGAAGCAGCTCAGTATCCATTTCAGGATCAGTTTATGTACTGGGAGATCCAACACAGTGTAGAAAACTGCTGTTAAATACAAAGCATTCCCCACTGGCACAACGCTCTTCAACGCTCCTTTGAGGCTTGCTCAAATGTTTTGTTGCAATACGCTTTGGCTTGTTACACTCAATGGGCCGGAGCCTGAAAGTGCGGTCCAGCTGTCAGAGGCAGCGGTTGGTGGTCGGGTGCCACTGAGACTGGCGCAGCAGACAGTCTGTGGTGTCCTCAGCTAGTTTGGCATGCCGGGAAACGGCAGTGAGTTGGGGGTTCAGGGGGAGACTGTAGCGGTAAAAACAGTAAGGGCCCACTGTGTCAGAGAGATGGGGGAGCAGAGATGGCCCCTGAGGGCTAAGTGGGCCGTGGAAGGGAAAGAGACAGTGGGACCCCCCTGGAGAGACATGAAGACATGGGTCCCTACAGTGGGGAGGTTTCTTTGCCTGCAGCGCTGAGAGGAGAGGGAGGTCTGTCAGGGGAGACAGCGGGGGGAGGCTTCTCAGTCTGTCGACTCCCAGTGCGGAGAAGGCCCTGCTGGGCAGTGGGGAGGTGGGTGAGGTGGTGGAGGCCTTGTTGTAGAAAGGAAGAGCGAGTGTGTGGAGAGCGGCGTCCTGACAGGAGAGCGTGGAGACAGAGAATGGGTGAAGGGATGAAGACGAGGAGAAAGGGAGGAGGCTCTTCATGCTGCTTAATGGCGACCCTGAGCTCCCTGTTGAAGAAAAATATCAGAAACTTGAATCCCAAAAAACAAAAACGGCTTCAGGCAAAGAAGTATTAAGTAATACAAATTGTACCTTGCAGCTGTATAGTAAATGGCTTTAAGTCCAGGCTGAGGGGACCTCTCCAGGGATATGACTCCAACAAGCCATCCAACACTCCCCTACACACACAAACACAAACACACATACTGTAAAAACACGGAAAAATGTCACTCCAGGTATTTAAATATTGGTTCTGAAAGGTGTAAAATTCTGCACTTCACTCTTCAACTTCATTTGAAGGTTTTATGTGGTGTCAAATGTTGGTGGTTGAACCTTAAATCCCTCTTGGGTCATGTTCTGGGGGGCTTTCTGTGGTGAAACAAGTGTGTGTTTGGTGAGGTTTTTTTTGTACCTGTTCCTTCCAGGATCTCTGAAGCCCTTGGCGAACGGGTTCCTGTCGATCTTCAGTTTTGTGATCTTGCCCAGGAGAGAAGAACAGACATAGGTTAGAGTGGACGTGTCAGCCGCTGATGTGTAAGCTAACAATGAGCTCAGCTTTACAACAGCATGGAGAGCGACAGAACCCTCCCTCAGGGACTGCATCTCCCAGCAGCACCCGGGGCAATCAGCCATGTCAAACAGGGCGCATGGAGGTCGTGCAGTTTTATTTGGGGCTTTAATAGGCTGTGGACTCCAGCAGTCGCCCAGTCACAGCTCGTTACTGAGTTTCTGTAATAATACGTTCTCTGATCGTAAAAAGGAGGCCTGATGAAAAGAGCTGGCAGTCCCTGAGGACGGCTCTGTTACTGGAGGAATGGTAGCCAACAGTGGGGTCAGCTCCCCCTGAACAGGGACACACACACACACACACACGCATACACACACAAAAAAACAGGACACTGCAATTTATGATTTTGCTATGACCACAGAGAAGGGGGCCTCATCACCTTCATGCCGTTTGGTGTTACAGTATTTTAACTGTTGTTGGGATGACTGAGGATTATTAACGTGTGCAGGGAAACTGACTAGGGGCACAAAATGACTTGTTATACAGGGCCCTTGTTTCCAGGAGGGCCGACACTACAATGACTAACCATGCATGCAGGTAGGATACCTGGATCCAGAGTTTGTGTGCCACAACCCTGACTTGGTGTGCAACCATAAAATGGACTTCATATTTACCTTCTAAAAATGTCAGTATATAAAAGATTAATGTAAACACATTAAATAAAATGTGCAGCAGGTTTTACAGCAATTTTGTGAAAATCAAAAAGTTAAAATATTTTTTGAATGCATAAAATTCTTGTCTGGTCAATACTGTGACAATAAAAAGGTAGGTCCATTAAAATCCAGTGTCCTCTGATTTTGTTCCAGAGTATCTTGCTTCTCTCCAGGACTTTACACGCTAAATGAGTGTTACCTGTTGATTCTGATAGGCAGTGACTGTGGTGAACTCGGTCTCGGGGAAAGAGAAGCTGTGCACTCCCTCAGCAGGCAGAGACTGGATCTGTGACAGGTCCATCCGGGGGTCATGTCGGATGATGTGCACGCGTGGTTTGTATTTATGCATCGACTGAAGAATAATCTGGATGAGGAGATGAAGAAGAAATGTATACATTTCATTCATGTTAAAACTGCCTGAATAAATCCACTCAACTGATCTGTAGAAACAACTGTTTCAGGCTGCACATATGAACAATTAATCATAACATTATCTTGTTAGTTACCAATGAAGGGTTTAGATTTTATATTTGACTGAAGTAAACAATAGGCAACAGTAAAACAGTCAAAAATCTCCAGGCCGTCAAATTTGTCCAAAGCTACATAGTTGCAGGAAAGAGAGCAAATGAAACTTTATTTTAAGGAATCTGGATTTAAAAAAATGTTGCTTGAAAATGCAAAATAACCCCAAAAACATGACTGACTTTTAATATTTTTGTAGTTTTCACTGATTATCAATCAGCTATATTTTACCATAAGTGTCCTGTAATTTATGTATGAAGCTTAAACTATAAGTTTTGAATCCTAGGGTTGAAGATAATATACTACAACACTGTGGCAAAGAAGCTCCTCGTGTTTTTTTTGTGTGTGTCTGTGAAAACCATTTCAGTTGTACAGATTTCTTATGATGTATCAAACTGATATGAAATACAACAGGATTGCACCGCAATGTCACAACTGGCAACAATATCTATTGAAACAAAATAATACATTTAAATATAGAATGAGATTATTAAACCTGTTAAAGATTTTGAGGAAATTGTGCTTTTAAATCATTTAAACTATTAAACACACATAAGTTAATTATTGTATCATAAAAATAATATCCAATCAGTCTTTCTGAAAAACATTAAAGTTAAAATATCTGAAAAAAAGAAGAAAAAAGCACTCATGTTTGATGTAAAATCCTGTTTTATAGAGGGATCTTATTACTGCTAAAAAAAGATTATAGAAGTAATCTAATTACACATTTTTATTTTGCTCCTCAGTGAGAAGCTTTATGTCTGTGATTTTTCACCCATGTTTTTTTGATAAATAGATATCAGCCCAGCAAACTGTTAAATTGTTTTCCTGACAGTTCTGTTCATATGTGAAGCCAAATAATGCCCTGTTGGGCGTAGTTTAATGATGAATGTAAGGTTTCTGAAATGTAAAAAGCTTAACAGTCTGACTTAAACCCCGACAGCTTTATGTGTCAGCATCAGACACAGTTAAACAATAAATAATTTTTGATTTGTGTGAAAAAGCCAGATGAGTTGAAATGCCATAGTTCTCAAACCGAGTGATGAGCTGACCACAGAAACATCAGGGAATTTAGGATTGCTTTATAAAACTTAACATTCTCTCACTGTACACCAGGATAATGAATCCTCAAACTTCAAAATTCAAGCGTAGTTTAATAAACATGAGGATCAAATGAAAAGCCTCAAGGACAAGAAGCTTTACAAGAAGTTCAGGAGCAAAATGATTTCCACTTCCTCTATTCCAGCAAATCACCCAGGCTTTCCCTCCTGAACAAGTTAGTTAGACTAGGCATGGTCTAACATGAGACCATCAAAGCAGAGGTGAAGCTGCCAAATCAGTAAACCGAACGGCTGTGTAAGTCCTTCACCATTATACTCATCGGATTAACTAAAGTTACACATGAAGAGTTTAATCAAATACAAAAGAAAAATAATCAAAATTAACAAACCACACATTTTCCTCCTCTACTTTAATCAAAACTAAACCATCTGAGCCCCACTGCACAGAGCTCAGTCATCACCTGGACACAGGAAAAGAGGCAGCGCATGCTCAAATGGGTTACCTACATGACCCTTATCGTCCATCTCGTTGTTGGTGAGTTTGACCCTGTCAAAGCTGATGACCTGACGCATCCACGTCTCTCCTGCGCACGGAGAGTCCGGGTGCACGTAGAGCCGAGGAGAGATGCAGGAGTGGTCAGTGTTTCCAGCCACCATCCACTGCGAGCTGTGGTACACATACCTGTCGGAGGACATGTGTGAGTGCCCACAAGTAGATTTATATCGAGTTTAGTTAGGTTAATAAAAAGATACCCACAAACACACCTGTAGCGTTTTGAATCCACAGGCATCACGTCCATCGCAATGTAATACTGCTGGCACGGGTCCAGATTGCGCACTTTTACGCGCACAGAGGGAAACATTCTCCTAAAAGAGGCGAGAGAAATGCGATTTTATTAGAAACTGAGATGGCTTATGTTTTATCATCTGTAATGAAATCTATTCAAAAATATTTTTAAAGGGTTGAGGAGATTTTTCCGGCATGGATTTGACATCATGAAACATTCAAAAGGAGTTCAGGAACAACAACTCGAGGCACAAACTTTACTGCCCACAGCGGCCAAGTTCAGAGGAAAGTTCAGGGGCCTTGGGGGGGCATGAGGGCATCTTCACTGCCGAGATTTATAGCGTGTGTTCTCTGTAATTGAATAAACGGAACCAAGATTTCAGCAAGTAGTTATGTCCCAATAACTCATTTTAGGAGAAAAGAGAAAAGGACGCACACAGCATCCCATCAGACGGAATGCATTTCTTTGAAATCGAAAGATAAAGAAAATTAAATTGACCAAGAATGTCTCCATGTCACAAGATTCCAATTCATTGATCACCCAAAAATACGGCTGGGTAGACTGCAGAACACGGTTTAATTCAGTTCGACAAAATTGAATAATTACCTAATTTTCAGTTTTTCACAAAACCTTCAAATTTACGTCAGAGAAAGAGCACTCTTTATTTGTATGACCTTATTCAGAACATCAAAAACGCAAGGAAATGTCGTCCATATAATAACCCAATAAAATGATAAAGTAAACTTAATACTAAATGGCTGATTAACCAAAAAAACTTAGGTTCAGCTCGTTTGTTTAGAAATCTAGTCATCTGATCTGCTACAGCGCGTTCACAGCCGTTTTACACCTGATATCACGCACCTGTGACCGCAGAACAGTTCATGTAAATATCATATCATGTATGGTTTCACTGATAATGACCACTCCATATTTGTCCATTCATAACAGGAAATAGAAGGCAGAAATTCAAGCGCACTACTATACGGATTAAAATCGAAAGCCTGTTGGGGTACTCAAAAACAGGATTAAGAATCATTTCTGATGAAGATCCGGGTCACAGAATGTGGCCGTTTTTTTATTTCAATAAAAAATACCTTTTAAAAGTCTGTGCTTCCAATATTGAAAGGAAGTTAAGAGAATTATAAACATTACACAAATCCAAATATACTTTTTATCACATGATATGATTTTTCTATCATTCTGACTTATTTATCTAATTTAAAATAAATGAGCAAATTTTACGTGATCGTTATTTATGTAAATATATTTACTGGACATTTAGGCCAAATTTCGAGTTTGGAGATCAGGGGTTTTGAAAGATAAAAAATTGTATAAGGAATCCAGAAGGCCAGTTGTACAGAAGCGTATGTCCTCTTGGTTTCTGTTCATCACTGTAAAATCTATCTTTCCTATTTTTTACCTGCCGGCTTTTGTGATGATCATCTCGGTGCCGATCTCATAGAATCTCTTCCACAGCTCGGAACCCTGCAGGTCCACTCGGACCTCTGATCTTTCCGCGCTGCAGCTTCTCTCCTTCGGCTTGCTCTCCTCTCCGCTGTGCTCACACTCCTCAGCCGAGGATCTGTCAGTCTGTCTCTCTGGGTCACAGGGAGCGTCCTCTGTCCTCCTCGGTGATGTACCTGCTTTCTTCAGCTGACTGACTGGGAATTCGCTCAGGCCTGTAATGACAAACACTGGGATGAGAGAGGTGCTGGGGAAATAAATTAAAAAAAAAAATCCAACAAACATTGGTTTCTAGAATAATGAACAAGTTAGTAACAACTTTAACTATCGTTATTCTAAATAGCTGTAAATATGTTTACGTCTTCAAAAAGGAACAGAATTTCTCTATAGTGCAAACTAACAGATACTATTTCTAAAGCTGTTTACATCGAAATTATTTTAGGCTGTTGTACAATTTTTTTTAACCGAATTAAATTTAAAAATAAGATAAACAGTAAAATTTTAGTGAATAATTAGACTAGAGGTTTGATTTAGGGAAAACACTTTCAAATCGATATTTTGCATTGATTTTTGTTTTATTCTGTGCGTAAAATGCGCATATTAAAGCGTTTGCATTTTCGTTTAAGTCCTCCTAATGCTTCCTCACCGCTGAAGATGCTCGTGTCGCTACCGGTGTCTCCAGCGAAACTTGACTCGTGTCCCTCCGACACTTTCATCCTCTTACAGGGTTTCCCCACCAGCGCCTCCACGGAGAACGCATGAGCCCGGGAACTCAGACCCTGCATCTTGGCGTAATATCCCTTCGTTCTGTGAGTCTTATATCCACTTGAACTCTGGCTTTGTCCCGCAAGGGTTTCAGTGTCACAGGTCATTCAGCACAGAACGGGTTAGGACAGGCATCATCAGCAGCAGCAGCAGCAGACGTAGCAGCAGCAGCAGCACATCAGGGAGCCCCTCTTCTCTTACGGCGGCTCCGTGACGCTGCGTAATTGAACCGGTGCCTTCCCATGTGTTCTCCAAGACGCGCGCTTTCATCCAAAAACTTGATTATTGGCACGCCTCTCCTTGCCACTACAATATTTTCCTCTCCCCCTTTATCCGTTTATCTGCCTCCCCTTCCTTCTCTGTCTCACAGAAGGCTTGTTCCTCTGGTTCCCCTCTACGCGTCACTGTGAGGGAGGGAAGAGCGCAGCGTGCATTCCTCCACATCGGTCTGCGCTGCAAAAAATATCCAGCTAAGTAAGTCTGGCCTTAAATCCTAGTTTTGTCAGACACATGAAAAAAAGTGTAGCCGCAAAGTGATATAAAAACTAAAGAAGTAATAAGATTATCTCCTTTGGAGTAACTTTGAAACTATCCAAAATAAGGCAGTTTATCAGCATGAACAGGTGTAATTTGACTCAATGGAGAAACTAAATTCAGTTTATTTGCTGGCGAACAGGATAAATAATCCAACCATTAGCCATTCCCAGTTAAAGGACATTCATGAGACTCCACATGAGCAAAGACTTTTTGCAGTGTTCGGTTGGCTCAACGGCCCCGTAGCATCCAGGACAACCGGCATCACTACGCCACTGAAGGCTGATGATAAACGTTTAGACTAAGGAATTTATATTCTTGAGTTTAAGAAACTTTTTTTTACTGTAGTGCAGTTTCACTGGGTCCCAAATTAACTGCAAGATGGGCATGATGTAAAGCGTTAACTACAGAGTCAGACAGCTCCCGGATGAACCATCTATGTCTCCAATAATGAATTACTTAAAACCCATAAGCAAATTTTCTCTCTCTCATCGCACAAGCGCGCCATGATTGGCCTGTGTGTTTTCCATGTTGCTTCCCTCCATTTGGACATCCGATAGATAAATAGAAAGAACATTTCAGAGCTCTGGAGGGAGAGTCCAGGCACAAATATTTAAGTCTTTTAATTCAGACCATCTGGAAAGTAAAATATCTCCATGAAACTCGCTGCATTTCTGTTGAAGCTTACATTTCCTATATTAATTTGAAGGCTTTCCTTAAAGCGATCTCTTGTCTCCCGTCCCACCGGCATAGAAGTGGGAACTTTTTTTCTTTGCGGTGCCCGGTGAGGGTGTGCGCCAGTCTGGTTCTCATAAGGGCGCAGATCAGATGGAGTTCGGCGCGCAGGGGGGAAACAGGGCCGTAATGACAGCTCGGGATTATTACATTACTCCTCGACATGAAATAGATCCGCTTTACACAAATAAAAGTCAGCGTAGGCTCTATTTAAAATGTTTTTAATCACATGATATAATTGCTGTGAGGAGAAAACAAATGAGGGCTGTGTTTATGGCACGGTTGGTTTGGTTGGTGATGGAAATCTCTGACAACAGCCGGGAAATGGAGAACTATGACCAACCGGAATCACATGCTCTCTGTCATCAGAACCTGTTTTGGAACTGCGGCCTGGATTTATGTTTATTCTTTCCCAACTTGTCGTCTTCCTTCTATGCTGTAACAAAAAATGCATCCCAAACGCTGACCTATAGAAGAAAAGGTATAAGAGAGAAATAACGGTTTGGGCGCGCAAAGGCACACTGCTGCGTCTTTTCGAAATGAAACAATAAACACGGAAAGAAACCGGGAATGAAAGAGAGTGACAAGTTTCTTCATATTCAGTTCGACAGATTATATTTTCATGTTGTCTTCATTAATCAGATCGTAAATCGTTGTCATGTGATGTCCAGTGAAGCGCCTCCATGGCACAGTGATACCTGGCCCTGCTGAACACAACAGGAAGCTGCTCCTCGAAGTTTTGAGATTCTTGATCCAGTGCAAATCTGTTTTTGTCTCATTCAGGGATGTTTGGCACACATGTTTCCTCTTATTAGGCACAATACGCACGCTTGGCGGAAGCAAGAGACTCGAATCCAATTTAGCACGGGCCTCAGGTTTCCATTAATGCGGAAGTCTGATGATCAGCTGCAATTAGGCTTTCCGATCATTTTGCGCCTTCAGGCCCGCTGGCATGCTGCTGATTTGCGCATTCACGACCAAATGAATGAGTATTGGTGAGTAATTGGTTTAACAATTGAAACGTAGTGGTGGGCCTTATAAAGCCTGAAGAGCAACACATTAATCATAAATGTAACTTCAGCATTAGTTGGTTGCAGTTTTTGTTCTTTTAAAAAAAGAAAAAAAAAAAAAAAAGTTTTTCTTACATTTCAGCACAAACAACTTGTTCTGTGACATTCTTCAAGTCATGTTTTCACTGGATGACTGACACTTTGACTTACTTGTGTGTGGTGTGTATGTGTGTACAACTGAGGGCTGTTGCCCAACGAGTAATCACGACCAGTCTTACACTTATGTTAGGCGTCTGTCTGTACTGTGTATGTGCACAAATTAATGCATGCATGTGTGTGTGTTTATAAACAGGCCTGTCTGTCTGTTGCTCAGTGCTGAGTGGATGTGACTGCGCCTGATGGTTTGTTTTAAGTTGGATCCTGATGCTGAGCAGTTAGTGTGTTTGTGTGTGTGTTGAGGGTTATTCTGGGCACGGGCTGCTGGAGCGGATGCCCTCTCGTTGCCAAACGTCAAACTTCCACCACCCGTCCACAGTGACATATGTGGAGTGTTTGAATTTAGAATGCTGTACACACTTAGTGCTCTGTTGCACTAATGAGATGTGATTTCTGTGTATTTGACATGAATGAGGGCCCACCTGCAGAAACACACACTCTGTATGAGACAATGATGTGCTAATTGTTTCCAACACTGGTTACTGCACGGTTTACTTTGAGCCCTCATTTAAACCGAGGAATAAGATGGATCTCTTTTATTTACACATGATGGTACTGAACTCTTTTCCATTATTTTTACTTTACAGAGCCAAACATCCTGGGCTGCGGTAAAATAAAAAGGAAGAAGAAGAAGAAGAAGAAGAAGACTAAAGCAGAAACAGAACAAACACAATCATTCAAAGCATTTTACAACATGGCTGATTACACAGTGACAAATTCCTGCAACCCTGACATGTCATCAGCTCCATGTTGTGTGTGTTTGAGGATGTGTGTGTGTGTAGTGTCACATCTGCTACTCATAACCTCCTCCTTCTTGTCCCTCACCCAGGGGGCTTTAGCTGTCTGGGGTTCAGACTATCTCAGACTAGAGTCCCTGATGCCTTCTGTTATAACTGTAGGTTTTTATCCAGGATCTCTTCTTTAAAGAGAGCCCATTGAGCATATTCCTCTCAGCCTCTCTGAGAGAAATATGTTCAATGAGGCCTGGATGATCAGGAGGAAACTCCTGAACCACGCAAGAGACACACATTGAAGATTGCAGCTGCTGCCATATAGTTGTGCTGTAAACACTTTCGCCAAATAATCTGCAGTTACCTACTTCTTCCTCTGCAAATTGACTTAACTGCAGATTGGTGCGGTTCAAAATGCCCCAGAGGGAAAAAAAGCAAAAGTGCAGCAAATCAAAGAATACCTGCAAAAATAAGAGAGAAAACTAGAATGCCAAATCTGTGGCTGAAACTCTCCCTAACAATTCATCTTTAGGAACATTTGCTTAAAAAATGCAACGCTGTGATTCATGGAATTACCTGTATGAAAAATAATCCATATTGCCATCCGTGTTCCAAGCTGCTTGTGTGTAAATTGGGGTTTAATAAGTGTATATCTGGTCAGTTCAATCACTCAGGCACTTTATTGTAGCAGACTTAACTTGATCACCTTTACTATTGTTCAGCTTCAAACAGATAAACATGTAGAGTAGAGCAGGCCTCTCCTCCCTCTCTGTGAAGCACCTCTGCACTCTGGGCCGCTGTGCTGGCAGCATGCGAGGCGCCTGGGCACGAGGCCTGGTACTACCGCCCTCCTCCTGCCCACAGTGTAGGAAGATTTAATGGCTCATGTGCCACGGCATCCAGCCTTTACTGGCTCCTTCAGCCTCCGCCTGGCCCCGGTGGGTAAGGAGGGATGAGGGCAACAAGGGAAAGAGGAGAGGAGAGTCACAGCTCTGCCAAAACGAGGCCTCCTCCACTCACCACACAAGTGTGTTGTGAATTATCTCTCCCTCTCCCCCTGTTCTGTCTTTTTCTCTCCCTAAGCCTTTGGTTATCCCTTTGCTATTCACCCTCTTCCTATTAAACACATATAGATCTTCATCTGTCCACAACATGAGGCCACACAAGGTCTGCCGTGAATCTGGCTACATGGCACATTCGTCTCACTTGTTTAGATAACTAATTCTTTGATGAAAATTGCCTTTTCTCCCTCTCTCCCTCTGCGTTCCTCTCTTACTTTCTTTCTCTCCCTGACTGCCAGTAACTGTGTGGTTAATGGTTGTGGTAGAAAGAAACAAAAACAGGCGTAATTGATAATGAGAGTCAGACTGTGCATGTGAGGATCCCAGTAGAGCTCCCTTTTTCTCCCATCCATCTCCTCTCCGTCTCGTCTGCTCCTCAGAGTGATGGCTCAGATGTGCAGCTCTGCCAAGCGGGAACGTTTTTAGACGGATGTCAAGGGGTGGAAAATAATCTGCAGGGTGTTAGAGCGTAATTTCCTAATACCATAATATGTAACACGCACATTATGTTGAACTATTTGGATAAATGCAAAAAAGTTAACAATGCCAGCACTGGAACATAAACAGTCTTTTGGGTGGACTTCAGCGAGAGTTTGAAATGTGTTGAGGGCTCTTTTTGGTGTTTTGAACATGCAGGGTGAGGAAAAGTAGTAATTATTTAATGCTTTTCTAGCGTGTATGTGGTGGGAGGTTATTGAGAAACCAAAGTGTCACACATGTCTTTATCTGTTTTTGTCCAACTGAGTGCAAACACTCTCAACACAAATATTTTTTATCAAAGCCTCGCCACAGAGGAGGGAATTATTTTTAGATTGCCCTGATAAATGAGGGGTTTCATATATCTGGATGTGGTCAAGGAGAAGGAGAGTGAAAATTTGGGAGAGAGAGAGGGATGAAAAAAAACTGGCAGGCCTACAAAAGCTTTTAAAACAACATGTGAAAATCTGCAGTTCTTTAACAGTTAGCTTGTCATTTTTATTTGCCTCTTCAGATGGTGGCAGCGGTTGTCTTTCAGGCCGTGCCAGCAGGGATTGGCGGCTGGCTGGAAGGCCCAGGCCTGGCCCCGGGTAGCACTCTTATTATCATCACCACACACTGTAATTCACATGTCAATCACAGGAGGAGAGGGGCTGGTTAGGAGGGGCCGCCGACTGGGGTGATGGGTCGAGCGAGAGGGGGGCTATACGCGCTGAATATTTCCAGCAGGCACTAATCGGACCTTTCATCCCTCATCTAAGCAGAATGTGCCTGGATATGGGTATGATTGGTTATACAGGCCTGGCCTGGGCTGATGCAGGAGGCTGCCCCGGCTTGGCTGCTGTAAGAAGCAAAGTGACCTCTGAGAGAGGTTGAACTGTCAGAGTTTGGCCGGTCTGGCCTGCCTCGAATTCGACTGTAGCTGAGGTAGACAGGATGAATGGAGCAAAGAATGAGAGAATGAGAATAGAGGAAACTGTGTTAATCCTGCAGGAATTCAAAGCTATGAAGCCAACAAACACAAACATGGAAATGTCTCTTTAGGCTGAAGAACAATTGTTCATATAGGGCAGTATATGCAAAGTTATGGCAAATGCTTTTGTTGACTCTCATGAAAACTGTGATAACTACTGTGTATCTAATAACATGACAGCTGAGTGGAAGAGCTAATGCTAACTTTACCTGGTTAATATGGTAAAAAGAAAGATGGCTGATGCATTACACACTATTTTAATTAATTTTTAAAAATCATCTTAGAAGTTAGCATTAATATATATTTAAGTTTGAATTTTGAAAGAAAAAGCTTTTGGATTGCGTTGATTTTTGCGCCCCAGTGGACATGGACTCCTGTGATCTTGTCCTTTACATACCTACGTGTTTTCTGATTTAAAAAATCTCAGCATGTCTTTCAACTTTCAAACATATAAACACACAGTGTTAATCTTTGCCATGGAAAATGTTAAAATAGGCTGTATAGGCAGGGTGCTGTAAATTGCTGCATTAAGATTTACTTCAGTCTTGTTGACAGCATGAGTATTAATTAGGGATGCACAGTATTAACTTTTCAAGCCAATATTGATAAATGATAATGACCTGCTCCTGAAGACCCATACCTGTCATGTGCACTGGTGGCGGAGGTGTTGGTGGATCGTGTCATGTGAGGCTGATGAGATGATGAAGCTAAAGAAGACTGACTGGGAGATGCTGGGAAGGTGGAGGATTGACCATAACAATAGCAATGGAGAAAGAAGTAGATGTGTAAAAAAAGACAGAAGCAATGTGATAGGCTAACAATGAGGGTGTGTTGTAGTGCTATTGGATAGATATGACCAGGTGATGAGAACAGCTGATGGCCAAAGAAGATATGAGTTACAATGAATTGGCATGGCTATAAATTTACATATCTTTGTTCTCTAAATCTTAGCCTTTCTTACCCTCAGGTGTGCAAATATATATACATTTTTGTATTTTAAAATGTGCACGTAGTGCTTCATAACATTTGGCTTCATATCTCCAATGAGCGAAAGTGAAGTGACGTCCATTCTACACAGTCAGTGGTAATGATGGATTGCATATCGTCACCTAATGTGTTGGAATGTGTATGCTTATTAGAAAGTAAATAAAATCAACTTTTTGAGTCATTTTTGTGACCAGCTAAAAACAACACTTTTATATACAATAACAATAGGAAGGGGGTTTAAAGTATTAGGGAAAAAAGTCACAAATGCACATCTCCACATTCCTGACATTGGTATGGGCTTAAATACCTGGCTAAGAATTAAAAGTATGGCACTTTGGAATGACAAACTGTCGCCAAGCGAATTAGCCTATCCAGGCCGTTATTTTGACATAATGGCATGTCACAGTGCAACAAGTTTATGCTTGCTTCCAATATGTCAGCTATAGTTGGCAGACATTGGTGTCTACACTCACTAGACCTAGCTTCTTAGCTCATTTAAGGTGCATTTCGACCAAGAGTTCCGGGGTCTTTTAGCCCCCAGAACTACTTTCCCTAGAACTAAAAGGTTCCTGTTCCCTCATTGTTGTCTGCGTTTCGACCGCGGACTGAAGTCCCGGGTAGATCAGGCCAGTGACTTATGAAGAAAAAAATTATATTAAATAATATTTTTGAAATCTTAATAAAAAACTTGACTAGTATGCATTCTCAGGAACTCCCTCTGTGTTTCAACAACTTTGTAAACTCCACAAACACCGTAACGTTCAACCTAAAGTCCCAGGACCTTTGAAAATTACTACCCCTCAAGCAGGGGCTTTTCGGGGGGGGGGAGACATTATCTAACCCTGAACTAAATTTAGACCCTGGTTCCTCCAGTTGAAGCACACGTAGTTCAGGGGTAAAGTCCCTAGTTCCAGGGTTAAGTTCCTGCGGTCGAAAAACGCCTTTAGTGTTTGTTCAGCATTGGTTTATTAGGAGCAGCCTGTGCATTGGACTCAGTAATGTCTCCTATTAGAGGTGTGTGTCAAAGGGCTCAAGAGTTTGCTTTCTTAGTTGGCTTTTTTAGTCTACAAGACAAAAAACTTCTAAAATAACCAAGAAACACTGTCGTTAATTATACTATCAGTCAGTAGGACTTGTGCACTGATTGTATAACTTTCATCTGAAGCCTCAGACTCTCTTGACGTTCCTCAAAATCCCAAGCAACAGCCAAACCCAGTGCCTAAAACAGCAGTTACAAACCAATGGGCAATATCAGGATGGTTTTACACTTTAACAGTCTCTTCTATGTTAAGTATTAAAGACGCCCTATCAGAAAGCCTCTTACCCCTCTACCAAACATCATCAGAGCTACATCCTGACACATCACCAGTGGACATGGCAATCCACAATGTTTCCAACTGCTACAGAGAAACTGTTCAATCCTGCTTCTGAACCGCTGAAATCACTCTTGAGGAGAAAAGGTCATGCAGCATCTCTTAAGTCATAACCAGTTGCCCTCACATGTACAGAGAAACATTTTCTCGTCTCTGACTCTTTTCCCACCCCAGGAGACTTTCTGCAGCTCCACAGAGACACTATAATTTAAACCCTGCCAAAATGGGAACTCAAAAGACAACATGCTATTTCAATCAAAAGCCCAGCTCTAACCCCATCATCCTGCCTGCCAGAGTGTGGTGTAACACACACACACACACACACACAAACACGCGCGCGCAAAGAACTCCCTGCCAACTTGTGGTTTACATTCACGATGCTTTAATGCCTTGTGGTTGGTGCTCTATCAGGGCCATGAGAAATGATTTATTAGTGGCTCCCGCCTGTGTTTACAGATAATGAGCCTCAGTCAGTGTTAATAAAGAGATCCACTCACAGCCTGGAAACACAGTACCTCTTTAAAGGATTACTGTCACAGCTAAACAATAGCTGTCCCCCCAAACAGAGCCTTGTAGTGTGTTTTCAGCAGTGTAAGAGTCTGTTTCCATGTATGCTGGAGCAGGAGAAACAATCCATCTTTCCTTTTTATTGCAGCACTATCCATTTGAGGTGCACAGTTGATATCAATTTCTCATTTGTTCTGTGTTCAAACCTTTCAGTCTTTTTTCTTCAGGCTCTTCAGAGACACATTTTTATGGACGCTGCTGTTGGCTGAATCATTCTCCTTTTGGTGAGGCTACATGTTGGAGAGGAGAAGAGAAGCATGAATACGTTTTCCCCTGTTGAAGGCTTACTCTTTTATCTATTTGAATGTCAATCATACGAACAAGTGACTGTGTGTGTGCGAGTGTGATGAGGATAAAAGGGAGACATGGAGACACATGAGCACTCTGGCAGTGAAGTGTGTTTGTGTGACATCATTATTTCTCCTTCTGGTTCCAATCAGCCAACCCTCCTCTGTTAATGACACCTGATAGATTAATGACTGATAAAGAGTGTGTGTATGACCATGTGTCTGTCTTAGTGTGTGGAGACTTGAGTGTGTGCATGTGTGTGCGTTTGGTAGGGCCCCACATAAAGCCTGCAATCAAATGGTTCTCAAATTAGCGCTCAATAACTACATCCTGACCAGGGCTTAGACTTTGAAGCGCAGGAAAGTCCTTCCTGACAATCAAACACACACACACACACACACACACACACACACACACACACACACACACACACACACACACACACACACACACACACACACACACACACACACACACACTAACACATATGGGGTATCACTTTCATCCAGAGTATATCACATCACATTTGTTTCCATGGTGAACTCTGACATGCTCAGAAACAAGCATGGTGCCGGAGATGTCACCAGTTTTATTACTGTGCTGTGTCAAATATCAGTACTTGATTCAGGCCAAAACCACATAACTCTGGTACTTAACTCTTGATAGAAAGAGCAATGCCAGGGACATCCAGATCACACACATCATGTCAAATCCATCTGTGTAAAAGGAGTTGGACATTGTTCTAGTTTCACCTCCTCCTGTTGACACTGTGGCAAATGTGTATTTCAGATAGCATCAGCAAACAACATAGAGGATAATTTTAATATTACTCTCAATTGTACAACTTCATATTTGTGGTTAATGGTTGACCAGTCAATACAGAGAAATGGAGAGGTAGAAAACAGTGTATCAAATAGCTAAGGATGATAAAACACAAGCTGAGTGAAAGACATGTCGACTTAATTGAAGAAAAACAAGAAGCAACCACAAACTGCAACACAGTAAGGTTCATTGGCAGAGTTACAGGACAGGCTGAATGAGAAGAAAATACTAAGTTCCAAGGAAGACGACCCTATGCAGGGGCTGCTATTATTTTCTGCATCTGTTGAGAATGCCAATGGAAAAACACAGATGTTTTGACTTTACTGTGAAAGAAAATGTTCCATTAAATGGGACTTTTAATTGTAAAGCTGGCTAATGACCAAACCTTGACTGAAAATGTTAAGTTAAATGTAAATTTGATCCACAGGTGGGCTGATAAGGATGCTGTTGCCATGAAAATGCTACAAACAATCAAATCTGAGGGACATTTTTCAATACATTAAATCACCTTAAAATCATTACTGAGTGTCAACTTGTTGGGTTATCTTTGATTGGAATAAGGGTGATAAGCAGGATAATGTATAGTGAGCGAGTGATTTTGTATTGTGTTCCTAACCCTAAACCAAGCACCACATACAGCATCACTGTCAGGTATATTTGGCTGTTTAAATGGGTCAAGCCCAATAAGTGACCACATATTCCTCATCAACCAAACTCAAGGTCTCAGAATGTTTAAATCTTAAATTATTTTCCCAGTCAGCCCTGAAATTACAATTACGATTATGATGATTATCATTATCAGTATCCATCCATCCTTTATCTTGACCGCTTATCTCATTCGGGGTCGCAAGGGGCAGGACCCTATCCCAGCTGACATGGGGGGAAGGCTGGGTTCACCCTGGACAGGTCGCCAACCTATCACGGGGCTAACATTATTATTATTGTTAACATTAACATTTTGTTATTATTTTTTAAAATTATTATTATTACAATATTTATTTTTACTCTATATTCAGTTCTGTCATTAATTTATAGGACATTCAAATTCAAGCCCAACAGTCAACTGAAGAATGAAACACAAATTACAGAAATGTAAAGCATTTAGAATATTAAAAGTATAAAGTGAGTCTACATACATTAAAAAGTGTGTGTCTGTGTGTGTGTGTGTGTGTGTGTGTGTGTGTGTGTGTGTGTGTGTGTGTGTGTGTGTGTGTGTGTGTGTGTGCACATGTATGTGTGTAACTGTGTCCTGCTCCTCCAGTGAACTTTATAGAGGTGACGTCATCAAATCTGGAAGTGATTGGACCAGGCTATGATGATGGCCACGATTCAGAAGACGGTGTGTATTAGGTGTGTGTGTGTGTGTGTGTGTGTGTGTGTGTGTGTGTGTGTGTGTGTGTGTGTGTGTGTGTGTGTGTGTGTGAGTGTGAGTGTGTGCACGCAAGTGCTCTCTACCAACACAAAGTCAACATGGCTGAAAAGTTCGTGTTGCTGTCTGGACTCGTCTCATGATGATGAGGTCATTTCCCCCGAGTTTAACCCTCAGGAACATAACAGACAGACGTCCATTTCCATCCCTCTATTCCTCTCTGTTCTCTTTAATCCTTACTGATCCTAGTCAATTCTTTCACTTTCCCTTTCGACCTGTGCCAGCTGCCTACCTTGATTTGCCCTCCCTTACATTACGTACTTAGTGTGACCCTCTTTTGCTCTTTCTTCCATCGTACCCTTTGTCCTCTCCCACACTCTCTGTGCTTCAGAAATCCTTTCATCCAACATCATCACCTCTTCGCTACGTCACACAGACAGACTCAACATTAAGTCAAATGTTTAGAGAATAACGTTCTTTTTCACTAAAGCCATATAAAACCTTTCCATGACACGTTGTTTGTTATTTTGGCAGACTCCAACAACTCAAATAAAAATGTGTTCAAACAGAACAAAGTTAAAGAGGAAGGTCTTTTCCACTCTGAGGACATTTGTCTATACTGTTTCACAGAGGAAGAGCTGGTTTGAGTAGTCTATCATATGACAATAGCAAATAAAAACAATGTTTTGTAAACAAGGAATGGCGCATTAGTTGAAGGAAGTAAAATGTTGACATTTATAGTAAGTTATACTATGTGATGAAATATGCATAGTGCTGATAATGTTAAAAGTATGAAAGGCTTTAGCGCTGATTGTTAACACTACCGTTGATGCAGGATCAGTAGAGGACCTGTAGGCCTCTTTTTATTGAACTGTTGTAGTGGTTCTCTGCATGAGTTAACAGAAAAGTTCAACTTTCATAATCCATATTGGAAAGGATGATTGGAATTACATTATTATATAAAACAAAACTTTCAATACATATATTTATTGCGTCACAATATATTCAACATTGTTAGCTTTTATATTGTATGTCATTATTTTATGTATAATTCTTCTATTCTTTATCAAAGCTGTAACATTAGATCTATCAAACTATTGGCTAAGTTAAAACAAGTGGTTCTGATTTATGTCTCATTAAAACGAGAGTTATTCATCCCATATCACAGACAGGTGTAAATGCTACATAGCTGACTATAACTAATGACAAGCTAGTCCAAAAAGGTTCATTTGGTCTGATACCGTATATTATACTAAGACTACTCTTATATCTAATCCAGTATTTTTATTTATTTACCTTGACATGTTTCAAGTAAACTCTGTGCAGTCTTCCTTAGAAGAGTCACGTGATGTTATAGTGACTTGTCTATCAGCGGATTTATGAGGTTTGGTTCTCTTACCTGAAGCGCCAGATCGACCATGCCCCCTGTTGTCTGACAGCCTTAGGAAAGCAAGGCATTCAACTGTCCTCTGGGCCCACTTCCTGATCTCTACTTCCACTCCATCGCGGACAATGGGGGGCTTGGTCGTACTGCTGCTTCAGGTATGGATGACCAAACCCCAACAGATCAGCTGATAGACAAGTCACAACAGCATCACGTGACGCCTCTGAGGAAGCCTGCAGGAAGTTTGTAGTCGAAATCATAGACTGTAAATAAATATTCTAATAATTCTATATAGTCTATGGTCGAAACATTTTAAGGTAAAAAGAGAAAACACTGGTCTTACAAGAACTGTCTTACTTTTTATATTGACAAGCTAGCTTTAGCTTACATTTTGCATTCAATAATCTTTCATCACAAAAACAATGCCAGTTAGCAAACCTATAAAAGCAGGTAAGTTAGGTTACTTCCCAGCTAGCAATGCTTTGTTCTAAAAAAAAATTCTGTTAATGTTACAGAGAATGTTAATGTAATGTTTTCAGCACGAAGTTTGCTTTGTGTTCAAAAAATGTTCTCTAGTAACATCCCCGTAAAACATTAATAAAATGTTAAATGACAACAGTGCTCGTATATTATGCCCTAATGTTCTTGAAACATTCTCAGTGGGAAGTTGTCTTTATCTTCACAATTTGTTCTCAGGTAATGTACTCTAAAAACATTCAATGATCTGTGACCCAAATAATTTTATTATTTAAATGTGAAAGATAAAACATTCTATCTTTGTTCTAATAAAATATCACCAGAATATTCTTAAATAAAACATTTTGTGCTTTGAGGCATCAGAAACATCCTGAAAACATGTTTTACATGTTGCTTTGAGAATGTTGCTTCTTTGTTATTAAGTAACAGTATGGGAACATTTTATGGAAAACATTCAATAATCTTTTACATAAGGAATATTATCAAAACATCCTCTGAATGTTAAAGACAAAATGTTCTTCTTTCATTAATAGTAAACAATAAAGGAACATTTTTTTTATGGATAAACATCCTTAAGATGTTCTTTGAATATTACATTCAAAACCTTGTCTTGAAACATAATCAGAACTTATAGGGAATGTTAGCCAATGTGGAGAGAACATCCCCTGCTAGCTGGGTTGTACTTATTGATGAATATGATGAATCTTTACTGGATTTGGAAGACACAACTTGTGATATCATAGACTTTCAGTGATTTTTTTTTTATATTGAACAGTGCAGTTGATGTTTAATCATTGAAGGTAAAATAATTAATGTAGGCCTACTGTTTTCATGTAGTGCTTTCTCTGTGTTTGAACTCCCAGCCGTCCATTTGAGAGATAACTGCAACTGATCCACAGCTGCCCTTAAGATACAAACCATATTAATGTCTTTAAGAACATTTTTAGGTGTTAGTTGTACAAGCTGGTCAAAATCTTGCAGCAGTTTCAGAGAACTTGGTAAACTTTTACATTCAAAGTTATGAATAACTGGTGTAAAACTTCACTGTGATGTTATCCCTCCTCCTGTACCCCCAGCCAACCCATCAGAGCTCCTTCAGCATGAAATTATTACATTTCCCTGAGGTGAGCCAAGCTGAGAAGATGAAGACAGGCAGACAGGCAGCGCTATGAGAGAGCCATGGTAGCTTTAGAAGCTGATACTCACAGGAAAGACTCATTTGTCACCCCTGTCTCAAAGCCATATGTGATAGCCAGGAGTGTGTGTGTGGTGGGGCAAGGATTATGAGAGTGTGATGAAGCTGACTCTTTTTTTCAGGGGAGGGGGGGCCACTGCTTTCAACCACACAATCTTCTGTTTGTCTCTAACTTTTTCTCCATCTCTTCCTTTCTCTCTCTCTCTCTTTGACCACGAAATGTTCTCCCACTCGAGACACATGGTGATTATGGTGTGTCCGCATGAAGACATGTCAGTGACGTTATGAGGCACTGAGCAGTGTCTAACTTTTTGGTTCAACTCTGTGGCCAGCTGTTGCCATAGCAGGATTTGGACTCTGAGTGTGTGTGTGTGTGTGTGTGTGTGTGTGTGTGTGTGTGTGTGTGTGTGTGTGTGTGTGTGTGTGTGTACGTGTGTGTGTGTGTGTGTGTGTGTGTGCGTGTGTGTGTACGTGTGTGTGTACGTGTGTGTGTACGTGTGTGTGTGCGTGCTCTAAAAGGGACAGAGTCATTTGTCACTTGTGGTTTCACATGTCTGGTATTGACATTGATGACAAATCTATGAGGTGTGTGTGTGTGTGTGTGTGTGTGTGTGTGTGTGTGTGTGTGTGTGTGTGTGTGTGTGTGTGCACGCTTGTGTGTTAGCATTAGTGTGATCATATTTGTTGGCCTGCATGTGGGTGATGTCATGTATGAGAGCTTCTTTTTCTCACACTCTTTTTAGGCAGTTCTTCCTCTGCAGACTTTCACAGTTTGCTGACATAGCATGCGAGGCGTGTGTTTGTGTATACACGTGCATGATGTAGTGTGTATTTTTATTGCTTTTGCTGGACGGTCGCTACAGACCACAGGGAAACGCTGGCATTCAAACTCCATCATATATGCCTGTCACCCACTGTTATGATGCCTGCTGCCTCTGTGTGCCTCTGCACAGAAACATGGATGTCTTTTCATGAAGTTTTGCTCTTTTCAGTCTGAGAGGCACAGAAATTCTACCTGGCAGGAGCATTAGAAGTTTTGGATGTAAACTGGGTGGACAGCAAGTTTAATCTGCCGTTAATCAGCTCTTTGGAAAACTCACTCAAGCATCAGATACTGCAGATTGCTCTGCCTCTCCCTGTTACTCCCTCTCTGTTTTTCCCAGTCATCACTTTACTCTCCCCCAGGATCAGTCCAATCCCCCCCAACCCCCTCTCCACCTGCCTCTTTGCTTCAGTCCCTAAATCTTCCCTTATTTCCCCCAGTGCGGTTTCCTCCTGGCTCCCTCTCCTGCCTTTTACTCTTCCCCTGTTGTGTGTGATGCTGAGAAGCCCTCAGGATTAAATTTAAGTCTTTTGTTTATCATCTCAGCTATTACTGTTAATGCTGGCCATCCCTCTCTTCTGTTGTGTGTGAGTGTGTGTGGGTCCACCTATGCATGTGTGGGCAAGCTCTCAGATCAAACACAGCGTAAGACGAGCCCATAAACAAGCCTTCAGGACCACTTAGGATTTTCAGGGAGAGTCAGTTTCGGTGGGTGCACGGAGGGGGAGTAAGGTACAGAAATCAGCTGCTCTGTTTATGTACCTTTCAGTGGTGATTACCGGTCCAATCCGTCTGTTTAACAGAGGAAATATCATAGCCATGCAGAGTGCGTGTGTGCTTGTGTTTGTGAAACTAGGAGATGCATATGGTACAGTTGCAGCGCAGAGGGCTGGAGAGATGCCACAGAGTTGCGTGGAATTAGAGCGCTGGTACAGCAGTAAGTGTTTATTTACTCATACCTTCAGCCTTAACTGAGTCAGAAGAGTAAAAGCAGAGGAAGCAGAGGACCACCACAGACCAGGGGACTGAGGATATGTGTCAGACATACAGTATAGCCTTGGCATGGGTCTGTGTTTCCACACAGTGCAGTGAAAGCTGTGTTCTGTGTATGTTAGTGTGAGTGGGCAAACACACTGGCAGGTAGTGCCCAGCCTTTAAGAGGGACTATATTTACAGTCAGTTTAGAAAGTGGAATATTTAACAGAGATGAATGGGCCACTTTGTACTCTCAAAGTATAACTTTTTATTTAATTATAGTGCAGTCAGTGCAAAATTAAGTCATGTTTGTGTTATGTACTGTACATAATAAAGCAGGTTAAAGGAGTCAAGTTTAACTGAAAGTGTGTTCAGATGTTTGGTCAAGGTTTATTTCAGGAGTGGAGGCTGATTATTCTTGGTGAATGCTTTCTTTAAGGGTCACTAGATGGCGCCAAAGGAATACAAACAATCAAAGAAAGGACGCTAAAGGCAACATATTGGCAATACCTGCTGTCAGTGGGCAGTGTTTCACCAGCAGAAACAGGGAACAAATATTCTCAGTTCCTATTTGTATGTATGTATGCTGGGTAGTTTAAAATATAACCAGTTTATCTAGCTTCTTCTTTCGGATGTGAGCCTAATCCCCTCCAGCCACCGGAAGCGCTAAATAAAGCCGAGGTTGCAAAGTGCGTCACAGCGCGGAGCTGCAGAGACTAAACGGGACCTGCTCTCCAGCACCCACTGTCTTCCTTTTTCTGTTTGCACAAGAAACCCCAGCTGAGGTTTCCTCTCCAGCATGGTGAAGATCGCTTTTAACTCTGCTTTGGCGCAGAAGGCGCTGGGCAAAGATGTACCAGTCGCTGTGAAGGTGAGCTAACGGGCTTTGGATGCGGTGTCTGATCCCAGTGTCTGCTTTTAGTCTGGCAGTAGGCCTGAATCGGCCGCAAGCAGGCGGTGGTGTTAGTGGTGCTAATCTATTTACTTAATACTGCCGTCATGCATTCGCTTATTTAGACAGTTTTGGTATCAAAAGATGTGCAGTGATTTTGGTCAAATGCATGCAGAGCCATTGTGCACCTGATGCAGCACAGTGGGACCGCCCATCTTCTGAACAGCTGTTCTGCAGTGCCCAAAGCCTCAGTAGGATTATACATTGCTGAGTCAAATCTTCGTGTTTTGAATGTTGATCCATTGCACGAGGTATTCTGATTATTTCCGGCATTTTGTGTCATTTTTCATGTGTGTTTGTGTTCGTGTTTGTGTGGGTGTGTTTGTTTTTAGGATCCTGAGCTGGCCTCTGCTCCAGTGGGCAACGAGGGCTCCACAGGTCGCTGCCTGCTCACCCTGCTGGGCATCGCCTTCATCCTCAGTGGGCTCATTGTGGGGGGAGCGTGTCTCTACCGATATTTCACACCCAAGGTAATTGCGTGTGCGTGTGGGTTCAATTAGGGCGTGAGAGTGTGCGTGCGCATTTACGTATTACCATTACTAATGGAATCACCATTGTTGTTAAAGTTTTCTAATTTATAGCCTTGCATTAACACCTACACATACACTATATCTACTCATGCAGGGAACATCTACCCAGGCCTAGCGTTACATTTTCTGTATTATAATAACAATGTTGTATACATTTGTTTAAAGCTAAGTGTCAGTCAGAGTTTGAATCGACCAAAATGGTCCAGATTCATGTGTTCAGTTCTTCCATTAAATCATTTGCAGCAAGTCAGAAAAATGCATTTGCATCTTATTTTATTTTAAGCAACTGTTTTTGTATAGTTGAAAACTCTTCATGTTTTACTTGATTTGGATGAATAAACATAAACAGCAATTGAAAGTTGTGAGCCACGTGGATTAATTAAAACTGTAGAGATGGTTTCATTCCTGACTTCGTCAATTAGCTCTTCTAACATGATTATTACTGTTAATACTGAACCATATTTATTATATATATATTTATTATATATTTTAGCTCTTGTTTTTCATCCTCAAGGCTTTTTATAACCCAAATTAATCTAAGATGCTAACATTAAAACACTAAAACTCTGTCCCTTTGACTGGAGATGTGCTGAGGGAGCCGTGAAGAAGTGTCAGCCTCTTTCACTTTGGGAAGATTTATAAAAGCTGCTTCTGACTGCTCTAGAGAGACACTCCTGCACTGGTGGGAAATGAGAATGCTGACCCTTGCTCACTTCCGTCTTCAGAAAGTGCAGACTTCACACTTTGGTTTTGCTGTGTTGTTGGTTGGAGGCTCTCACATACCTCTAACATGGATTATTCTTAAATATGAAATGAAGAAAAGTTATATTAGAGAGCTAATACAATGTGGCAACAAGACAGATTCACTTATGATCTGACATATTTAACATTCATCTTGTCTTTGGGATCATATTTCAGTGATCTATTAATCCTCTGACTTGTCATTCAAGCAACAGTGACCTTTGGGGGAACAATTTAGTTATTTTTCATTTGGCATGCTTCTTTGAAATCAATACAGACAATAAAGATTAGACTGAGAATAAACAGCACAAAATTGAAATTCTTGTTGTCACTCTCAGCTCATTGTTCTGATTTGGTTTAGCATTTTAATGACCTAAGTGGTCGATCAGTCCACATTTCCTTCCCACTAGCTGGTGCAATTAACTCAAAGCTTCACTTCAAAGATGATTAAACTTACACACTACAGGTACAGACTAAGTTCCATTCAGCAGGATGCTCATGCTGCCCTGTTCCTACTGGATGTGTAAATCACATCTGTTCTCTTACAAAGAGGCAACAAAATTAAAGAAGACTCTGACTCTCGGTTTTCTTTAGAAACTGAAAAATCAAGTAACACCTGAAGATTATAAAATATATTTAAAAAACAAATTCTGTACAGAGTTCTTTTCATGCCCTCTGGTGGTCAAATAAAGCTTCTTCAGCTCGTCATTTTACATCAAACCCTGCCTTCTTAATGATTCAAAAACCTTAAAAAAAAACACTGAAAAGTTGCCTCTAATCAATCCGAATAGGTTCTATACCCAAACTCGTCCCAATATATGCTCCCCCTGGCAGCGTCCTGCTTCTAAGATACTGCAGGTGTTATTTGTTCTGTAATGCTGGCACAGTATGTCAGAGTAACACTGTCTAACAATCTGAGGGTGCTATCTTCATCTGACAGTTACGTCTGGGCATCAAAGAGTGTTTCTTTCTGTGATTAGCTGTGTGAACAAAGTGATTTATTCTGCTCCTGTGATGCTTGTGTTCTCCAGAGGCTGTATCATGGTGCCATGCAATTCAATGACATATCAGCTGGAGGTGGAGGAGAGAACCAGCCGTACTACCTGCCCCGAGTGGAGGAGGAGGTGGAGATCTCCGACAGCATGGCCGTTATCAGTGTCCCGCCTCCTCGCTTCAGACCTGGAGACCCTGCTTACATTCTCCATGACTTCAACAGGGTAACACACACATACTGAAAACCCCTGGTTAAAGTTAAATGACAATGCTGATCTCTTGTTAATGTGGTTTCAATCCTGTCTGATTCGTGTTTGTGCGTGAGCAGAAGCTGACTGCATACCTGGACCTGACTCTGAGGACCTGCTTTGTGATCCCTCTGAACACCTCTGTGGTGCTCCCCCCTCAGGACCTCATTGACCTCTTCTCACAGCTGATGGTGAGTCCAGATCAGCACGTCACAGGGTGCAGCTGCCGTTTGAAGCGACTTACATCGGATGGTACAGGAAAACTCAGCACACAATGTTATTGTTCAGACTTGTGCAGAAGTGCTGATAGTATTACCTGAGCAAATCCAGGGATTTATGATAATTCCAGTGATTGTCTGTGCTGTAATCCTGTCTAAATCTGCCACATCTGAAATGTGTACGGTGAAATTTCCAGCACAGATCACCTTCTCAAATCCCAGACTTTCTGTCATATTAATAGCTCTACTGCAATCAGAGTGAGTAATCTCCTCCAGGATGTATTGCTCACACATCTTTCCTTTCATTTTCTCTAGATATGACTTTTTAAAGATGTTTGTGAACACTCAGTTTTGTCAACTTAGTCAATTAGTTTCAAAAAGTTCCAGACCAGATGCTGTGTGAGGAAATAATAAGACAGTACTGCTAAGATAGATAAGACTGTAATTTTGTTTACTGAACGTTTTTATTAAAACTTAGTATTTGTTATAACTTTGAACTGGAGGTGGCGTTCGTTGAAAGGTAAAGGAGTGAGTCATCTCCACCCCTAAAACCAAGATGCTGTAATGGCTAAAAATAGTCTAATCTTGAACATCCTGGACTATTTCTTAGTATGAGTGATAACTAGAATAGCACTGTGGGTAGATCTTTTTTTTACCTGTTGAAGTTTTTTAAACAATCTGTTTCTTTTTAATATATAAAGAAATGTTGTGCTAAGTTGTATTTATTTCACACAGACCCCGTGCAACGTATTCTTTTTGATTTTTGAGTCCTTGGTCAGCTTGACAAAGTTGGAGAAAAGTTTGTCTCAAAACCGTAGTTAGACACTCAGAGTTCAGCAGGCTTTAAAAAATGAAATTTCTCTTCATTAATTTCACTTAATTCCACTCATCATGACATGTTGTTCAGCATTTGGTGTTTGGTTTGTGGTTGTGCAGTCAGCAGATTTCATGATCCACTGAGAGAGTGTTTCATAAAAGAGAAGTGGGGAATGATTGATTAATTAGAAGAAAGTCCCTACAACTCTTTGTTTTCACATTTTCAGCACTCATGTTCACTGAGCTGTTTTTCAAGAAAGTATTTCAGTGGTTTACATTTGTGTTGAAATGTATTCCTGATCTTTTCTGTGTTGTCCCAGTCTGGCTCTTACCGCAGCTACTTAGTGCACGAGGATCTGGTGGTGACGGAGCGTATCGATGATATCAAGCCACTGGGCTTCTACATCCGCCGCCTGTGTGATGGAAAGGAGACATACAGGATGCAACGCCGCTCCAGCCTGCCAGGTCTGCATTTACAGATGAGCTGTACATTTACAAAACTTTACAAAACTCACATAAAAAAAATCTACACTCAAGTCAGCTTAGTTAAACTTTAGAAACTGTATTACATAGCACCACAAAAGGAGCTTAAAATCTGGAATATAAGCCTAAAAAACCCTGAGCTGTCTCCCGACATGAAGACTTTGATTACGTTGCCGAATCCACAACTAGTAGTTTCTGTGCAGCTTTGTAGCTTTTGCCAGTACCATCTGATTTGCCTAAATAGAGCTCAGCCTACAGTATCTTTGAAAAGATGTGAGGTACAGATGAACCCACTACCAAGACCAATTCCCCAACAGTCTCACCACCCACCTCTGCTGGTCATTTGTTGTCATAACCTGAGGTTCTTTTCAATCAGACTAGACAAAGTGTTTTTACTCATTATATTACACCACGGTTTTATTTAAGCACATGATTTTGACCCATATCAATTTTACTTTGTTAACCCTTCAACAGTAAAACAAAGAAACTAGTGTTATTGTCTACCTACATAGATGGTTAACTTATCAAAGTACTTACATCGTATCAACACCATCAGTCACAAGATAAAATTCCTGCACCCTTGAGATCCCTTACATAGAAAGCCCTTTTTGCAATGAAAGTCCTGACTGATGAGTGCATACATCTGAATACAATAATACTGTACTGATTTTTAAGTAAACTTAAGTTTTGATTAATGTATCAAAAATGCTACATCCCTCAAGTGGACGGCCTAGGTTTGATTCCAACCTGCGGCCCCTTTCCTGCAGGTCACTCCTCACTCTATCCAGCTTTCCTGCTCCATTCACTCCCTTCTAAATAAAGGCATACAAGCCCAAAAGTATAACTTAAAAAGCTGCACTCACTAACATTTGAATTAATGTTTGTGTGTTTCTTTTTGTGTGACAGGTGGAGGCATCCAGAAGCGCTCTGCCGACGAGTGCTTCACCATCCACCACTTTGAGAACAAGTTTGTGACTGAGACCAGGATCTGCAAGGCTTGATGGGAAAAACGAGCATAGGTTAGGAAGCGAGTGAGAGAGTGTGAGAGAGACAGATCGACAGAGTGTGAGAGTGATTGAGTGACAGACAGGTTGAGAGTAGGAGGTTGTGAACGAGGGAGGGAACAACTTTTTAGCAGAACGTCTTTTGTATAGAATTCTTAACTCCAGTTTTTTTGCTCCCCTGCTTTAACCCCAGTGAGAAGTGAATTTAAGATACAGTGCTAGCTTAACCCCTATCTTCTGCTGTATACCCCTGAACCTGTATTAGTCATAGCTCTTTTGCTCAAATATTGACTAGTTAGAGAACCAGCATCAGCCTGCTTTCTGAGGAGATACTCTGAGTTTAGTTTGTTGTGTTTTTGTTCTGTTGCTTTCACTCCCTGCTGACTTATCTTATCATTGTTACTGTATTTCAACATCCAGTCACCTCCAGATAGAAGTTGTTATACCTACTACTGAATATCCTAGATATACTGACGAGTCATTCATATCAGACTGTCCGTGTCAGCCTACTGTTCTGATCTGCTGTATGTTATAATGTGATATAGCACAAGTCACCCTGGAAATGTGAGGTATAGTTACAGCACACATGTAACATGGTAGTCTGTGTTATTAACAGATGGTACCAGAGCAGAGCTTACACTCACCATTTTTGTAGATATTTCCCAGAGTGCCCTGCTGCTCCCAGAGGCCCTCTGCTGTCCTGATGTAATGATTTTATTTAATTAATGATGTCATTCCTAGAGGTGAACAGTCCAGAACCCTATACAACCAGTGTTTGTGTTTGTGTAGAAACTACATGTGTGACAGTCAACATGAGGGATGGCTGATGAGATGAAGAAGTGAATAAGCTAAAGGGACATTTCACTAAATTCAACTTTAAAAACACTTTGTCGATGTTTTTGAATTCAAATGTTTATGAATTTGTACCACAGTAAAAAAGGTTATCTGCAATAAATATTTCACTGTAAGAGGCGTCATTAAGCAGCTAAACTGTTTTCAGAGTATTCACAGGAACTGTTGGTCTCTGAAAATCATTTGATGAGTCTGAACCCCGGATCTGAACAAAGGAAGAACTCTGAAAGGAAAATCTTGAAAATAGTCCCTATTTTCAGATTACATGGATCATTTTGGGTGGTTTCCACTTGATGCCTGCAAAGACAGACAATCAGACAGGACGTGTGCTTGTAAAAATTTGTTCTTGTCTCAGCTTTTTAACAATACTAAAAACCAATGTTGTGTCCAGCTACTGAAATAACTTTCACTTTGTTGCTGAATAAAGTAACATTTCTTTACCTTAAGCGTGAATATTTTGTCTGTTTGCTTGTTATTTATCACTAATGAAAGAAGCACCTTCTAAAGCCCACTACAACCTTTTTATTATCCTCTATGAGCTGTACGCTGATCGTTAGTTTGACCAGAGAGGAAAAGTGAAGCTGTTGTGTGGTTTACTGTATTCTGTAATTCCTGATGCTTATTAGAGATGTTGTCACTGATGGTTATCCTTCATAACAGCTCCTCAAAAGGGTAACACAAATATAGAAAAACAAGACACAGCTTTTATTGAAGTATAAATAGAAATAAAAACCACATTTGAACATACTCCCAATCATCTCTTGTACTTATTGACATGTCTAACATGTTCATAGTTTGAGGAATGCATAGCATTTACCTCAGGGTTTAGTGGTTGAGGTCCAACTGATAGTCCTTCACATGAAAGTTTAAGACACTGAGTCCGCAGTCTATTCTTCCCGGTCCTCTCCTCCAGTTATACAGGACAGGCGCCTGCTGAAGGTCATGCTCTCTGGTATCTCCGGCTTGCTCAGTCGTCTCCAGAATTCATCAGTGGTGAAATAGTACATAAGAGGGTCCAGGCTACAGTTCAAGCTGGCCAAGCAAAGAGCGACGGGGTGACATCGCTGAATCAGGTTTCTGAGGCTGCAGCTGCTCAGGGTGTTGGCTTTCGCCAGGAAGTCCAGGGGCATGGTGACATGGTAAGGAGCAAAGCATAATAGGAAGACCACAGCACAGCTCAACACCATCCGTAATGCCCTTCGCTTCTCCCCTCGGTCAGGAATGGCCCCCACTGTTGACTGCCGAAGACTCCCAGCAGTCAGACAGGTGCAAGCTAACACCAGGATGAGAGGGATGATGAAGCCCAAAAGCTCGGCAAGGATCAGGAGGACCCAGGCTGCTGGGATACCGACAGGCCTCATGGGCAGCTCTGAGAAACACACAGGTCTGGTGAGAAGGGTGGAGGCCTCTGAAGCGTCACTTGAGTTATTGTATAATACACTGCTGGGGTTCCTCAGCAGAGGGAAAGGCAGACAGCCCAGGCAGACCAACAGCCAGCCAAAAGCACAGATATACCAGTCTCCTCTCCGCTTTGCTGAGTTGTACCTCAGCGGACGCATGATGAGCTCACAGCGGCGCACACTGACACACACCAGGAAGTAGATGGAGGCATACATGTTGACATACTTTAGATAAAAGCAGATCATACAGAGCGGATGACCAAAGGGCCAGGAGTCCTTTAGGTAGTAGTAGATCCGCAGAGGCAGAGAGAGCACCTGAGGAGAAGGAAGAGAGTCACATGGAGGCTTACACCAGGGAGCACAAACATGGATTGTTACTGATAGCAGATGTGGTGATTTTCATCATTTCAGCTTATTCCTCATGCTAATATTTGCATTAATTATTCCACCTTATTGCACAGGCAATCACTCTCTCTCTCTGAAATCTCATAAAGGAAACATTATAGTGACTGCAGATGCAGACATTGAATGCAATGCTTCTAGACAAATTAAGAACTACAGCACCTGGTTACACGTAAAACATACTTTATTTATTTTTCTCTGCATGTTATCACACTTTTTAGGTGTATGAGGCCACTAACAAAGTGTAGTGAATGGCATACTATCGTCTGAATCATCAAATGCTGGATACTTTTTTGAAGCATCATTTAATTTTTCCTTTTACGTTACTGTTATGTTTGCTGAAACATTACTTGGGGGAAATGCCAAGTTTATTTTTAAGCGTTTAGAACTATACAACAACCTTTGCATGCCCATGCTTTCCTGTATGTAGTGGACACCCACCTAACACACTGTACACCTTCTGAAAGTGAGAAATTGCCTTTCCCTTGTCAGGCCCTGCAGTGTTAAATATCTGTTTCAGTTTGACACGCTGTTTGCAGAGAAGACGCAACGATAAGCAGAACAGCAACAGTTTGAATCAATCCTCTCTTTCATTTCACCTCAGTGTCAGTGAATGACCGACGGTAGTAGACTAGAATAGGTGTGTGCATTTATGGAAGGATACATTTTGAGTAAAGTAATGTGGCTTTTTAAGCATTTTAACTGGTGTACAACACATAAACAGTTGAAAAAGTTACAATATTTACATTCAAATATGACATTTTAAAGTTATTTTTAAAAATTGTTAAATTAATTAGTTTATTTATTTATTTATTTATTGATTGATTGATTTATTGATTGATTTGTTTGTTTTTACAAGAAATGTCCTTTACTAAAAGGGGGGAGGGGGGGGAGACCAAGTGGTATACAGAGTAACAAGGTTACAACAACAACAGCAACAAAGACAGTGAAGATGATTCATGAATAAGAAAAATCATAAAGAAAGGAAAGAAAAAAAAATGATACAAATAAAGGAAAAAAGCAACAACAAAAAAATATTGCCAAATTTTGCAAACATCCAAATAGAGACCACCTCTGCATGTGTTGATTTGTCGATGTAATAAAACTCTGAAGATTTTTTGGACAACTTAAAGAATTGTGTTTATTCATCTACTAAATCAGGGGTTCCCAAAATTTTCAGCCCGCAACTCCCAAAATATAGGTGCCAAAGACTCGCAACCCCCACTGTCCCTCAGAGTGATTTAATGTGTCTTCATTTAGCTGGTCTGCAGAAAATTAGCCTACCTATATGAGCATGTGGCTGTGTTCCCTGTGCTGTTATGGATTAACCTACTGCTACTGATACTTTTGATCATTAACTGTTCACTAACCCTAAACTTAGGAGTCATCTGACAACAAAGAAAGGCATTTTCTATTTTCAAGGTTTTATTTCAAGGTTAGCTACTATTTTTGTCGATATTTTATACTATAATGGGTAAAATTAACTACTTTTTAAATTACTACTTTTCAATTAAAAAAACATTCTGGAAGACATCTCACGACCCCCCATTTGTGTTCTGGGACCCACCAAGGGGTCCTGACCCACACTTTGGGAACCCCTGTACTAAATCATTTATTTAACATTACACATTCTTTTACTCTTCACTGGGCTGCTTTTGGTGCATCTGAGGTCAAGTTATCATTGACAGATAAAATGATAAACACGTAAAATATATTATTGATATTGAACATCTGACTCATGACTCATGTAATACCGCTCAAATATTGGAGATCAGATGAACGAGAACATAGTAAAATAATCAGATATGAAGATCAAAGAAAAAGAAGGATTCTTACCTGCAGCAGGTCGGCCACAGCCAGGTTCATCATGAACACCACAGCCTTCTTGGTTTCTTTAACGTAAACTCTGAAAACCCAGATGGCCAGCACATTACCCAGAAGGCCTGGCGCTAGGATCACACTGTACACCACTGCATACACTTGGTGCTGGTACGTGCGAAACACTTCAATGCTGTCACAGCTGTGGTTGCCCACGGTCATCTTAAGCAAAGGTCCAGTCACTGTTGATTGTTTGGACAAGCTTCCTTGTGAACTAACAGGAAGCTTGTTTCAGGAGAGCTGCTTATGGTCCAGTGATGGATGTGTGTGTGTGAGCATCCATGCTGTCCGTTATGGCGAGGAGGGATTTATGGCTCTTTGAGTGAAGGGAAAGTGTGTCCAGCACAGGTGAATGTTACAAACTGTAATCAGTCCCAGCATTACTGCTTCCTGGTGAAGGAAAACATAATGGGTTTACTCAAAGGCACCTGCCCTGTCTCTTGCTCAACGTGTGTCACTGTAAATAAATACAACTTGTTTTGCATGTTGAACAGATAGCCAACAGATACATAGATATGCTTCCTCTATTGGACACTTATCACATGGTGTAGCACGCCGGAACACACAGCTGATATGCTCATCGGTGCAAACTGCTGCTTCAGTTTTTTAATACCTTGTGTTTCAACAGCACATAACATAAACCTTTATTGGTGTGAATGCAGCTCTTGTGGTGGTGCCATTTACTGTAACTGTGCAAAGCCACAGAGACGCTGCTGCTTCAATCTCCCACGGAGTGTTCTCATCCAGCTGCAGTGGAGATGACAGTAAGCAAGTGCTAAAAAACACCCCAGAGCAAAACATCAGTGAAACTAGCACGGGTCGTTTAGTATATCGGAACGTGCGTGTGGTTAGCTGGTCACACCAAAGCAAGCCTATAGTCTGCCTGATTGTGTATAGATATGAAGAACAATTGTTGTGAATTCACAGGTTTAAAATAATTCTTACCTTTGACATTTTCAGCTACACAAAAAAGTCATCGCAAACTCCTGCTCTGACATACTTTAAGTATTAATTTTCACTTCAGATGGAAACATGGGGTGATATGAGCATCTGAATTTCCAGCTTGTAGGCGCGAGGCACGTAGGTGTGTCCTGCTTCTGCTAGGTTTCTTTCCTGTTTGCTTTCAAACTCCATGAGCCCCTAAAACAATCATTTTCAGACAGCCATTGTATGTCTTTTATTTATTATCTTTATCCCCCTTGTACTATATTGACTCCAGCTCATTTTTGTACAGGGTGAATTTGCTAAAATGTGTAAGGCATTATCACTGATGTATTTTAAAGGGATACATGAAAATTGATTATTTCATTCAACACTTTATTGAAACTAAAAATGAACAAACTGTGTATGAGCTTCTGCTTTCTAAGATATTTCTGAAATCTATGAGGAAACCTTACAGGGGAAAATAGATTTCTACACCCTCCAGTATGCTTTAAACCTCATTGTTTTAAGAAGTGACCCTAATGATGAACATCTGTTAAACCACTGACTTACCATTTTGAGTGTGTTTATAAAAAATAGTATGTTATAGTTTTTCAGTGTTTATGGGAAATGACACTGACTAGACTCAATATAAAGTGACACTGATAATGCATTTATTAACTGTCAGACTCTCCCCTTTGCGCTTTGTCCTGTAGTCAGAAATGGAGTGGTGAATGAATAAAAGCATCAGTGCAACAAAGTCAGAATGCTTTGTTACAAATAAAAACCCTCTTCAGTTACTATAAATAATTAGTGTAAAAATGTACTTTGAATAAGTGAAGCCAGTTACTCTTAATATAACCTTTTAAGATTGTTGATACTGACACATCTACCAGTGGCTAAACGTTAAGCCTTTTGGCGACCAACTGTCTTTTACTACTATTTCATTTAGTCCAAATGTTTTCAATCTAGGGGCAAGACCCCTCTCCAAAATGTCACAACATTAATCTGATGGATCATGAGATGACTGACCAAAGAGGGAACAGAAAACAATAAGTTGTTGTACCAAATTAAAGTAATACTTTGGTCTTTTTGAAGTGGGGTTGTATGAGGTACTTGAAAAAATGTATTACCCATAGTGGATCCTGGTCAGCTCGGCCTCTATGTGGAGTCAGAGAACAGAAGCTAGGCTATAAACTGCTGCAGACGGGGTTAGCTCTACCACGTAAACTTAAGAAAGCTCGACCAAGACCAAGACCAAGTCAAAGTTAGAGTACGCTCTATCTAGAAATTTTCAGCACTTAAGTTCTAACTAAAAGTCCCCTTGTTTTTACCGACAGGATACACACCTGTTCTCACGCCTGCAGCAGTTAGCTTAGCTTCTGTTCTGGCTCTCCAGCCGCCTTCTCAACAAAGAGGAACTCCAGTATTACTCTTGTGTGTTACACATTAACAAGTGCACCATACAACTCCACTTCTAAAAATCCAAACTATATATGTAATTTAAACGTCCTTGACAAGTAGTTCATTATTTTAGTATGAAGACACAACTCAAAAGTGATGGGGAGCACTGGATTTATCTTTAACAATGTGATAGTTTGTTTTATGAGGCTTTCATTTGTGTCTGATGTGAAATTCTTATCTAAAAAAAGTTACCAGTCACTCCAAAACAAACAAACCCCAGCATAAGTCAAAGCAGGAAGACTGATTCATATTCATCAAATTACTTATTTATTCACTTACTATTTATATCCTTTTACTACTTGTAATACTTCTCTATATTACACCATCAGATTTCACTATGATATGAATCAACCCATTATCCTACTGCTGGACTTTTAATTTGTTCTCCTCAAGTGCTCTGTCAGTTTAGGATTTCAGTGTAGACCACTGTGATCCTCCTCGGGGTTCAAATTTTCAGATGTCCACTCCTGCATCTTTCCTTCAACCACAGCTGTCCTTGGCCTCACAATCCCATTTAGAATACAAATAGATGTCATGAAGGGGTGTAACCATCAAAGACTGAACTAATTTTTTGTCTTTTTCATGCACTTGAGGTATATGTAAATTATTGTTCACCCATAATGGTGTCTTGGTTTAATAAATGATGATAAATAAGCCTAAGAAAACAGATGATGGCTGCCACTCGTGCAACTTTCTGGATCTGATCTCATTATTACTAAACTTCCACATCAAACATCCCTATAGAAAGTGGAACTTAAACCTAGAATTAAATGTTAAGTTACTGTAAATTGAATCAGTCTGGTGTTGTGAGGCAAGTATAATGTAGCAAAAAATGTTCATATTTGTTTTAAGTTTTACATTTTTCTCAATATTCCAAAGCTTATATAAAGTAATATGACGCCTATGATTAAATACAGGACCCTACCTAAAGAATCGTTAGGTAGGGCCCTTATCTTTAAAAGATAAGGGCCCTACCTAAAGAATCGTTAGGTAGGGCCCTTATCTTTAAAAGATAAGGGCGGGCTTTCTCTCCTACGCTTTGAGGACTATTTCACTGCCGCCCAGCTAAGGCCTTACTGTGCTGGTGTAGTCCAGTGTTTCCACTCAGACTATACTAGTTACCAAGGACTATCTGAATGACCAGAGGACCAGGGCAGCTCTCAAGGTGTGGTTTAAAACCTGGACCAAAATGTTCCATCATGAGAATACTAAAGTGGGTGGTCCAGATTTTAAAGCAGTAGCTCTAGATTAGAGATTTAGGCAGCCACATGGAAGTGTAACAGCTTTTTGTACCATGACTGGTGATAATATATTGGAATCTTTGCTTACTTTTTAAAAAACACAACACATTTTGTTCAAGTTAAACTGAAATGGGAGATAGAATCAGGGCCTGGAGATATCCGAGGATGACTGGTGTGATACTTTGGAATTTCAGGCTCACATTCAAGCCTTCAATTCAAGATCCCTGCCAGAGGAACATAATAAGATATTTTATGTCTCCAAAACTTAGGTTTAGACAGCAGGGTTCACAGGGATAGGATGAATATTGGAGGAAATATAGTAGATTCATGGCAGATCATTTATATATTTTTGGGGACTGTCTTTTGATCCATCCGTGTTGGCAAGATAGGACTTGATTTCTCTTTTTTAAGCATTATGATCAGGCAAATTCTCTGACAAACTACATCCAAAGATCAAAATACCTTTATGTAGTGCTATTGGTAGCCATTACACGCAAATAGCTGCATGCAACCCCACCAGCACAGAATGACTGGACTGCTTTAGTCAATGAAATACAGTGTATGGAGAAACTATACAAACACTGTGATAAATGGACTGTAAGCTCTGTGGGATGTTACCCTCGGCATGTGTAATTCAAATCCCTTTATTTGCTTTTCTTATGAGGCTCAGACCAACCTATGTACCTGCTCATTTTTTGTCTTCATTTACAATCATAAATGTGCTATAATAAAAACTATGTATAGAGAAACAATAATTAAAAGCATCACACTGCTCTGTACTGTCCACAGCTGCATCTCGTAAACTAAATAAATGACCAGAGGGAACTTAGATAAGGGAAATGGGGCTTTTCTTTCCTCCACAGCACTCTGGCCTCCTTTCTCAGAGCAATTAGAGAGGTCTTCAAATAGATTGTCAGTCCCCAGACATGTTTTTAGCTCTGCTGACCTTTGACCAGTACACCAAGGGCCCAATAATCTCACCTTGCGCATGCAGTATGTTTTCGTGAGTACAATCTAAGTGTTTCTTGGTGATGACCAATTTTTGTTATTCAATTTCTTCCTTCTGGACTACTGCACTTCTGTTATGTATAAAATGATAATCGGGTTTGCTCTTGTGTAATATCCAGCAGCCACACGTTACAGAAACATGATCACATAGGAGTATTTGTGTGAACTTGTTCAGGTTAGGGATGAAGAATACAAATACAAAAATGTTTCGTCTCAAAACTGCACCCCGTCTTCATGATGCACCAGTTTTAGTCCTCTGATACAGCCAACAGAAACACATTATTTCCTCCAATGTGATTCACCTCTCTGTGGGATGTTGGCGTGCTATATTTTTTCCACTCAGACACGCTGTATGGCCTCATGTATCAGCACCCAAAAAGAGGGTCCCCAGCACCCAGGTTCCTCCTAATGTGCTGTTCCAACACATGAGTAATAATGTGATCCCAACAAAGATAACGCACGTTGACTTACAGATGAAGGAACTAACGGTCACTGTGGCACTGGCCCACAGAAACACTTTCACAGACATAACAGACATTCCTCACATTGGAGAAGCATGCATGGTCCCCCATGAGGCATGACTCCACACTGAAAGCATCCAGCTAACACACACACACTCTCACACAGACACTCAGTTTTCTCAAAAGAAGCTGTAAGTTTGATAATAATTTCTCACCTCCGTCTTCAAACTTGTGATTCTCGCATCAAAAAGCAGAAGGGTGAAGCATCAGCTAACACATGCTATCCCCTTCCTCCTACCCCTCTAATCCTAATCACTTTCTTTCACCACCCTCTCACTTTCTGTCTTCTTTTCAGAGTGTATCTCTTCTTCTGTCCTAAATATACAAAGTTTATCTTATCTTTTCTTGTCACCTGTTTTTTCAGTTTTGATTCCTCTCTGTGTTCTGTGTATCTGTCTGTCTTTCTCTCTCTCTCTCTGTGTCTCTGCTGTTCTGGGGTTTTGGCACACAGAGCTTCCTGTGTGAGTGGGGGTGTGGTTTACAAAACTCTTGACACTAAGACTTCTGCTGTTAGAGCTGCTGCTTTCCTTATGGATAACAATTATCTGCCATTTTTGTTCTTTTGATTGACAGAAAAAAAAATAAATGCTGTAAGCGACCAAAAACAAGAATTAATACTAGAAGTGAAAACAGAAAGTAAAAAGTGTCCTTTTTTAAACAGATGTTAGTTTCATGTCAACACACATGTCACAGTATGGTGTTCTGGTTACTGAAAAAAGATGAACTTTCGGTTGTGGAGCTTTCTAACAGGTTAGAAAGTAGCATCTTATTGTTTTATGGTTCAGATGAGTTGCAGTTTCTCTAGAGGATGGGCTGCACAGGAGGTGGGTGAAGCATCAGAGTTGGCACAGACTTGAGTTTAGCAGATGCAGGACTTGGTGGTTAGAGGATCTGACTTTCAGTTTCAAACTGATAAGAGTCAGGTTTTGGCAGTTGATGGTTTTTGGAGCCAACTGTCTGCTCCTCTTTATACAACGAGAGGAAATAACAGGAACAAACTGGCACCTGTTTTTCATTCGCTGTGATGACAGCAACTTCACTGTAATGGGACTTTAGAGTAATAGTAATAGTGACAAACATCAAGTTACCAGATAAGACGAAAGGCAAAACATTGCTTTTATTTACAAAATAGTACAGTTAACATACATTGTGTTAGCTTATTCAAAGATGTTGCATTGCTACTGAAGATAAACAACAAGCTGTGACTCATTTAAGGCACACATGAGGATATTCATGTAGGTGTTGGGTAACAGGCATTATGAAACAAATGTTTTTAGCTGTTGATATCAGGTTTTATAGTTCTAAAGTAATTTCCTCTTAAATGTTTTCAAGGCGGGGCCTGAAGGTGTTTGCATCAGTTTTTAATCAGATTGCTGTGAGGAGTTGCACAGCATGAATCAGGCATTTTCAAGACATTTGATACAACTAGCTGTGTCCTTCAGCACCTACTCCCTGTCCGAGCAGCTACTCTCCATGCTCATCATTCTGCACTGTGGGGGGCGATGGGTCGGGGAGCTGATTGGAGAGGAGAGGAGTGAGGAGGTGAAGGAGGAGGTGCGCCTGGTGAGGTGCAACCTGAATTCAGCTGTTAGAAAATAATAAAGCAGGGGGTTGAGGCAGCAGCTCAGGCTGGCCAGGCAGAGAGACACCGGGTGGAACTGACGCACAGCCAGCCTTGTTCCACAGTGGGACACTAGGTCCTGCGACACCATGAGGTAGAGCAGGAAATTGATGTGATAGGGGGCAAAGCAGATCAAGAAGAGGGCAGAGCAGCTCAGCACCATCCGAAGAGCACGCCGCTTCTCACCAGTTGTCAGCCTTTCGTGATGTTTCTCTGTCCCACTGTTGGAGGTGACCGACTGCAGTCGGCTGCGTGCTGAGGAATTGAGTGTGGTTGAATATTGCTGGTCATGGTTCTGTTTTTGGTTGAGGGAGCGGGCGATGCGAAAGGAGCTGTAACCGATGCAGGCCAAAGGGATCAGGAAACCAAACAGCTCAGCAAAAGCCATCATTGTTAGGGAGAGAGAGAGGGGCAGACGACGCATGGGCAAATCCTTGAAACAGCCCACTGTGGTAGAACTGGTAATGGATGTGCTGGGGCTTGAACTCAAAGATGCAGCATAAAGCATGGTGTAAGGATAACTGGTTGTGATACCAAGAGAGGAGGCCATGTCATTGACTGTCTGTGGGCTGGTATCAGAGCTGGTGGTGTTACTGCTCTGGGTGCGCATCACAATGAAAGGTGAGCAGGCGACACCAACAACCAGCCACACTGCCATGCTGATCAGCAGGTCAAAGCGCCGCCTCCACCGGCGAGCAGCAAATGGGTTGAGCAGGAAGACACACCTCTGGATGCTAATACATACCTGGAGTCAGAAAAATAGTGACATGAATATTATTTGCTGGATCAAGTTCCACAGGAAGTACATTTATTTTTAAGAATTGTCAAAGCTCTAACATTAATGACGACTCCCAAAGTAAAGCATTAAAATCTGACTTCTTGGCACTTTACTGAACACTTACCAGGAAAGCAATAGCTGCATACATGTTGAGGTATTTTAGATAGAAGCAGAACAAGCAGATGCCTTGTCCAAAGGGCCAGTTGTGTGTGAAGTAATAATAAATCCTGAGGGGCAGGGAGAGGATGTGGGCCAGGTCTGCTACTGCCAGATTTATCATGAAGATCACCGCCTTGGTCTTCTTACTGTGGAGCATCATGATCAAGAGTTAGCCATGTCCAGTATGTTTTTTCTAGATATTCCACATCTATGTTTTTGTTTTTCTTTGCACATACCTAATGTGTCTGCAGAGGACCCACAGAGCAATGGTGTTGAGAAGCAGACCAGGGATGAAGAGGAGCAGGTAGAAGTATGTGTACATCTTGTCCATGCACTGCTCCCAGCTGGTCATGTTGTGGTCACATTGTGATGAAGAGGAATTGGACGGGGACTCTCCCCACCATCTAGACGCATTCTGAGTCATTTCAGTTTACTCAAGCAGCCATTACACCTAAAAAAAGAAGAAGAGAGTTACAATTCAAGCAAGACTGAATATGGTAGTTGTATCTTTAGTCAGCACTTCTTGACTGAATAAAACCTGCTTTTATTAACAGGCAATGTACCACGGCCATGTGTAGTGGCTGTAATTACATCCTTTTTATGAAAAGCCGACTCTTGATTCAGGCACCTTAGCACATATTAGACATCATATCTTCCCCTCATTGCAAAGATCCTTGCAAATCGGCCTAAATCCTTACGTTAGGATTTTCTGTCAGGATTTAGTGTCCATCACTGCACTGAGGCAGCATTGTTGTTCATATAATAATAATCTCCTAAATGCTTTTGGACAGAGGACTCCTCTCTGTACTTGTCCTGTGTGACCTCAAAGATGCATTTGATACAATTGACTACTGCATTATGTAACAAAGACTAAGTCTGCAACAAGTCACTGATGTCGGACACAGAAATGTCCATAGAGGAGGTGCAACATTTGCACATCAAGATCATTAACACAGCCAAGTGATCCTGAACTTCTTTGATTTGCTACTTATTAAGAATGTAAGGAACCACAGTCAGATCATTTTGTATCACATTGATTGCAGTTTGTTAATGTTAAGTTCACTGTGGGGCAAAGTAAGTTGCAGAGTAACACAAAGTACTCTGACAAAATGTATTCAACCTATAAATGGTTCCTCCCTGAAATGTAATCAGGAACTTCTGCATGTTTTTGTCATTACTTGGCTGGATTTGTGTAATTCCCATTTCCATGTTGACTGACAAGAACTAGGAAGAAAGATCATATATATTCACACGTGGCCTTCTCTGTAGTCTCGCCCTATAAACATTTAAAGTAGATAAAAAACATCAGTCAGACACTTACTTATCTCAACGACAGGGCTGCTTTGTGGTGGAGAAAAATTAGGTTGATACTTTGGACTCATGACTGACAGACTCGGAAAAATCTTCAGAATATCAGAATATTTGCGTTGGCTTGCGTCTTTGCTGGTCAAGTGGTGCGGCCCAATATGATGTGTTTTAATGGGGCCCAGAACCCCTCTTGGTACCCCTGCTTAAAGAGGTCCAAGTGCCCAATCCAGCACATCATTGCTCCTTAAATACAGACCTGCTTGTGGGACCTTTAAGTCTAAATATGGGAGGTAGAACTTTGATTTATAAGTCCCTCTCCAGTGGAATCATCTGCCAGTTAGGACCAAGAGGCAGATACTCTCTACTTTAGAGCATAGACCCAAAACATTTATTCAGTTAGGCTTATATTCAGTGCTGGCTTAGACTTCTAGTCATGCTGTTGCAGGTTTGAAATGCAGGGGGAGCTTACACTGAGCCCCTGTACCCTCCTCTCTCTGTCCATGTATGCAACTGTTGTTACTTCTGTTGCAGTGTTTGTCTGTCTGCATGTCTGGTAAGTTGGTTTGTGTGTCTGTGTGTCTCTGGTAATCTCTCTCTTTCTGTCTCTCCTGGTTAACCAACTTTCTCAGCCCCACAAGTCATTGCAGATGACTGTTCTCCATGAGTCTGGCTCTGCCTGCATGTTGAAAGGAGGTTTTGCTTGTGCTGTCTTTGCTCTTTTTACATTAATTTAGGATCTTTCTGAATAATTTGAAATTATTTTGATTTGGATTTAGTGGTACATGAATAAACACTAGTTTATTCATAGATGATTATTGAACCACCACTTATAACAGCATGTTATCAAATAAGAATTGTCATTATTAAAAGTAGGATTACACATATATTATAGATTACTCCTATAACGCCAAGCGTATCATATTTGATACATCAGTGTTTGAGACCTCTACATCATCAGTGTGATATACTTTTTCTGAACAAAACTGATGTATACAATCAGATACATGCAATGCACGGATAATCCACCAGGTGTGAGTAATTCATGCACAAGAAGGACGTCACTTGAGACATCCAAAATGGCAGCTGTCGATCAGTGACCCACTCAAGGTTTTTCAGGGATGTTTTTGTCAACTTTGAAAAAGTTTGGATTATAAAAACTTTAATTGTCACTGAAACTCCAAGAGGAATAGTTACTGGATTGATGCAATATAAAAATAATTAATATTTCTAACATAATTTATAGTCAAATCGTCTTGAAAATGTGTGTATCAAAATTGATAAAGCAGGTATTTATTTGCAGACCTGTCAATCATGACTTTATTGAATTTCATACATTATGCATTCCATAAAGCAACATACAGTCTTTTTATTATTTAAGAAAACGTTTACATGACATAATTAGGTAAATTAAGAGTAGAAATTTAGATATTTATAATTTATATTGTATTTTTATATGTTATGCAACCTGCTGTGTCATGATGATTGATGACTAGTTGAATGTTGCCATGGCTCCCTAGTAAATAATTGTCTTTTGCTCATTGATTTCCACTAAAAATTTAACAACTCAGAGAGGAAATATACATAAATTTGTTTTTTGCTACAAAACAACATTATTGTGCAATGTGGAAAAAAACAATTTCTAGGTTTGAAATTACTTTGGGAAAAATTTGAGGGAAACTCAAAGTTTGATAGGCTAAAAAAAATATTTTTATGTGTTTTAGTTTGTTTAAAAAATAAGAAACTTTGAGTAAAGATTGCCACCAAAATGATGATGTATCAAATATGATACAAATTAAAACTTATATATGAAAATTGCTATTTCTTGTATTTAATTTGTCAGAAGGTCCATTAAACACTCCATTTTCAAATAATTAGAATTTTCTGACAATTATTTGATGGTTCAGGCTTTACTGGGTTAACACAAATTAATTATAATAATGCTTCATAAGTGTATCATGAGCGATTCATGAAAACAAAATTGAGTAGAATGTATTTGGCAGGTGGTTGGCAAAATTATTTTAAGGCAGCTCATCCTCTTGTCTCAAAAGCTGAGAATAAAAGTTTCATTCTTCATGCAGCAGTTGGTTGTTGATCTGTTGTTGCCAACTGCCTTTGGCAATGGAAAAAATAAACTTTGTCCACCAAGCAGTCCTCCACACTGCTCAGTTTGACAGCTTTGCTTTTTCCAGCAAACACAATCAACAGAATGGATTGTTGGCATGAGTCATAATGCTTTTTAAAAGCTAAGATGCCTGCAGGTTTAAATTTGAGGAAACAATTAAATAGAGGCTGTTACTTCGGCACTATCTGGTAAGCTATCCAGTTACTGATACAAATACAATTTAGATAGAAAATATATACCGTGACAATTCAATATGCAAGTAAGTAAAACAGTGTACTATTATCATTTAAAATAAGTGATTAAGGGAGCACTCTGCCAGAAGTAAAACATTTATTTCTATTTCCTTATCATAATCATTTAGCCCTTTGTATTTGTTTATTGTATATCTGATTAATTACTCATATTATTACAGTTAATTTAAAAGTGTTACCAATTATAACATGTAAGCTATAAAAACACTCTGTCCATCAAAGGAAATTGATCTGTTACAAACGGCTTCATCCTTTCTACCATGTCACCTCACTATTATAACTTTTCTCTCAATGGTTTCTCCATGCATTAATGCAAAACTAAGCAGATTTATGAAAATACAGATAGAGAGTGTAAACAAGCCACTGTGTGGCCAAAAGACTGCAGCAGGAAATGTGTGGAGGTAAGACGGAGCATTTACTGTGTTTGCTTATCATTGCATCGCCCTTCCTCCTGCCATCAAGATGACACCACACCCTTCCTCTCTCGTTCTCAGAGGGGGAACAGAAATCCTGCGACAGTTTTCTGCTGCTTTACTGTAGTTTTGATTCTTGCCACTGGTGACAGATGGCTTTTTCAGTCTGTTACAGTCAGCCAACGAATTCCCTTATGTGCTGTTAAGAGCTGTGCAACAGTATGTCCCAACACTCAAGTTTAAGGAAGTATAATATATATATCAACTTTGAAAGAAACTTCCTAAACTGACTTGGCAAATTTCATATTTTCATCATTGTGGAGTAAAAACATTATTTGGCAACTTTTTCAAAAAGTTTCGGTTCATTTCCAACTTTGAGCCAAAGTTTAATTCAGGGAAATTTCAAAATAGCTGCACCTGTGGTGCTGCAGATTTAGTCTGTGTGACAAGGATAAAAATAACAGAACTTTTATTTGCCCCCAGTTTAAGTTACGTAAATATTAAACAAAATATGACTTAATAATAAACCACCATCATCAGCAAAATATAAAGCATGACTTCGACCACAAATGTTCAGACAGAGCACAGCAGTGTGACCGCCTGACAGACAGTATTTTTCTAAACAGACACTGAGTATTTACCTTGTATTTCTTTGTCTTCTCCCTATTTGATCAGCATGGACAGAGAGGAGAGGTCAGTGATCACCGGCAACCACATGCTCCAGCAGCTTCACACCCCTCTGTAAACAGCAGTCTGACGCAGGAGTACACTCTCCTCTTCGAGCACCACAGCAGTAAACAGTGTCAACAGCAATCCTTCCGGGCTCACGATTAGCAGCAGGGAGAAAAACCTGTTGGTTTGTGCATGTGCACAAATGAGAGTGAACTCTACAATAATGTGGTTTTCATCTGGCTCTCTGCGTCTTAGGTATATGGTGATGAGGGGAAGGGGAAGCTCTGCCCTCATGCATGCGTGTGTTTGTCTACCGTTAGCTACGTCACTAAGTCCCTGGCAGCTCAGACAAAACCTAAGGTGCACACAGTATTGGGCAAGTTCAGAGAGTGAGTTTATGGCTAGTTAAATTAAAACCACAGCATGTACAAGTAAATATAAATGAAACTAAGAGGTCAGACTGATAGGTGGGGAAATGATAGATGCTCGTTTTACTATTAATGTCTAAAAAAGGTGATTTAATCTAGATGGAGGTTAGTCATACGTATTTTCTGTACCTGCACTTCTACACTGTAAAACAGACTAAATGTGGTCCCAGTTTGCATTGTGCATTGTCGAGACTTGTGACATACAAAGTTTCTATCTGCTTCCCCTGTCGCACACTACACTTCCTGTTTCCAATCTGCTGTTTATCAGATCATCAGTTTAATAAGCTACCATTGTATTTATATGTAAGTTGTCTGATGTGCCTTTGAAATGCAAGTTCTCAGTTTAACAATTATGATAGCAGTTTTATCCCACATCTTGGTTTCACACCAGTGAATGAAATCACACCGAGAAAAAATGACTCATCGAAATTACACTTCCTGTGTAATGGGGGGGTGTTTCACCTCAACACAGAAGTCAATGTGAAGCCCCGACACAAGGTAGATAAGGGTCACAGGATTCAAAAAAATTTTGTTCCGTTTGTTGTTCTATCTGATGGCCACCAGAGGTCAGAACAGACCAATAGACACAGTCCACTGAGCTTCAGTGTGTAGTTGTTTTCTCTTACAGTAAAAAAGTGCAGATTGCCTCTTTAAAGTGTCTTCTGTTGCAATGCATCTGCACATTCTTGACATGAGGCGCTCAACAGATGATGGCAAGCTCATGCATATTTTCTTTACTACCACTATATTTCCTGCTCTTCAGTATTACATTAGTCCTCCTCTTTGGTACCCCTGAGCCCAAATCCCTGAATCCACCTACTGCTGTCTCTCCGTCTCTGCTGCTTGATACACATGGTTAAATCAACCAGCCAACCAGAGTCCCCCCCAAAAAAATTTAGTTTTTTTTTTTTTTTTTTTCAACTCTTTGTCCTCCCTTGTTTGTACATAACAGTACTGCAGGTGCGGATGCCTGTGACGTTCATACACAAAACCTTACATCTCTAACTTTGCACGCAACAGAAAAAAGGTCACAACTTGTACCAAGAAGTTCCAAACCCCACACCTCAGTTTGGTTTTCCTGTCTGCCAGCAGTACATAGATGGCATTTATATTTGTCCTTACACTATTTTCTGCATTTGCTGCTGAGACTACTTCTCAGTATTTTGTCTTTTGGAGTCTAAATATGTGAGCAGACTCATGAACTCTATTGCTAACAAGAATCTTCATAGGTTGATCTTAAAGAAATATTTGTACCAATGACTCCTGTTCTAATAAGTTCCAAAAGCCTCCTCCAGTTAGGACTCTTAGCTCTCTGTTATAGAGAACGATGCAAATTTGCACATTTGATTTCTTGAAATATGATAGAGACGGGAAAACTGCCCACAATTTGGTTTTACCTTGATATTGTCCTTTAACATGTTGGTACGATTGGGCCTCAATCCTCACTAGGCTCCAGTGTGATAAGTTCATGTCCTGATACAATGATCAATGCCTATTGAATATAAACATCCCAGAAATCACGAACAAATTCACACATGCAAATGCAGCAATCACCAGGATCTGCTGACATTACTGTTTTGCATTTCGTGCAATGTAACAAGATGATTTGGGGGAATTTAGTCAAAAGTGTTCACTCCTGCTTTAGAGTGTGTGCACATTGCTGAGTGTAAGAGACTTTGAGCAGATCTGCAGTCTAAGGCCAGATTAAGACAGAGAGAGCTCATTCAGAAGCAAACAATGGACCATTGCTCCAGTCATAATAAGCATTTGGCCTGTGACACAGCACATAGGCCAAGGTCCTCTGCTGGATCAGAGCTGCCCTCCACCAATGAGATCGCACTGGCTGCTCTAAAAAACATAAAGGAACAAGAGAAGGAAAAGCTCCTCCATGTGTTTAAATCTAGAGTCACACTGACAAAAGCGTTCAAAAATGAATCAGTTTTAAAAGAAAAACAGGCACCAAGCAAGGGTCAAATAAAAATGCAAACATGACAGCAATTCAAAACAGACATTTAATGGCCTCAAACTTCAACATGAGACACATTAAACTCGGCAGGTCAGCGGTTTCTGTGTTATAGTAACAATGAGTCTCAACACATTAAAGAGTGTCAAAACATGAATGTCTAAAATGATATAATATCCAGTGAAAACTTTATAACAATAAAACAATAGGCTCAATGTGTTACAAAAGAACTAAACAGCATATTTCACCAATACGGACAGAAATCTTCATCTTATCCACAATCCAGTGCTCCTGTGAGTGCTTGTGTGTGTTGAGCCTGAGTATGGATGTGTTGTAGTCTCTTATAGAGACTCTGCTGTCTCTTCATAGTCCTGGTGTGTCTGGGTCTCTGGTCCCTCCAGCGTTCTCTCATAATAAACACACACAGATACATTCCTCTGCTCTCCAGTGGTGGATTAATCCGTAAAGCCCAGGCCATACCTCAGGACTTACCCCAGGACTTAACTAATCTGCTGAGTTATGTGTTTGTCACTTCCAGGACCCAACAGCTGATCGCTTTATTTTTCCAATTCAGGGCTCCCGTCGAACCCAACGTGTCCTTCTTTACCTCCCTTATTTCCTGCTGAGTCAGAGCTGACTTTCTGCTGTTTTTGAGTCCTTCCCATTGCTGGCCAGAGTGTGTGTGTCTCTTGGGAGGGTGTTCGCTATGTCCTGATTTTCAGTGTCACTGCGGGGAATACTCTCAGGACGGGAGCCGGGCCCTTTACCTCCCATGGTCAAGCTTTTCTGGAAGCTCTCTGAGGTGAAGTAATAGACTACAGGATCCAGGCAGCAGTTGAGGCTGGCTAGGCACAGAGTGATTGGGTAGAGAGTCCGGGCAAAGCGCTCTATAGCACAGCTAGCCAGAGCCTGGGTCCGCACCAGGGCATACAGGAAGAGGATAGAGTTATAAGGGACAAAGCAGATGATAAAGATGGCCAAGTGGACCAAAATCATCCTCAGGACACGTCTCTTACTGTCACAGCCATGACCTACGGTTACTGGACGCCGCAGAGTCCGCAGGACAAGCGAGGAACATACCAAGTTGGCCAGAAGGGGGATTAGGAAGCCCACAATCTGGAAGATAAATAACAAGCATTGCAAAACTTCCCACAAATCAGAGGCTGTACTGTTGGTAACTGTTAGATTAATGCTAAAAGCATAGATTGTGTTGATGTGTGTGACTACTGCTGCTATCTCCACTCACTCACCTCAATAAAGATGGTAATTTTGGACAGGTAAGTCTTCCAGGTGCTCTTGGAGAAGCCCTCGAAGCATGTTGTGGCTCTGTTTGTGCTGTTAATCGTAGAGAAGAAGGTCACTGATATTCCTCCTCCCACAATGGTCAACCAAACAGCGGCACACACCAGCGCTGCGTTCCTGCGCGTGCGAATGGAGCGGGAGCGAAAAGGGTAGACTATAGCCAAGAAACGGTCCACGCTGATGCAGGTGAGGAAGAGCATGCTGCCATAGATGTTGGTGATGAAGGCTGTTCCTGATACCTTACACAGTCCGTCTCCAAATGGCCAGTGGCGGTTCACATTGTAGAAGACTTTGAATGGGAGCGTGAAAACAAATACTAAATCTGATAGCGCTAAATTAGTCATAAACATTGTGGTCTCATTGCGCATCTTCATCCGGAAGCAGAACACAAAAAGGGCTGCACAGTTGGTGATGAGTCCTAAGACAAAGACCACACTGTAGACCACCGAGTACAAGTCGTACTTGAAGGAGTCATCAATGCCACAGTCCTCCATTCCAGTCTCATTGAGCACCAGACTAGCCATGGCGACAGATTCAACAGGGAGGGGGCTCCAGAGAAACGTTTAACACCAAGGCTGTCAGGACAGGAGGCAGTCGGGGGAGAAATCTGGTGATCTGAGGCGTCAGCAGGGGATTCGCCATTCAAGTCCCCTGCAAGTCATTGTGGACATTTAGACTCACAAACGGAGGCAGAGACAGTCAGGATGCTCGGCTGGAGGGCCGGTCAGTCATCCTGTGGAGAGAAAAGGAAAAGCACATGGTGACTTCCTCACTATAAAAGCTACAGAACAAGAAGCAACAAACAACCTCAGTCTTCTTCTAAGAGGGAGCGCAGCTATGTGTCTTGGGCCTAAGGCGTGCAGGATGCAGCTATACAGGCAGATTTAAAAGAGTAGTTTCTGATAAGATGTTTTGACAACATGCAAACCCTGCAATTACAACAATGAACACTTCATTTGGACCTACATCAACACACAGGAAGCATCAGTTACACCCAAACTGAAGCACCATCAGATATTATTCAACATTATGTCTCTGTCACCCTTCAGAGTGATGCAGGGATTTAAGAAACAACATGTTTTTATTTTCTAGCTGTTATTTTTTACATTCAGTATACTTGTCAGTGTGTGTTCATGGTGTTCATGCCTGTATGCCATTCATTTGTTATCTGCCAGTATAAATACAGTCTCATCAGTCCACAGGCTTCGACTTCACATGGTAGTGTGGCATGCAGCCCTCAAGGCTGTCATCAGCACAGTGAGAGGTTAACGGCTGCCAGGCACAGAAACACGTTCAGTAGATTAGAAAATAAAACATGCTCCACCAACACTGACTTCTAAACCATAGTCCAAAAGAGACATTTTAAAACCCACTTTAAAACAGAAAGTATCAAAGACTGGGCTGGAGGAACAAAGAAAGAGGGAAAGCAGTGCAGTGCTGCTCCCACCAGCACAGAGCAGTGTTATCAAGAAACACAACGGCTATGTTGTTAAACATGAACAATCAAACGGATCACTGTGAGAGACAATGTGTTGAATTTTATTGTTGTGTTACTTTGGTTTCCTTTGAGTCTATGATGTCAGAACAGGAAGGAAATTGTTAGATATGTGTTGAATTTTTTGAACGCTTCCTTTCGTATCTCTGCTGCAGTATTTGAATGCTCTTGGTGCTCCACAATGAACACAACTTTCAGATTGTGGAAGCAAAGTCTAATAAGTTGCACTGCTGTGATTACTGATCAAAACATATTTTGAAGCCTTACTTCGAAGCTTACTCTTGTGGTTTCTAACATCCCCTTGCACCCTACATGCAGTTAAACTTAATTTTCACAAAGAGACAGTGTATTTTGTTGTTTTCCCAATCAATAAATATTGTACATCTCTGAACCACAATGCATGTGCCAAAAATGTGATGCAGACTTAACTGCTCACTATTTAAATGACTCCAACAGCCAAAACACAGAGTAAACAAGAAACATGTAAATAAGGTCTCAGGCGTTTGAGGAACTATGCTATCAAGTTGCCTTATGGGTAATGTAGGTTTGAGGGCTTTAAGAGCTTGACCCATATAGGATTGCAACAGCAGGTCATATCAGGCTCTGCTGTATTGATCTTAAACAATCGAGTATCTTTCTTTACTCCCAAATCTGCCGACCTCATGGGAGTTCAATTCTAAATCACCTCAGCACTGGGTCTAACCAGCTGAAGTGGCCTTATCTCGTGTTATGCAACAGAGCTAGGGTGGCAGTGAGGTGGTCCACCACTGGCACATGGCTGGTAAAAACTCTGAGTGACTCTGGATAAGATTCATTCTATCTTTTCAACACACACACACACAAAGGGAAGACTTAGTGTGTGTGCAGTCCATCAGCCCTGTCCTGTGCCAGCTGCAGTGTGACATCTTTACTGCGTTTTCACACGCCTCCCAGGAGGCCTTAACCAGCGCTCACAATGCCCTCACTGTACCCGTCTACACCAAACTCACACTTACATATGCACAAGTCTCCACACGTGCATACACAAGCAGGGCAAGCCAACACTTACATGTGCCAATCTTCACACACGCAAACACACACACACACACACACACACACTAGGGTTCTGTGTTTTGTGGCTCAGTCCCAGGACCACTGGCGGTGCCGGCTTCATATTCAGCTGATGTTGTTTCTGCAGGGAGCCCAGTCTATAGAACATTGAGCTTGGCTGCAGCAGAGTTTATGTTTGAAAGACACAAGAACCGCCTCTACTCCCGCCCTGAAGCAGAGATGAACTTGATCATATAGTGAATTCTTAGAAATCGGCCAGAAGGATTGCAGTTCTGTATATTTGTGTGTGTGTGTGTGTGTGTGTGTGTGTGTGTGTGTGTGTGTGTGTGTGTGTGTGTGTGTGTGTGTGTGTGTGTGTGTGTGCGTGTGTGTGTGTGTGTGTGCGTGTGTGTGTGTGTGTGTGTTTGTGTGTGTAGAGTTCTCATGTACAGGTCGTGGACAGCTGCACAGTTAAAGGGCTTTCCCCCGCAGTCTGTGACTGTGACAGAAACAGGCCTCTGGGACCTGCTGATCTGAAAGGATCAAGTTCAGGCCCAGCTCACATCCAGCTGTTCTTTTCTCTCACAAGGAGGAAGGAGCAAAGAGGAAGAGGGCCTTAAGTTGGAGGACAAACAGGCAGTGAACATCTTCACTGGTTACAGAAAGCAGAGCTTATGGAGTTATGGCTCACGTTGCATCCCTTATTGATATCAAGCAAACAGTAAAGGCCTAAAATAATACTTCACAGGTTTTATAAAGTTCTGTCTTGTATGTTGCTGATCTTTATCAAACTAATAGCTGAATAATACTTGTAGAGTTAGATATATGCCTCTCTTCTTACTCTTTTCTGATTGTAATTCTACGATCCTTCACTTTTGATCTGCTGGTAAAACAATATATGCAGTTTGAAGATGTCAGTTTCAAAAATACAATGGAGATTATTTCTAACTTTGGAAATATTTCACACCTAACTTTTAATGAATCAATAAAGCAACCAAGTAATTACATTATTGTCATGTTTTCATCAACAGAAAGTCCGTCTTATGTTGACAATGTGAAAAAAATAAGGTGCTATCTGGATTTAAACAGCACTACATGTTTGAGGCCTACAGCAAGTTGTTGTTATGTTGTAGTGAATGACACAAGTTCTCACTGACTGCTTCTGTCTTTACCCCCACAGCACTTTAGAAGAGAAAGCCTGCAGGTAAATCGTGATCATTAACATTTTCAAAGATCGATCAAGGAGAATACTTGAAATTTACATCCCTAATTTAAAGAGATTTACCTTATTTGTTTTATTTTAATACTTTCATTTGGGAATCGTTCACTTCGATTTCTCTATAATTGTTCTGAAATTTTCCAGCAAGGTACTTTTGTGCAGTCATTTTTAGTTTTTTTGCAAGATACTGAAAAAAAGTGTGAAGTGGTTTTATTTGAGTTACAACACACCTTAAAAATGAAAAAGGATTACTTTGTTTACAAAGAAATATAAGATAGAAATTATGTATCGCAACTGTCCATATCTGAGAATTGAAATAAAATAATAGTTATTTAAAATTTGAGTTCAATCCTGTTTACTTGAAAATCGTTAGAGAATCGTGAGTGAATCATATCGTGAACCAAAAATCGTGATTCGAATCGAATCTTTGGTTGAGTGTATCCTTACATCCCTACTGTAAAGTTGTCATTCAAGAAGTGTTCAGTGTTTGGTGATTAGCAAATTGTATGTTAAACAACCTTTAGATGAGGTCACGTCATTTTTTGTGTAAATGGTCGTATAGGGTTTTTAAATGAACCTTACATCAAAACAGTTCACACAGTTAATCTGAGCTTTGCACAACCTTATGATGCATTTCGTCAACTCTGCAACGCACAGTATAGGCTCTACCAAAAACCACAGCATTCATTATTTTATGTGGAAAACAAGCTTCTTAAAGTTTGGCCAAACTTGAGTAAAAGAAAACAGTTTTTGTCAGAGGAGAATCACAGCCCACTTACTGGCAGCTGAATGGATGGTGACAGCTCACCTCCCGGTCACTGGTGTTTGTCAGTCTGGCAGCGGAGCAGCTGTCAAAAGAAAAACTCCATACTTTGTCTCCAGAAAGTTCCTCTACAGCTCAGAGTGAGAGCTTTTAACTTCCTCAGTATCACGAAGAAGTCGCTTTTAATCTAGATATAACAGCGACAGCTTCTACGGCTGTTAGTTCGTCAATTAGTCCTGACTACTCGCTCCGTCCGCCCGCTGGATGTGGGACTGTGTGGGACCGCATCACAGACACCGAGGGGGTGTTTGTGCGCGTGCGTGTGTCACTGCGCGTGACAAGGGTTGCTTGCACGGCCACAGGAAACGAGACAATAGCACCTCGGCTGGGCAGGGGGGAGTGTAAATAGGGTACTGTGGAGAAGGAGGGAAGGACAGGGAGGGAGGGGGCTGGTGTCATCAACTGAGGAGCTCTGCTTATTAACACCAGGGACAAACTGTTGTATGCTCTGTGTTTATTTAATGCAACGCTTAACCCTCCTGTTACCCTCAAATTTACGAACATCTTTTATCCTCAGGCTCAATTTAACCCCAGCAATTTAAACCTCCGGAAACTGATTGTTACCCAGGTTTGTGTCAGGTACGTTATGTTGCTTTGCTGTCTACCTGAATACCCCTTTAAACAAAATAAATTTTAAGCATAACCACAATTTAAAGCATTTAGTGGGACATCATTTGTAAAACAGAACATTAAACTCTTGAATTTGTCATGCTCTCGTCGGCTCTGCCTTGTTTCTGTTATCAAAACGTATGACACAGGAGGACACATCATTGAAAATCTTTAGCGACATGTTGGCTGGAAATATTATATCTCAATCTAAAGGTTGGCGGTTCGATCTCAGCTCCTGCAGTTGGGAAGTGTCCTTGGTTATAGTAACCTCAATATCATCCAAAACAACTAAATCAAATGTGTGTAGAATGTTGATATTTCTTGTGGGTTTTTTTTTTACTGGAAATTGGAACATATCAACATTTTAATTTTATGTTTTCTCAGTTGTCCCCATTAAATTAGGAAGTCATGAAATATGAAGCCAAAAAATGATTTAGAGACGTTAAATATTGAATGGGGTCCAATTGACCCCAAGGATAATAGGAGGGTTAATATTAATGCCATAACAGCTTTGATGCTCTCTATTAAAGTAACCTGCTTCCTTGCAGAAATATAGCCTATCAGGCTTCATTATTTCCTGTATATTTCAATTTCATCTCTGAACCTGTACCTAAATAATAAAGCAATATTTTTTTGCTGGGCTTTTATCATTTGATCTCTTTCAGAGCAAAGCAAATCATAATCAAATAATTCATTTATATGGATAAAGTTTCAAAGCAGTCTAGAGAAGAAAGTAGTTTAAGTTTAAGCAGATAGCGTGAAAGCATTTTACACCTTTAGAATGAACAATTATCATACAGAAATGTAACATAAAGAATTCCTCTGTGGCTGCCCCATAGCTGCTTTATTTTCAATATTTGAATCATTTCACTAATAGTTATTTCCCTTCAAATGAAACATTGAAAAAGATTACAACCAAATATTGAGTGCTTCAAAGCCCATAAACCTGTTTCCTGGAGACAACGGAGGAAACCATAATAAACATGATGTATAGGTGTGGTTTTAAATGTGGGGTGTTTGCTCTGAATTTCCTTTTTATTTTTTTCTCTTCTGGTATAAAATAAAAATATTCTGCTGACTTTGTATAAATGCCTTTTGCAGTATTCAAGTTGATCCCTGAAGGCTTCATACATCATTTTTGTAATTGAATTATGCTTTTTTTGTTCATAAATTATTTGTAAGTATTATTTTTTCTTTGAAATGTTTGTGCTGTTGAAATAACAACCAACCCCCCAATGAGACTGCCCTCTAAACAAACTGACTGGCTTTAGATTGTATGATGTGTACAAACTATATATAATCCTCAACCATTGGTATGGTAAATGTAGAAAACAATATAATTTAAGAGTACGTAAGTGGTTACATCTTTGGAGTGTCATTATGAGCCAACAATACCAGTAATGGTGATGTGTAATGGCTCAAAATAACAGCAAGGCTATTTTGGCTGATCAAAGTCCTACCACACCATTGTTACAATACAATCATGTCTGAGGCTACCAAAATAGTTATTTTTAGCCAGGTGACAGGGAGGTGTTGGACAGGTTCCCATTGTGTTCGGGCTGGCATGGGGCTGTTTGAGTGTATGGGTGTGTGAGCGACAGAGAGAGGCCCTTGACAGAAGGGAAGTGGTCTTTGAGGGTAGCGTCTGGCAGGCTGACCACTCCACAATAGCAGCAGGGAGGACAGGACATCCTGCTTACTGCTTAAGCTGAACTCACACACACACACACACATACACACACACACACACACACACACACACACACACTTGCATAAATATAATTCCTTGAACACCACCAGATGTCTTCAATGTCTTGGTGTTGGTGATATAAACATGTTTCCTCAATGTTTTTTCATAACATTATTCTTTCACTTAGTCAGCTTAAATATGGTATTGGTATAATTGTTGCAGCAGTGTCTCAGTGGACCATCTAAAGGTCAATGTCACTTGCAGTGATTAATGAAATAACAATATGAAGAATCATGTATGATCCTGGTGGTTCATGACATCCTTAATAACCCATTATTACAATACACCTCATGAAAAGTCTCCAGTCACATAATTGTGTGAAGTATTTCCTCACGAATCTTGGTCACTGTGCCAGTTAATTTTCAGATAGTTTTGTCTGGGTAAGGAGATCCATGTTTTGGAATGTATTTGGAATTTATTTATTATGGGATAGCCCTTTGAGATGCAGCATCTCATTTTCAAGGGGGCTGCATTGCTAACCTGAACCATCTTCTCATGTTCACATGATTAACAAGTATATGTTGGTTTTGGTTTTTTTGTTCAAATTGATAAAACATTTCGGAGAGTTTCTGTCAGATGTCTCAGACTGCACACAAATTCATATCCAACCAAAAGTGAGGTAATACCATAGACTATAAAATATGGACATAATATCCGTGACATCACCCACCTGTTTCTGAAGCGCTGTTTTGAGGCCAATCATCTGCGGCAGCCATATTGCTGCTGTTGAGCGATTGTGAGGTAAAGAGGCGGGCTTTGAGCCTCCTAGCCAACAGCTACAGTGTTCCTGCCTGTCAATCATGTCAGATGTGCCTCTCATTGGAAGACTCGCAATCTAAATATCTTCGAAATTGACGCATTAGAAGAAAATTCACCCCCTACAGTGTGTGCGGATAGAGAAATGAGCTATCCAGACTACACTCATCTTTTGTACCAGGCTGTAAACATGTTTATTTCTGCTGTAAAGATTGTATTTTTTAAATTGGTGTGTATGTGGTTTCTGGTACTTCCAGAGCCAGCCTCAAGCAGACCCTCAATGAATTGCAGCTTTTAACACTTCCACATTGGACTCATATTTTTAGACCGGAGGTTGCTGCTTGGGTAATACTCGCCTCTTGCCAGCAGCTTGCAAATGCTCAGATGCTAACATACGTACATAAAAACTAGGCATTGTGGTTTTTTTTCACTGTCACTGTGTTTTGCTCAAATACTTTTAGTATTTGGTAAACTATGCTAATTAGTGATAAAAAAAAGTCCAACAGAGTTCACAGAGATATTTGTTATTTTACTGATACTCTGTTAATCTACCAGGTTTTGGAAAAAAAATATATACTTTTGACCTGACCTGGATGTAAAAGGAAGGGTTGGCCAAATGTATTTTTGATCTCACAGATAAGAGTGTACAAAATCACAAGACAACTTCTTTAACAGATGTCAAGATTTTTTTATCAGCTGACTGTGGCGGCCAGCATCAGCACGGTAAGTTAGTGTGGATGAAAACAATACAAAGTTTGATGTCTGTTTACACAATATTGAAATGTATATGAATCTTAATCGAAAGTGATTGGTCTACTTCATGCTAGATGTTTTTTTTTATAAATTTCACATCATAACCACAGGGAGGTTGTATCACTTTCTGATGTGTGTTGTCTATTTAGGTAAGTTTTTCTTTTAATCTGCTATTATTAAAGTTCAGACTCTGCAAAGACTGATGTTCAGTTGTTTGTACGTTACATAACTGAGTCTGGCATGTTGATCATCGACTGATGATGGCGCTGGTTGCCTGTGATGTTTCTTGGGCTAAGAAACAAAACCAATGCAAGTGAGGGAAAAGCTGTGTTGAAATTTTGTGAACTAGATAACATCTAAGGTTTAGCTGGGTTGCAGAAAAGTCCTACAGTCCACAAACACACACAAACACACACACACACACACACACACACACACACACACACACACACACACACACACTCCTCCCTCCTTATTCTCTGTGTTTGGTAACGGTAACTAAGCTGTGCTGGCCCAGCCAAGGCTTTGTGAGTCACACCAACCAGAACAAAGACCCCATTACTGCACCCCCCCTCTGCCACCTCTTCCTCCCTGCCTCCCTCCACCTCCTCTCTTCCTCGACCCCTCTGTCCCGCTCTCCTTTAATGCGATGATGAGTGTATTTCCTTTGCTCTCCTCCCCTTGCCTCCGTCCATCCTCTCATTCATTGGCTCCAGGAGAGTTTAGGGGCAGCCCCGTCGTGCCGTACATACCTCTGCCCTGACAACAGAGATGGACAAAGGCAGCGAGGCAGTACAACACAGGAGTCTGGAGCTTTATAGGCTTTATGGACTGATATTAACATGGCTGCCGAGGGATGTCCTTAGTGCCCATGTGTCCTCGTCTATGGCTGATCTTAGACTCTGTGGGCCAACGTTTAGCTCCAACCTGATTAGAGACCAGCTTTTCCTCAGCAGAGTGGAGCAGATCAATGCTGCCAGCTGTGGCTGAGACCACAGATTGAGACCTCAAACTTTCTGCAGCTACAGCCAGAGATTGAGCCGTGGCTGTTTATCCCACAGCACTGATAGGTGCAGCATGAGCAGTCATGGGTGAGCATTCATTCTCTGGGGAGACGAGACAGACAGGCTGACCAGACTGACCCCAGCATGTGCAGACAGAGCTGTTTCTATCTTGATATAATGAGCTGCTGTACTTTGCTTGAGGGTACACCCAGGAAAAAGTTGCTGTTCAAAGATTTGATCAGTTAATTTCCAAACATGGCCTTCTTGGAAAGGATTTTTTGATATTGCATCTTTCAAGCACAAGGCATCCAAAGTGCTTCACATCAGATATAAATGCATTCAGTAAAGATTACAGAAACACAAGACAGAGTAAAAACACACTGTGACCTGGAGCTCAGAGAATAAAACAAATATTGAACTAAATAAAGTGCAAAAACAGAGGAAATTCAATTAAGATGTGAATACAGTTCTCATATTTGAAACACAAAAGACCATGGCAAAAACAAAAGACTGTAGTCTGGATTTGAAAGATCCAGAGCTTGAGCAGACCTCAAGTTTTATAAGATCAAACTCTGTGATGTGATATTGTCTCCTGGTTTTGGTGAGGACTCTGGGAGGACCAGCTTCTTACTTCAGATGCATTTATCTGATCTACTAGATCTTTTTTTATTGATCCTGCCAAAGAAGAAGTTATGTTATTGTTTGATAAAATCTTAAACCAAAAGTGTCCTAATGTGAATGCTAAAGAAGAAAGGTTTAGTCTATGAACAGAGGAAACTGGCTTGGTTTGTGGTATTAAATTATGTATTCAGGCTGAGAACTGACCTTTAGTCTTTCTTCTTAATTCCCAAAACAATAACTGCTGCTTTACCTTTACTTTTATTTTGATGGTAAAAACAGTGTGAATACAGTTTAATGCATTGAACACTGATTTGTTGAATTCACATACACAGATCTCTTTCCAGAACAAAGTAACGTGGTGAGAATGTTATAAATATTGTAAAATCTATCCTTTGTTCGTTTATATGAAAATACTTTGTGGTTTTTCTTTGATCTGAGTAAGTGGGAGAAGATAAATATCAAACATAAGTGGCACACTTAAGGTATAATGTGATTTTGTAAGCCCAGCACAAATAAGTACCAGTGGATATCAAACTTAGAGGACAGGAAAAGATAGAGGAAGGGGGAATATCTCAATCTTCTTATGTCTGATACACTCAAAGGTCCTGACTTTACAGATTTTTAAGAGTGAATTTCTGAGGTAACAGGTCAGTCATCTCAACGTATCCAACACAAAAGATTAAAGTATCAGTTTAAATAAAAAGTATTATCTGTTAGTTTCTTGAATTATAATGTGAACTTACAGTCCTCCTGCATCAAACATTAAAAACTTGTTTAACTTTTTGATCTTTTTGCTTTCAGTGAACTAGACGATCGAAAAGATTAAAATATTGTGATTTACGGGGACAAATGATTAACTTCCAACTTCACTGAAATGTGAGAACAATGGGATGCATCTGGATGCTCGATGTGAGTCCTGTACATATTTACGTTCTCTTGCATACATTTGATAGCATGTAGGTCTTTGCAGGAGCACACAACGAAATGAAGGGTGACCAAATTCCATTAAGATTCATCCTGGCCCTGGTGTTGCAGGTCTCAGTGTAATGACTTACCTGGACAGATGGCTAGAACCAAGCCAATGTTACTGTCAAAAGTTACACTTGTGCTTTACCTGACATAAATGGGGATACTTTGGCTCAGTGGGTAGACTAGGTCGTCTATCAACCAGAAGGTTGGCGGTTTCGATTCCAGCTCCTGCAGTCACATGTCGAAGTGTCCTTGGGCAAGACACTGGAGTGCTGTTGTTCAGCTGTGTGTGAATGTGTATGAATGAGATTAGGTAATAAGGATGGCCCTTTACTATAGCAGCCTCTACCATCAGCGATTGAATGTGGTATGTGACTTAAGTCACAAAGATGGGAACAGAGTTGTCTGTCATCTGAAAGCATGTTTATCACAATCCTTGTTCAAAATCAGTGCATCTCTTCAGTTTGTTCTGACAGTGGCATGTTTACACAATCTAAAGGGGGAGGGCTAAAACTGCAAGTTAAAGGCAAAGGACATTCTGTACAGAGTGTTAATGATTGGCCAAAACACAGGCTGCAGAGTTTCATTCATGGGTAAAAACACGTTTATGACTGTTGTAATTTAATCCTATCCTCCTTTGTAGTGTTTCACTTTAGAAATGTCTCTTGTAGTATATTTCTTAATCAAGAAAGTCATCTCTCTTTGCACCTAACTAACAATCTATAACTGAACTAGATATCACATGACATGGTCTCTCCTCTGGTCCTTGACATCCTGCACAAATGTACCTTGACTTGCCATGGTGGACAAACAGGATGTGTTGTTATTCTATGTCTGACTGTGTATACTGTGCAGCCAAACAGAGAGCATCATGGGAAGGAAGCTGCCTCCACTGTTCTTCAGTCCTCTTTGCCCTGTTGTTGCTTGGTCTCCAGCCTTAATTGATTAGTTCCAGGAGCACTTGAAGTTGCAGCAACACAGACACACAGACACCAACACACAACCGAAGAAGTCATACTGATTAGATCAGCTTTCTTGTAAGGGGTGTGCTGCCCTCTACTGGACATATTGTACATCACACCAGATAATTCTGAACCTTACTGAAATCTATGTTCCAGTAGAACATATTTGATATCATCAGTAACACATTTTAAAGGATTATACCTGCAGTAGTTGAAATAGTGTGCAACAGTTCATTACTTTCTATGAAGAAGTCCTCTATGTCCAACCTTTTTTCTCAGGTTTGACACACAGGACTTCTCCATAGAAAGTAATGCACTCCTCAGCTGAAAACCAAACTCTCTCGCCTGGTGAAGACTGCCATGAAGGTCATAGGAAAGACTGGCAACCCTTTTCTATAGGCCATTTATGAGCAGTGTGTTCAGATCCATTGCACATCCGTTACTCTGAGTATGAACTTTTACCGTCTGGAAGAAGGGACAGAGTCCCCAAATGTAAATTGAATCATTTTAAAAACTCATTTGTGCCTATCTCTATCAGAATTTTAAATGGTAAATAGCCTGTTACGGTTGGGACAATGTTATGGTGCTCTCTAAGAGTATTCTGTGGGATGTATGACTGTGTATTATCTATTGTATTTTTTATGTGTGCTCTTGTTGTCATTGTGACCTTTTAAATAGCAGGTAACGTGTGCAGCACTGATGTCAAAGACAAATTTCCCTACGTAGACAATAAAGGACATGATATCCTATCGTATCGTATTATTTTAGCATGATTGTGTTGGCAGATATCCACACTGAAGCCACAGGTTGCCCCTAAGTTGCCTTCAAGCTGAAAGTTGTCTGCTGGTAGCATCTGTGGTGTCATCCTGACCGACATTTAACCCGTATACACAGATAATATTTCTCCACCGTGCATGCACTTTCTGAACAGTAGCTAGCTTAGTAAATGGGTGGATAGCAGACATTAAAGCAGTTATGTCAAAGCTGCTCTTGCAACTGATCTTACATCAGATTTGCTGATTGATTACCAAATGACAAATGATTACCTAGAGGCACGAAAACAGAACTTGTGAACAAAAAAGACAAAATATACTCAAGACATTCCCCTGCAAGCATGTGTTAGAGATTTTTAAAATGATGTATGTGTTTTTGTTTCAACATCTGAACTCGGAATTCCTGCCAGATAAAACCCTGGAGAGGGCAGGATGAGCCTGTTTACAATATGAACCTGATCATTATCTCCCTGCTCAAAATTTACATTAGCTTTCTTCAGAAGCATGTGAAATGTTCACTCCATAAAATCCCACATAGACCACATTTCACAGCTACAGTGGCCTAATGTAATTAAAACATATCTATAGTTTCACAATGGTTTTGAACATTTACTTTTATTTTATACTTTGTATGTTTCTGAACAAGGATGTATTTGCTAGAATGGCCTTTTCACTCCTGGAGACAGTGACTCAAAAAAGAGAAACTCCCACTACAATCTTCCTTGTGCGTTACTACAAGGAGAGTTCAAAACAACAATTTAAAAAACTTCTCTATTGAACTAACTCAGGGGTATTCCTTGATGGGCTTACTTGGCCAAATGAGGCTGCTAATATTAGCTCTGTCTCTTACTTTAGTGAAAAGGGCATGTGTAATTTAGAGTTCCTTTTTTTTGTACACCCATAGACTTGTGATACTTTATGAGCAAGACAGCTAACAACAATAAGAAGCCTACATTATAAAACACAAGAGTCAGCAAGAGTCTGAATGTGTGTACTGTAATTACCACTTTTTTGCCACAGGGGCCACTGTTGAGCTAATGTAACGGTCCATACAGTTATTCTTTATTTCTTCATATAAATAGGAAAAGGATACATAGTACTTTTGGATGACTTCATAACATTTTTAAATTCTTTTAATGATAGGAACTTTTTCTCCTCTTCGGTTTGCCACGAAGAAAAACATAGTGCAGCCTTAAATTCAGCAGCCATAAAGTCCTCCTCAGGCAAGGGGAGAACGCTGGAAGGGAGATGAGAGGCACTGGTCCCAGAGAGAGGGTCTGAGGGTTTTCTTCTGTTGAAGGATAAGTCTGAGGGCTGGGGTTGTGCAAAAGTTTTGAGTGGAGCAAGAACAACAGTTCTGTCAGCACAAGTATCCAGACCAGGCGGCAGCTAAGCTGCGCCCAGTGAGAAGTCCTGAACCTCCGAGTCTGCTGAGGCCAGCGTGACACTAGCGTGGCCTCTAATCCCACTAGCCCCAGCAACAGCAGAGAGGCCAGGTGGTGGGCATCAAGAAGCTGCTCACAGAACGTGCTCACAGCCTCCCTCCGCCATGCTGATGCTCCCTCTTTCATGAGGCCAGTCTGAATCTCAAAGCCTGCCTCCTCCATCCACCAGTTCAGATTTGCTCCAAGCTGGAGAGTCCAGCTCAGCAGCACAAGACCGTCTGCAAGAGCCAGTTGACCCAGAAGCACAGTGGAGGGCTTTATAGAGATGTGGGGGGAACGGAGCAGCAACAGGGCCTGCAGGCTGTATGCACAGCTCACCAGAAGGGGGAGCTGTGCACCCTGGAAGCCCTGGAACAGCAGAACTGTGACCAGCTTCAGAAGTAGGAACCGACGCAGCCACTCTTTGGAGGCTGAGAGCCCTCCTTCTGTGACTGAACCAGGCCAGCACCAAGAGCTTATCCCCCAGGCCGTCTTTAAAACTTGCTTAGATCTGCAGAAAGATCAGACATTTAGATTAACTCAGTGTCATCCTTTGTCTGGAAAACCAGGAATGTAAATCTTCAGCTTGACCTTCTTCTTCACCCGCTTTAAGGTGCAAACACACACACAGAAAAAAGCACATCCAAGCATGAAAAAGATGCTTGTAGTTTATCTGTTTCCATTTCATCCTATTCACACCCTTCTCCTTTTTATGACTATGTGGATGAGTAATGCAGGCAGAGGTCTGGACATGCAAAAATCCATCAGCCAATTCCTCAGCATTACTGAGGGAGGTTTACTCAATACGCACTTCAATGGAGGGTAATTTATTTAGTATTAGGTGATATTTATAAACAGTATGTAGGACTCTAGCAAAAACCATTCCGTTTATGGAATGTGACCAGGAGGTCAAGTCAAAAAGGAAACATGATGTAAAACATTTACACGTGTCTTTGATTTGAACTCTCTCTAAGTAATCTGAATCAACCAATTGGCAGTTTAAAACATAGACTGTATAAAATATGGACGTAGTATCCGTGCGACACCCATCTGTTCCTGAGAGCTGTTTTGAAGCCAATCAACAGCGGCAGCCATATTGGAAATGCGGAACTCAACCAGGCATAGTGTGACATAGTGTGAGCCTCCTAGCCAATAGCTATGTGTTCCCAACCGGGAATCACGTCAGTCATGTCCTTATTTTGGCAAAAACTTGTAATCTTAATATCTTCTGAACCGTCACGTTAGAAAAAAAATTCATACCCCGTACAGTGTGTGCCATTAGAGAGATTAGCTTCGTAGAGCCAAGCCGTTTTTTGTACCAGGCTGTAAACACGTGTTGCAAATATCGTCTTTTTCCCATTCATGTCTATGTGGTTTCCGGTGTTTCTGCAGCCAGCCTCAAGCGGATTCTCGATGTATTGCAGTTTATAACACTTCCACATGGGCTTCATGGTTTGAGACCGCAGGTTGCCGCTTGATTTAAAATCAAAAGTTCCTCCATAACCAAGACTTCTTAGTAAATATCTGGTTAAACATGTAGAGGAATAGGTGCTCAAATAAGAAATAGACTCACCTGTGTACTGGCAGGAAGTTGAGATTGAAAGTCATTGTCCAATTTCACCTGGCTGCGGGCTGACAACTGCGTTACCCATGCCAGCCCGTCTTCTCGAAGAGGCTGAAAGAGAGTGAATGAAAAGTCCCCGCTCCCTTCTCTTTATCAATGCTGTTTGCTTCAAATGTCATCATGTCTGGTCTGGAGGAAAGCCAGACCATATCTGACTCATGTTAGAGTAGAATCTGTGCCTGAGGGCTTTCCTTACATCACTAACATCAGTGTAAACCTGTTTGAATGTGTTTTTCCAAGCAGCTCAGGGCTTCCAGTTGCAGCTCGCATCAGATACAAAACTCTAATCATGACTTACAAAGCAGTAACCAAAACCGCTCCAGTTTACCTGGAACCCCTCATCCAGGTCTACTGCCCTTCTCGCCCGCTGCGCTCAGCCTCTGAAAAGCGCCTAGTGCTTCCAGCACACGGGGCCTCAAAATCAAAATCACTAGCTCGACTCTTCTCTTCTGTTGTCCCTAAATGGTGGAATGAATTGGCCAACTCCTTTCGATCTGCAGAGTCCCTCTCTACTTTCAAAAGACAGCTAAAGACCCAGCTCTTTAGGAAGCACTATGCACTTAGCTAGACTGTTCTCCACTGTTGTCCCCAGTGGCAGATCATATCGCCCAGCTACAATTGACTCGCACTGTCCTGCTCTACTCTGGGAATCGGTGTTCAGCTCTTGAGGGTCCCAGCACTTGGTACTTTGGTCATTATTGTGGTGATGTTAATTGTTGATGATGATAATGGAAGGTCTTAAATTGTTTGGTTGCTTCATTGTAGATGTTCCTTATTTTGAAAAAAAAAAAAATCCCTACTTACTTTTGTGCATTGCCTTTACACTGCTTGGCAGTACCTGCACCCAAATTGACTTGAAGCACTTTGTTACTCTTACTGATCTTGTTTCCTCTTGTCTAGATCTTTGCTTGTGTTGTTCTTGTTCTCGTACGTACGTCGCTTCGGATAAAAGCATCTGCTAAATGACATTGTAACATTGTAAAAAGGAGAGTAGGTTCCAGGAAGAGTGATGCCAAGATGCCCTCCAGAAATGGAGGAGAAACTCTGATAAAACAAACACACACATAAATAAGTAAGCAATGATTCCAAAAGCTTATTAGCTAACTATGAACCCAATTTAAGAAGGGTTTCCAAAGCAGATCTTTTGTTCAAATGATTTATGTTGATGTTGAGCGCAAATCTAACAACCCACACGTGGACTTCAGATGTTGTCTTGGAGCAGGCAGTCGGCAAACCTGCAATGTATCCCCAAAAACTTGGGTGTGGACACAATGATGAATGGCTTTTGTTATCACTGCCAAACATCATGACACTCCTCTGAGCTGACTAATCACTCCACTCACCCTGCTATTACTATTTGCATTGCTTAATTCATTAGCTGCTGCTTTTCTCTGACGGTTCACTGCAAGCAGATGGTTTTGTTTTTGTTTTGATCCCATGAAACACTTGTTATGGTGTTTGATAGTCCAGATGTGTGAGTAAGTGTGTATCACACAACACATGAGTATTTGTGAGCTTTCATATGAAGGTCATTGCCAACTTAACAGGATAAATGCTGAAGTAGGTCTAGGGTTTCAGTGGAAACAATGAATTATGTTGTGTGTTTGTGTGTGTGTGTGTGTGTGTGTGTGTGTGTGTGTGTGTGTGTGTGTGTGTGTGTGTGTGTGTGTGTGTGTGTGTGTGTGTGTGTGTGTTTAATTGGCTGGTTTTTTTAAATGAACTGTGTTGCAATGAGAGCAGTGACACTATAAAAGGCAATGTGGTGTTGGTGTGACTTTGATCATGATTGGCGTTTCTCATACTCATACTATTGGATGGCTTGTTCCCCTCAGAATCAAGCTTTACAGTTTTAGTATTATATGAAGCTCCATAACAGGTAAAATGTTTGCTCTTACGTCTTTATTTAGAGAAGAGAGGACAGTGGACAGAGTTAGAAACCGGATGAGAGAGTGGGGAAATGACATGCGGGAAAGTGGCTGCAGTCTGGAATCAAACCTGGGCTGCTCACTATATGGGCATGCAATTTAACCATTAGGCTAAATCCACGCCCAACAGGTCAAATTTAAATCAACACAAATGTTAATGACACTAAAACTCCAAAACTCAAGATTTTCCAACCACTACCACCAGCCAGACTTTTTGCTTGGTTCTAATTCCCAAACTTAGGAAACAACACAAACACACTAAAAGCACATTCTTCTTCTTGTGCAGGGTCAGTCAAATGTTTGAAAAACAACAATCAAACTGCAATCGTCCTTCAAAAAATACCCCAACTGCTCAAATACAACACTGCAGTATTTGTGTAGAATTAAAACACCATTCAAAAATAGCTTTACAAATTGTCAACGCACCTACTTAGGTCTTCATCAGCAGCTGCAGTGGCTTGCACAACTGTGTTGAGTTAAACTAATCAATTTATGAGGAGGATGATTCACCTTGAATCATTACCTTTTTGGTTAAAAACACAGGACAGGGGACGCAGGTTCACATTGAAACTCTTAAGAACAGCCTGTCAATGCATTTTCAGTAAATCCTTTGTGTGATTTGTAAAGCTTAGTAAAAAAAAGAGTAAGGTAATGAGGTTTACAAGAACAGATACATTTCTTGGTATGTTTAGAAAACCTGATCAGTCATTTCCAGGAAATATGCTCATGGTACCTCAAGTTTCAAACAAAAAGACTCACAACCAACACAGAGGGCTCCACTCAACTGTTAAAAGGATTAGTCACCATTTTATTCTGCACCCAAACAGCTAAAGTGACTTATATTTCTCATTGCACTCAAAACCATGTGGGTTCTAATTATTACGTGCTCATTGAGTGCACATCATAAGAAATTAATGATATTTGACTTCCTCAAGATGTGCTCAGAGAGAAGGCAAGAAGGTTTCCGTTTTCATCTTAACACAGTCGAGTGGATTTATGTAAGCATGTTTGTACACATTCAAATATTTCTGTTCAACTTTGCCAGATGAGGTTATCTAAACAAGACCTGACAGTATTCATTTGATGAGTGGAAACATGTGTTTTACAACCACATCTAATGGTGTATTCTTTGATACCCTTTATTTCCATTGACAATGTGTCTGTGCCATTGTTGAATCGTGGCTCTGCTTCTTTTTTATGTTGTTGTGAAACGAACTACAACAGTGATGGGCTTGTGAACAGGTGTACTTCTGCTTTCACTGAACTGAACCTCAAGGATGTTAAGCAATATCGGTACATCAGTTAGCACACAGTCTGCACTCCTGCAGACACTATGTCAGCAGCTAGGAAACCACAGCATTTGAATTGAGATTGTGAAAACCTTCTGCCGTCCTCTCAAAAAACTCTTCTTTGTGAGATAAGTGACACATTTCAGAGAAAAGTGACCCATATAAACATCCTGGTCTGCGGTATGTTAACTGACTGCCAGAGAAAAGGAGAGACTACTATAGATCTCAAAGTAAGCAGACTACCAGTGTATTTATTATCTGAGATATGCTTTTTATTAGCTGTACATCTCTGTAAAAGTGATAAAAAATTATAAATGTAAAATAATGTGCTGTTTCAGCTCTTTGGGAGGATTAAGGGAGCTTAAAATGGTCCCTGCATGAACAAACATAAAAATGATATAATTGATCAGTGACAACTGATTTATATCAACTCGAGAGAAACAGCAGATCTCACTTCCATGAAAGGAGTGCATTCAGAGGCGGGGAGCTGCTGGATCCATTTCAAATATGCAAGAGACTGCATCAGGTAAACAACATTTTACAAGTGTTCATAACAGAAAGACAGTGTAAACAGTTAGTGGCGGCCATATCTAAGAGTCTGATCACTTTACAATTGTGAGTGAGATGCATTCAGTTTAAGTCACAAAAAGAGGCACTTTCAAGTTTCAAGTATTCTTTTATTACATCAGCGCTGCCTGCTATCATTGATTTTACATAAACAGAAGCTCACATTACTGTGACATGTAAAAAGAGGTCACTCGATTCCACTGAGTCATTACAGACTCTGCAGTTTACTCCAGCGTTAGTGCTTTTTTGATCATTGTAAAAGATTTATAACTTACTATGCTGCTCCTCTTTATTTTCAACTCTTTCAGTCAACTTATTTCTAGCTGCCGCAGAAGGCTGGTATCTGTGATGATATATTAACCCTTAATATACAAGTTTCCCAGCACCAAACAGAAGAACACAAACAACAGGCAAATAGAAGAGCATTCAGAAGTTTAAGATGTGAGGACTTCTCTCATGAGGGGATAGAGAACAAAATAACCATAAATGTATGATTTAATGTGGGCTACTGTTTGGTTTAATATATGCTCCTTAAACAGAAAATGTTAGGTGTGTTGTTCCTCACAGTTTTTAGTCATCTCATCGAGGTAACTATGTTCTGTTATGATAATGTGGAGTTTTAGAAATGTTTATTGTATTGTGTTTTACTATGCCCTATTGCTGCTAATAAGACAAAGTGAAATACATGCAGTTTTCAAGTAAAAATGTTTATTTGTCCATTAAATTACATCTGGTAGGAACTGATATTAACTCACATTTTATGTATGCTGAATGCGTTGAGTTCATAGTCTTTCGTATCTGTTCTTTTGCACAGAACCAGAAACTAACCTATAACTCTGTTAGCTGAGGAACTTTCTTTATGTGTCCATTTTGCTGCCCCCTGCAGTCAAAGTGATACTTCTCATCTCTTTGCTGATCTTATCCTGAACTTGTGCAAGAAGAAACATGCATTAGAGATACATGAATGCATAGTGATGGATAGAGAGAGAGAGAGAGAGAGAGAGAGAGAGAGAGAGAGAGAGAGAGAGAGAGAGAGAGAGAGAGAGAGAGAGAGAGAGAGAGAGAGGAGCACATAGGCGATGGGTGTTTCCAGTCTAAGCTTGTAAAAGCCAAGAAATCCTAAGAGCTAAGTCAGCCCTGGCTGCACGCATTACCAAAAAGAAACATTTTAAGCCTACTCTTACAGTGGAGAGGGTATCTGCCTCCTGGATCCACCAGACAGAGTCCTGATGCTCAAAGGCTCAACCTCCCACTCTACTCTGAAAAACTCTCATGCAGGCTTATATTCTGTGAGCATGAAGTTTATGAGGCCAAATAGATCACTATGAGCATGTGAGGAATGGGAGCCAGTCATGAAAAGCTAATATAAGAGATTCATGATACCTTTCCCTGTTCTTGTCAGTATGCATGCTGATCATCTTTGAACTGCTGAAGAGCTGAGGATAGCAGTCTACTAACAGGGCATTGTAATAATTAAGTCTTGAAGTAAGGAATGCATTCATTATACTACCTATAAAAAACTGGACGAGCCTGAGTTTTGACTGTGGTGCTATAAATGCTACAAAGTGGATGACCTATCATCCCAACTGCATACCGTGAGTACTTTCTTTTTGGAAGAGCATGTTTGACTTGACATAAGTTACCAATGGGAGCAGTGTGATTACTTATTTTCAAAATATGTTGTAACCTTGGAAACACAAACATTTAAAAGAAGCACATGTGTTTTGTTTTTTTCATTCAACTTAACTAAAAAAGGAATCCGCAGTCTTCCCTTTTAGCACATTTCCTGTAAAAAAAAGTTCACAGTAACAAAGACAGAGAAGATTTTGAGGAGTTACCATAATATTCAAAGAGGATGATGCCAGGAAAATGCACTTTATCTATTAAGCATTTTCACATCCCACCACATAATTAGGCTTTCAGATCACTGCAGTAATGATCCACGACAACAACTGAGCTGCCACTTGTTCTCTACAGCAGAGAAGGTAGGTCATACCTGTAGCTTTGATCTTCATGGCTCATTTCTAATTTGCTGCTCATGTGTGAATTGTGTGAGTTTTGGTTCACTTGTTGATGAATGAGATCTCCTTGGCCTGAAAATGTCTCCAGCCAACAGTGAGACTGAAACCACAACACAATGGATGAATAATAATAATAATAATAATAATAATAATAATAATAATAATAATAATAATAATAATAACAATAATAATAATAATAATAATAATAATAATAATAATAATACATCTTTATTTATAGAGCACTTTTCAAAAACTATGTTACAAAGTGCTTAACAATGCCTCAAGGACATGTGCAAAATAAGGAGCATTTTAAAAAGCCATACAGGCAGTGCAAGTGTCATCACTATTAAAAGAACATGAAATCATAAAAACATAAAAACAAAGGAAAAAACAAATAAAAGCAAAATAAAAGCAGGACCCTGTGCAAGACACCTTGATCAAATAAAATCAGGAAATGCTCTTCGATAAAAGTATGTTTTGAGCAATGATTTAAAAGATAGCAGAGTCCGCCAACCTAACTTCCTCCGGCAGTTCGTTCCACAGTTGTGGGGCTCGGACTGCAAACGCCTTGTCCCCCCTTGTTTTAAGACGAATAAACAGTTCAGCTGAGCTTAAATTGTACAGTTGTGCCATTAAATCCTGGTTTTTGAATTTACTCAAAAACCACAAGTGCACTACAAACATATCCCAGAATGACCTCAACACTCATAGCTGCTCTCTGCCCTGTTGTTACTCTTACCATCAAGCTAATGAAGATATCGTTCTCTGATCATGTAGACTAAGTGGTGTTGATACAGGCTCGTTCTGAAAGTCGAACCACTAAGTGCACTGAATGCACTATCAAGTCAAAAACAAGTTCATTTTCTGATCATGTAGAGTAAGTGGTGTTGCAGAGTGCAGGGTTGAGATTTTGTCTTTGCTACTGTCTAACTACTAAATGAATTACAGACAAATGATCCTGCCTTTCCGCCATTCTGCTCTTTTAAGTGCAAATACAAGAAGGCTCATTTCCACTGCAGCATCAGCACTCAATTAACTAGCTGTAATTCCCACTCATTACGAAAAAACAAAGGAAATGCAGAGATAAAGAAAAGACTTCCCTCACTAGACCAGAGGAGTCAGGCAGGGTTGACTCTTGTTTAAGTGTCTCTGCAGTGCTGCTGCACCACACTCAACAAATTACTTAACAAGGCTGTGTCATGACGATACAGTCAGTGCTATGAATCAACAAGTCTGGCCTTGCTGTAATTTGACCTGAGTTATGTAAAGAGTTTCGCTTTGTAAACACATGTCAACCTCTACACTACCATTGGGAAATAGGTTTTTGGCAGAGTAGAACAGGTCGGACAAGCAAACACATGGAACATGAACATGAATCTGAGAGGGTGGTTAAGGAAGGGAAATGCCTTATTACAGCTCAATTTCTTTGGAAAAATCAACAGCAAAGAAAACAACAACCAACAGAGAATAGGTTTAATGTAGTCTGTGGTTGATTCAACATGATTCATGAAGACAAACAAATAATAAAATAACAACTTCCTGTGTTGATGAACCCATTTATTTATTTACCCTGTTTTCTTTGATTTACTGTAAATGTGTTGCAGAAGGGTTGATGATGACATCAGACTTAATGCTGCTGTAGAAGACAGACCAGACCCACTTCCAGATAACTGAGCGTATAAAGAAGCAACCACCTGCAGCACATCCTCCTCCCACTACCTCGTGATATCTGGCAGACGAGTTACAGAGGCAGAGGAGACACAGTCAAGCAGCGCTGCTGTTCAAACATCTACCAGGAAAGAAGATCAACAGTAAGAGTGACTGGAAACAACATTTTAACAGCAGACAGGACATCAATGGTAAGGAAAACTTTCTGAAGTCAGAATTTATTTCAATCATTTTTTTGAAATCAGAGATATTTTGACTTGGAGGCAAAGACACTGGTAGATGGTAACAGTTTTTGGCATGCAGCCGATATGTTACATGTTAAATATGGCTTCAGCAATTTCACTATTCTTAATTTTTTAAGCAGCTTCTATTCATTTTTCTCAAGCAATAGACATTTCTCTAATTCAAGAAGCCAGTAAAGATGTGTGATTTGGTAATAGGCATTTATGTCACACACAAGCGGCAACCTCCGGTCTCAAACGATGAAGCCCATGTGGAAGTGTTATAAACTGCAATACATCAAGAATCCGCTTGAGGCTGCCTGCAGAAACACTGGAAACCACATAGACATGAATGGGAAAAAGACGATCCTTGCAGCATTAATAAACATGTTTACAGCCTGATTCAAAAACCGGCTTGGCTCTACAAAGCTAATCTCTCTAATGGCACACGCTGTATGGGGGGTGAATTTTTTTCTAACGCGATGTTTCAGAAGATATTAAGATTTCAAGTTTTTGCCCAAATAAGGACATGACTGACTTGACTCCCGGTTTGGAACACATAGCTGTTGGCTAGGAGGCTCCATAGACTGTATAAAATATGGACGTAGTATCCGTGACGTCACCCATCTGTTCCTGAGAGCTGTTTTGAAGCCAATCGACGGCGGCAATATTGGAAATGCAGAACTCAACCAGGCAGAGTGTGATGTAGTGTGAGCCTCCTGGTCAACAGCTATGTGTTCCCAACCAGGCAAAACACTTGTAACCTTAATTTCTTTTGAACCGTCACGTAAGAAAAAATTCACCCCCCGTACAGTGTGTGCCATTAGAGAGATTAGCTTTGTAGAGCCAAGCCATTTTTCGAACCAGGCTGTAAACATGTTTATTAATGCTGCAAAGATCGTCTTTTTCCCATTCATGTCTATGTGGTACTGGTGTTTCTGCAGCCAGCCTCAAGCTGATTCTCGATGTATTGCAGTTTATAGCACTTCCACATGGGCTTCATCGTTTGAGACCGAAGGTTGCTGCTTGGGAGGCTCACACTACGTCACACTGCCTGGTTGAGTTCCACATTTCCAATATGGCTGCCGCCGTCAATTGGCTTCAAAACAGCTCTCAGGAACAGATGGGTGACATCACGGATACTACGTCCATATTTTATACAGTCCATGGTCACACACTACAGAGTGTGATAAATACAACTCAGCTTCTGATACAAAGAAAATAAGTGTGAGACGGGGATCAAGTTCACTGGTAATTGCATATCCAAATGTAGTCAAGTAACTTTTTTATGACCTACGCAAAGATGAACAGACAGTATGATCAGAAGCTCTGATGATCAGTCATCCATTGAGGGAATCAATGCAGTCTGCTGAAACTACAATTATTTATCAACAAAGCAATGGCAGTGCTCATAAATTATTTTATTTCCTGTTAATCAGTGGTGTGCTCCCCCCATGCACTCGTGTCTGAGAAAATGCTGCAGAGATGTTCTCTTGGATGCTTTTGTATAGACAAAACAATATGAGATGTCCTGGTAAGTGTATGCATCATAAAAAAGATACCTTCTGGATGCCCTATCAATGGATACGGAGTAATAGAAAGCTCTCTCAGGTCCCTTTCCAATGGATTAAATGTGATAAAGTGTGTTTGGTTGTCAGTGACTTAAGTATGATTATGTACGTGGGCTACGTTACACTATTCTGTTTTAAAATGACCATGTGAAAAAGAGCAGATGCAATACTTGGATGTGAGCATAATGAAGAAAGCAGAATTCATTTTATGTATTGATCGTTTTTGTGTATTTCTTTTAAATAATGAAATTTCTACCACAAATTATAGCATAAATATTTACCAGAATGTTTGCAAAATGTTATTACTTGTGCCTCATTTTGTTTAAATGAGCCCTACGCTGTAACCTCAAGACTACCCACTGCTCATGTGGCTCACTTAATTGTTTAGCCCATCTTTAATTCTAACGAGCAACAAGTAGGCCTGTGCTCTAATTAAATAATTACAGAATTCCAAAGCGAGACATAAAACCAAGGAGTTTACAAATGGGCTTCAAAATGCAGCTAGAGGCAGATCTTTGAAGCTCCGGCGTCTCATGCCACACAGTGGGCGGCCTTTCTATTTTCAAGCCTGTGCCCTTCAAACAGTCTGAGTACGCCACTGGTGTGAACAGTAATTACGTCTTATCCTTTGTTTGCCCCACAGATTGGAAACTTTTGTCATGTGACAGGATAGAAGTCTACATTTCGTATCTACTTTGTCGGGTTTTCTGCAAAGTCCGCAAAACCCAAGAAAATCTCTGAGACAATCTTTCAGATTACAGACACACTCTGCAAAACTTTGCATTGCATGCACAGTTTCTTGGTTTACGTTGATATTATCTGTACTTCACACATCCTCATGTCATCTTTCTGTCCCAGCAGCTACAGCTGCCACCACAGATAAACCAAATGAATCTGACAGACAGCGCAGAGAGCAACTCTACAGAATGTCCCTCCATTGATGACTTTCGTAACCAGGTGTACTCCACCTCCTACTCCATCATCACAGTGTTGGGCCTGGTTGGGAACGGCTTCGCCCTGGTGGTCCTGCTCAGAACCTACCGTCAGGGGTCACCATTTCACATCTACATGCTGAACCTGGCTGTGTCTGATCTGCTATGTGTGATGACGCTGCCTCTGCGAGTCCTCTACTATGTGAACAAGGGCCAGTGGAACCATGGAGATTTCCTGTGTCGCATCAGCTCCTACGCACTCTATGTTAACCTCTACTGCAGCATTTATTTCATGGCTGCTATGTCTTTCACACGCTTCTTGGCCATTGTCTTCCCTGTTCAAAACCTGCAGCTGGCGTCAGAGAACCGTGCTCGCCTGGTGTGTGTGGGCGTCTGGGTGTTTATCTGTCTTTCATCTTCACCCTTCCTGATGTCTGGCCAACATTTTGACTCCTTCACAAATAAAACAAAGTGCTTTGAGCCGCCACGAGGCAACGAAATTCAAAAAATTGTCATTTTGAACTATTTGTCTCTGATGATGGGCTTTGTCCTGCCCTTTCTGGTCATACTGCTTTGCTATGCTGGCATAATTCGCACCCTGCTGTTCCGCACCCATGCTGCCAGACAGCAACAGGGCACAGCTACCAAAGCCATCCGAATGATTGTCATCGTCCTGCTAACCTTTCTAGTGAGCTTCATGCCGTACCATGTGCAGCGCAGCATTCACCTGACCTTTCTGTCCCGGAAAGACGCCACCTGCTCAGAGCAGGTTGCCATGCACAAGTCTGTTGTGGTGACGCTGTGCCTAGCCGCTGCCAATTCATGCTTTGACCCGCTGCTTTACTTTTTCTCTGGTGAGGGTTTCCGCAGACGTTTGTCCTCCATGCGCAGGCAAGCAAGGAACAGCACGATGCACCGCTCAGAACGACCAAAAGCCATTGCAGACTCAGAGCCTAGACAAACCTTCCAGCTGGAGGACGGTTAATCAGTATGTGATGAAGATCCTCATTAAGAGGGAAGGATTTGGAAGAAACAATTGAAGATTTGGTTGGTTTACTATGGAATTATACATCTCAGGATCTTGTTATTTGTTCATTTTTAATAGTGCATATTGTTCAATATTTAAGTGATGTTGTTCTGTCCAATTAAAACAGCAACAGAATCCTTTTAGGTTTTATAAGTAAATACTTTCAGTCATAAAATACGAATCCATGAAAACAGAAGAATCAATGTGTGAAGGTAATGTAGACAATGTAGCAATGTTTGGTGTTTTATATTTGGTGATATAATTAGATTTGGATGTATGTTTCCAGTGTTTGTACAAGTGAATATCTTGTTTTTTTTTTCTATATTGTAAATGATTATGACTGTTTTAAAAGTACACTTTCTGATTCTCTGCACTGAGCTCCAAAACAGCAACAATACGAACATTTTGAGATTCAGAAGAGTACTTTTAATGAAAAAAGTCATATTTTTGTGAAGTGTGATACTACCCTCAGATCTCCTCAGTAATTATAAACCCTAGGGTGCTGAGGTTAGCAAAGCTTATCCCAAAAAATGTAAACAAAGTAAAAAGAAACATCAGCTTGACTTTAGGAAACAAAAGTGGCCTGCAAGCTCTAAAGTTCACAAATCAACCCTTTGCATATCAGCTGTTTTATCACACGTGGTTAGCTCCCCTTACAGTGCTAAGCTAAGACAATGTTGCTGAAGGAAATATAATTTCATATTAACTTCACTAATTTAAGAGAGGTTACAGTTTCCTCATCTTCTCTGTGCAAGTACATAAAACAATCCTGTTAAAATATGCTGCTGAATTTGTATTGTTGCAGACATATACGTCATGTTGTGTAAAATGAAAGAATAAATAAATAAATGTAAATGAATGAATGTAATCCTCTGGAATCCACCACACTCAGACTGACTGCATGAAGAGTTATGGAGCCTGTCCACTAGGGGTCGTACCAGCACACATGTTGCTGTTATAACTGATACAAAACTTGTCCTAAAAATGTTTGCATATTTTTTCTACAGTGAGAACAAAAGTTGATTGAGAAACAAAAGAAAACAGTCTGCTGTTTTTGTGTCTGAAGCATCACGACTGTCTGCAGTGAACAGACCCATGACCTGAAGATAAAAAACAAGTCAAGTTTGAAGTTAATTGCAATTTCAAATTCCATTTTCCTAAATCACCTTTATGTGCTCTTGATATCAGCGTATTGTTTCATAACACATCAAAACACGTTTCACTGTGCATGAACTGTGAGTTTTATTTGCACCGCAGGGAAGAAGCAGTCAGACTTTTGTTTGTTCATTTATTTCAATTTATTTTCAATTATTTTCAATGTTTTTTGTAATTGTACTTTTAATTAACAAATCAGTTCAGAGCATATCCTTATCACTCTCAAAGCCACCAAATGCAGACTTTAATCTAATGTCCCTGTTAATCAGAAATACAAAACATCAGTTGGAGAGCAGACATCTGCCTCTGACCCGGCTGACTGGAACATAGAAGGCCACTGTATTACCACTTCATAAACAGATTATATCAAGCACATGATCGGCTCCCTCCTGTGTTTGCACAAAAAGATGTTTGTTTCAGACAGCAAAGCAGGACAATCTCAGAGATGAGATTCTGCAGTGGCAGTGTACCTCACGGCAGCGATACCCAATACATTGCAGAAGGAAAGTCCCTTCGCTATTCCTTCTAATTTGTTGTGCACCCCGTTTCAATACAGGGAATTGTAACATCTTCTTTCGTCTGTGCCCCAGTTTCTCTTCTCTTTAAGTGATTTTGCTTATGCACTGATTAGTGCTTGGGAAATGTCAAGAATAAAACATGTTTGCCTTCAGGGAGAGCAGACTCAGTGTTGCAGTTGTTAATATCCTCCATGTGAGTTAAGAACCAGAGCTGCTTTTATTGTGGTCACGGTCAGCCTTTCTGTCATGCTTTATAACCCATGCTACTTTACACTGTGTTCCTTCAAATCCAGCTAAACGTCTTTCTAGGGCAATTAAGATTGCTCTATTAACAGAGCATACCTTGAGGGCACTTTAAAGGCTTTGTATATTGCTTTTGTCATCATAATAAATGTTTAATTAATGCAATAAAATCATTAAACTTTAAAGGGACAGTCCAACATTTTAGTTCTTAATTCATTACAGTTTTAAGAGTCATGAGAGGCAGATAAAAAAGTCTTAACTGTTGACCATGATGTTGAGATACCCTTTTAACCTCCTTATTGATCCTCTTAATACTACTTGACAGAGTTTTTTTAATATTGAAAGTCTGATGGCACTTCCACTGTTGAAAATTACCCTAACCAAGCCAAAGCAACCGGACATATCCTGAGTAACAGAAAGCCACATTCAATCACATCTCAGGTAACTTACTCTTACACATTTGAATCACAATACAATGTACTGGTTTATTCTTTCTTTACACGTGCATTAGTTAACTAGTTTGCCACTTGTGAGCAGAGCAATAGCTTTCAACACAAAACAGGCATATAATCACAAAGTGATGTTGATATTGAGCAGAGTAACGAGCAGCTGTCTCGTAAAAACATCCAGCAGACACAAAACCAATCAAGCATTCATTTGAATTCCAATATTCACTCAGTTCCTCTTCTTCCATTTGATTTCCAACAACAGCAGATGACAATACCTGGCGCTTTCACTGGCAAGACCTCCACTGCAGTGTT